>NC_138770.1:589481949-589949449 GCF_965119305.1 Pelophylax lessonae
CATGGTCCAGCCATTTTCTTCTCCCCTGCAGCCCCCGCTCACTGACACAGGGGAGCCAGAGCCGCAGGATTATGTGACTGGACCAGAGCGGACTAAAAAAAGGTAAGTATAGAGATTCTTTTTTTTTTTTACACAGGGTAGGCAGAATAGGCAGGAAGGGGGGGGGGGGGACATTTTAGGAATAGTTAGTGTTAGGCTTAAATTCCACTTCAAGGGAAACATAAAGCCAAATGCAATGATGGAGTCTGTAAATAACAAAGCAATCTTGGTGGATAGAAAAAAAATAAAGAGTCTTTATCTGCTGACACTTTACTTCAAGTAAGTAATACGCTTTTTGTATAATATGTCAACAGTATGCAGTGTTGTGAGATACTAAATCTGGGCAAAGCATTACTTGTGATAAGATCGTGAAATACTTTATAGAAGAAGACAACGGAGGCAATGCACTGTAGAGCTTTTAGCCTTTTACGAGATGTTAAACAGTGTTCTATCAGCATTTGAGATTTTTAACAAGGTTCCGGATTCCATAATCTTATACACAGACTTCCACAACGACAAGCTATAAGATCGTCATTTGAAATTTATGGAAGTGGAAGGTGTGGAAGTGACAGCCTCTCCATTTTCCCTTTCAAAGGCAGAAAGGACTTTGAAAGCACCAATATTGATGCTTCCAACACTCTTCTGTGTTAAACAGATATATATATTGAATGCAAAATAAATGACCAAAGTGAAAATTACCCCTTTGCCCCGAGGTTGGGGGGGTGGGTTCCTTATGGTCCACCTCAATGCTACCTGAGCCCTTTTTCTCATTACTCCAAATGTTGACACGTGATGTTGATTTACTAAAACTGGAGAGTGCAAAATCTGGTGCAGCTGTGCATGATAGCCAATCAGCTTCTAACTTCAGCTTGTTCAATTAAAGCGGAGCTCCACTACCCCTAATTATTATTATTTTTTTTTTTAAAGCACCCCCGTGATTGTCAGTATATGCACATTAATATTTGCATACTAATCTAAATGCTATCATGCTAGGTATTTCTAAATTTAGTAATCTCTTACATGATCTCGGAAGCAGGCAGAGGCCATCTCGTTTGCATTTCAGGAGTTAGGTGCAGCTGCACCTTCCGAACTCGCGCCTGCGCAGTAACGACACTGCGCTGTGCAGTTGATTACAGGTTGCCATGTTGTGATCTCTGGTAGTCAAATACTGTGATATTTCATTATTAGGCTTCCTGAAGACTTCTGGGATAGAGGACACTGGTTTCCCAGGAGTTAATGGGAACACCTAATGACATCATTGCCTAAGTGGCCGGGACAGAAATTTCCCGCCCGAAGATATAAAAAGAAAGGCATTTTGAAAAAAAAAAAAAAGCATGTATTTAGCACTGTACACTGGGAGAACATTGGAAACCTAGAAACTTAAAAAAAAAAGTGGAGCTCCACTTTCGGCTTTGAAAAAAAAAGTGTTTGGAACTTTGTGTCCAGCATATGCACAACGTTCAAGGTCTGGTTTTCTATTAACAAAAAATAATAAGTGCACATATATTGGCAGTAAACAAAACCTGCATTAATTATTTTTTGTAAATTTATGTAAGGCTTCTGTGGGCTTCTTGTCCGTACCTCTGTACAGGCTTTAACTTGTAGAGCTGGAGGTAGTGTCAATGGATCATTAGTGCAGTAATACTGTGTCCCATTGAGAGCTAGGCTAGAAGTCTGCTATGGTACCCAACAGGACTTGTAGTTTATTCATTCAAAATATCTGTGAATGAATGACCCGGCTGTGTGGGTGAAAAGAACCCCTGCTCACTGTCACAAGGGAATGTTTAGGTGATGGGGGGGGGGGGAGGGTTTCATTTTCACCATGTTACATGTTTCATGGTCAAAAAGGTGGAGCTAGCCTTTAACTGTTAAAACACCGCACAGTATATACAAAAATATATAATTTTACTGATAAATGCAATATAACATTATCTAAATAAATACATTTTTATTAAAGCCTTGTTCACATTAGCGCAATTTCAAATGTGACTTAAGTCGCACAGAATTGCAGTTCAATGGAGATCACATTATTCTTTATATTGCCTGTTCACATCAATGCAGCATGACTGCAACACAATTTTGAAAAGGTCTCAATACTACTTTGGTACGACTGCAACGTGGTTTGGTACCATAGGAATCCACCAAAAATGCATGTGCATGCATTGTTGCTGCCTTTTTTGCCGGGTTTTTGTACCGACCGGTGTCCTTACTACCAATCCCCATCTCTGCTGTCAGCCATGCATTCCCGGCTGACAGCCAAATGTAAACTAAGGAGAGAAAAATTAAAAAATACTGCATGGGGTTCCCCTATAAAATACATAGCGAATCTGAAGGGCCTAGTATGGATTTTGGGGAGACACCATGCCAAAAGCCATGCTAGTTCCTTCAGATTTGCTGTGGATTTAATTGTGCTGTGGGGTCCCTCCCCAAATCCTTGTGACCCTGTTGCTTGCTGGCACCAAATGATACTGCTTCCCCCCCCTCCCCCCCGCCACTGGAGTAAACATGCCCATATTTGGTCAATGATGATATTATCGTGTGGGGTCACCAGGTGAAGTAATTGACCATATATGGACATACCCAAAGGACCAAAGTATACACTCCATGTTGAAGGCATGTTGTCTGGTATGGCCCCTTCCTGGCTTGCCAGGCTGCATGAGCAGAAAAGGGTCGGGTATGTTTTTTTTTTTTTTTTTTTTTTTTTTTTTTGCATGGGGACACGTGACATTTTATTTATTTATTTTTTTGCTTGGAATCTCCCTTCAAATCCATACCAGAACTGAAGGAGAGCACACCATTTTAATAGTTGTTTTTTTTTTTTTTTTTTTCAGTATGGGATTCCCCTTATGGTCACCTTACTGTATGGAGTGCCCTAACAAGTATAATAAATGACTGAACAGGAAAAAAACAAAACATGTTATCATTAGACAGTGCCCATTAAAATAACCTAGAAAGAGATTTTATTTTCTTTTTTTTGACCAGTGTCTGTGTGTGTGAACTACAGTTAAAAAAAAAAAAAAAAATTTCAATCTCAATTTTATATTCTAGATTGCACTCTTGGATTCCCCAACAGCTTTAAGTATGGAAGAAAAACTGCAACAAAATGAAGCCCGTGTAAGTAGTTTCAAAAGCGTCTTCCTCTATCTTCTCTGTGCAGAAATACCTTCATAATTTATACAGAACATCTTTTGAACTTGGGTGTAGAACACAGAACTTGGAGATTATTACTTAGAAGCAAGTGGCAGAGGTGAAATTCTGCCTCTAGGATCTTCAAAGGTCGAGCACATCATGTCCAGGAAATTTTAAACTAAGATTTTTTCGTGATGGGAATTTAAAGTGTCACAAAACCAACATCATAAAAAAACTGTCAATAAATGGTGTATTACATGCAATTCATACTCGATTGCTATGAGATGGATATTCTGTATTCTGCAAAAAACTGGTTGATTTGCTGCTCTCCATCTCTCCCTTCTGTTCATGTCCCCAATTCAGCTAGGGATTTTGCAGCAGTGTTGGCAACTCGGCACATGCTCATTTTTTAAGTGATATCTATGCTGAGCATTTCCTCCCTATCACATATGAGCAGCCCATGTGACTATAGAGTCACACGTAGGTGTATACATAGTGGTAAATGATAGCCTATTCCCTCCCTCCTCCTCCATGCCCGCTAATGCCAGCTAAACACAAAAGGGATGGGATATTACATGTAGATTAATGGAGGCTTCACCTGCTTCAGGCTGGAGGGGTGTGACACAGCCTGTGACTGGCAGAAATCCAACCACACTTTATTGCTAAAAAATAATAAAGATTTGATTTCAAACATATATTTGTATGCCAATTTAAACTAGTTTATTGATATTAATTATTTATTTCTACTCTGTATTCCAAAGTATTTTTTTGTTATTTTGAACACATGACCAGCAGCAGCAGACTAGAAGCTCCTCCTGCTTATGTTTCCCTGTGGACAGACTGAGACCGAGCTGGATCATGTGACAGTTTATATATCGATTAGAAAAAAGGTTCTAAGATGTGTTTTTTTTATTTATTTATTTATTTATTTTTTTATATAATTACAGCGCCATCATCCCAGAAATAGAAGGGACAATGTAAATTAAACAGTGTTTAGATCTTTAAAAGGTGTTTAGTATCACTTTAACAGCAAAACACCTTCCCACTTCTAGACATTGTAATATTCAAAATTTTTCATAAAATTCCATAACATCGGCTAGCTATGGTGTTTTTTTGCCTGCTGATTTGCTGCTTCTCATTTTAATGTATAGTTTTTTACATACATTTATTATATAGCAGACTTTTATTTTGGAGCCTTTTGGAATAGAAATATTGGAATTTTCATTAACAATTCTAGTATACTTACCATTAGCTTTATTTTTTTATTTTTTAACTAAGTGTTGTAGTTTCTTACAAGCCTACAGTATGTCACAAATGTGTATTGTTCCTGAAGCAAATGGCAGTATGTGAAATAAAGTAAGGAACTGCAACCAGCTGTAATTAACCTTCCCTCAATTATGGCTTCAGTTCATGGAAATGTAATCAGTTGCAATGTATTAGGATGCTCCTACATTTGCAGATTATTGGAAGATGCAGTTATACAAGGAATCTATGGGTGCATATACTGTATGTGTCTCTTTTTGCTGCTTTCATTGCCCCCCCCATGCAATATGATCATCTGGTGTCTACATGGAATCTCTCTAATTTTAATTTAGGCTGCCCCTATATAAAGTAAGACAGAAATGCTGTTTCTTCAGTCCTTTAAATGCAACACATTGGAAAAACTTCCTGTATGCAAGTCCCATTTCTTAAAGTGGAAGTAAACCTTCCTATCGTTTTCAGCCAAGGAAGCTGCAATCTTGGCCTCTGTTTAATCTTTAACTCCCATAATGCTGCACATGTGATCAGGTATGACACCAGCCATTGGATGGTTTGACAGTTTGGTTAAGAGCACAACCAATGTGACAGTTCGTTACATTCCTGACACGTGTCAGAAATGTAATTGTTTTTTTAAACTGTTAAATGGATGGATTTACTTACCCTTTAATTTTTCCCTGAAGAGTGTAGAGAAATAGCACAAAAGTCATAAGTGTTATTGTGGGGTGAAGCTGCAGCAGGTTCTGATGATGGAATGTTAAATGTATTAAGATATAGATTTAATACGATTATTAAACAAGACCCACACAAAAACACTTGATAGGTGGTTGGTAGTATAAATAGTTTGAGTAACGTTCTGCTTAAAACACTTTAGATTTAGGGGTTTGATTTACTAAAGGCAAACAGGCTGTTCACTTTGCAAGGGAAATTGCACTGTGCAAGAGAATTTTCCACAGAGCTTAATGAATGTGGTGAATGTCCACTTTGTAAAGAATACCCAATCACATGCAAGGAAAATAATAACTGTATTTTTGCTTGCATATGATTGGATATTGGAAGTCATCAGAGCTTTATTTCCTCATCTTCATCTGACGTGTTTGGCTAACACTAGCCTTAGTCAAAGCTGATATGACAAGTATTACGTGACTGTAAGAAACGTGTAAGCACGATTGCGTTTCCTGTATTCATGATGCTCTGTAAATTTACTCAGCAAACATATTGATGCCACTGGCATTGTTGCTGGGTATTTTCTAGTGCTGGAAAAAGGTGCTTGGCTTGCTCTATAAGTGTCCAGGCTGCTTGTTGGGATGGAGTGGTTTCACGTGATTTCTGTTTTAAAATGTGCTATTACTAAAACTTATCCACTATCTTTAAGGTTGAAGAGTTGACTAAAGAATGGACCAATAAGTGGAATGAAACCCAGAACATTTTAAAGGTAGGACTGTGACATAGAAAATATACATTTAAATTGGTCTTGCCAAGAAAAGTTATAATTGTATAGATGTACTGCTTGTCCAGGTTTTTACTAGAGGCCTAAATGTGTATATACCACTAGTGCCAAATATGAGACCTTGAACCCATACCACCTTTTGGAAGAGTTTCTGTGTATTCATTTCTCCTGAAGTAGGCCTGTGTATTCATATCTCCTCTCCAGAAAAAGGGCTGTGCACTGATAACACCTCTCCAGAAATGAAGCTGTGTAGCCTTTTCAACATCTCCAGAAGAGAGGTTGTATATCTATACTATGTCTCCAGAAATGGGGCTTTGTACTGATGCTATCTATCCAGAAATGGGCTGTGTGCCCATTCCACTTCACCAAAAGCGGGGTTGTGTAACTATACCATCTCTCCAGAAGTTGGGTTTTGTACCCATATTACTGCTTCAAAAATGGGGCTGCGTAACCACCATCTCTTAGGTAGGGCTGTGTTACTGTTCCATCTCTTCAGAAGCGGGATCTGTACCCATTCCACATCTCCAGAAGAAGGGTTGTCTATCTAGACCACCTCTCTAAAACTGTGTATCTATACCGATTATACAGAAATGGGACTGTGTACCATTCCACCTCTCCAGAAGTCTGACTTTGTACTCATGTCACCTTTCCAGAATTGGGGCTAAATACCAATACCACCTCTTCAGAAGAGAGGCTGCATACACATACCAAATTTCCAAACGTTGGGGTATGAATCAGTACCAGCTATCCAGAAATGGGCCTGTGTGTCCTTTAAGTGTCATTAAACCCAGACTATGAAAAACTCTCATTGCATGCTATATACCAAAGTGGCATACTTACAAAGCCACTAAATCATTTGTTTTGTGTAAAGTGAAATATACCTGGTTGATCCTGCCTTCAGTTGTCCCTTCCATCTTCCCTGTGTCCCCCTTTGCAGGCTGAGATTGTGTAGACAAGCTGGTGTCCTCTACTGAGCATGCTTCTATTTCAGTTTCCTTCTAAGATATTTCCTCCTTTTTCTTATCTGTCCAGCCCATGTGACTATAGAGCCACACATGTGGGCGAATAAAGAGTGGTAAATGACACTCTCCTCCTTCCCTCTGCCTCCTTTATTTCCCCCTATTGCTAAACAATATGGGTCAGGGTATAGTAAGTTGATTAATTACATTCACTAATAAGCTCACAAAAATGCTTAGCTTTAATATAAATTAGTTTTAACTTTTTATAATGTAATTGCTAGTACCTGGAAAAAAAAAAGCTGCAGATGCCGTTTGAAAAAATTGAAAATGAGTGTCAATCATCTCTGACTCCGCCTACACCATATTAATGCACAAAAATATACACATCTGTTAGATAAAGATTTATAGGGTGCTATAAAAATGTTTTTTGACATTTTACAATTTACTTTGAATTGCTCTTCTTAAACTGGACTGGCCAGACACAGACTCATGTAGAGAGCATACATCAGCACTGTAATACAAGCCCCTCTCAAGGATCTTTCTCAGCAGATGCCAAAGAACAGGGAAGTCGTGACCAACACAACAGTGCTACAGGAATAAGTTACTTAGAGGATTTAAAGAAAAAAACAAAAAAGACAGTGCCATGATATATATGGTTTATGTGAATGAGTTATGACAAATTAAGACTTCTCTGTTTGGTATCGCTTTAATAGCTCTTTAAATGTGGGTTTGGGTACCATATTGAAAGTGGAAGGAAATGTAAAAATTTTTATTTTTTTTCTCTAAAGCTACAGATGCATTAAATATCCTCAAAAAGTTAATTTTATTTCAGTAACTCAATTCAAAAAGTGAAACTCCTATATTTTATATAGATGTGTTACACACAGAGTGATATATTTCAAGCATTTCTTTTAATTTTGTTGATTACGGCTTGCAGCTAGTGAAAACCCAAAATTTAGTTTCTCAGAAAATTTGAATATTACATAAGACCAATAAAAAAAAAGGTTTAAATACAGAAATGTTGGCTTACTGAAAAGCATGTCCATGTACAGTATAGTATGCACTCAATACTTGGTCAGGGCTCCTTTTGCATGAATTACTGCATGTACCAATGTGGTGTGATATGGAGGTGATCAGCCTGTGGCACTGCTGAGGTGTTATGGAAGCCCATATTGCTTTGATAGCGGCTTTCAGCTTATCTGCTTTGTTGGGTCTGGTGTCTCTTGTCTTCCTCTTGACAATAACCCTAAGATTCTCTATGGGGTTTAAGACAGGTGAGTTTGCTGGCCAATCAAGCACAGTGATGCCATGATCATTAAACCAGGTATTGGCACTTTTGGCAGTGTGGGCAGGTGTCCTGCTAGAAAATGAAATCGGCATCTCCAAAAAGCTGGTCAGCAGAGGGAAGTATGAAGAGCTTTAGAATTTCCTGGTAGAGGGCCGCGCTGACTTTGGACTCGATAAAACACAGCAGACCAACACCAGCAGATGACACGGCTCCTTAAATCATCACTGACTATAGAAAATGTTGCATTTCATTTGGAAATCAAGGTCCCAGAGTCTGGAGGAAGAGTGGAGAGGCACAGAATCCAAGTTGCGTGAGATCCAGTGTGAAGTTTCCACAGTCAGTGAGGATTTGGGCAGCCATGCCATCTGCTGGTGTTGGTCCATTGTTTTATCGTGAGACTTGGGAATGGAGTGCGTGTTTGACAGATCGACTGGTAATTTCCTGTACTTGCAGGTTATTTAAAGGGATAAAACACAGGAAAATGTGTATGTATTGCTTTGAGATATGCTTTTAGTGTACTGTTTAAAAAATATCACAAAATGAACAGTACAACTTAAAAAGATGTATCCGTACATGTGATGCATTGGCATCTTTCTCAGTAGCATGGTAGTTTACAGCTGGCGCTAATGATCATTAAGGTGCTGTCTTGGGAATAGTATAGCAGACTTATTTTAAGACAGTCAGTCCTAACTAATATAGAGTAACATTTTTTAACCTTTTTCACCCAAATGAACCCTTGAAATAATTTTCAGGTTACAGGGAACCCCTGTTAGGAGTAGTCCATTGGGTTCATTAAGAAAATTCCCCTGATCTTGGTTATCAGTAGGAAGAATGCCCTTTTGGAGTGGTGATTACAACCAGCAAAAAAAGATCATTGTTTTCTTGCGACTGTCTCTTCCCAGTGGCGATGGACCTGGAAATTTAAAGGCACCATTAGATGGGTAGTCAATTAACACAGCCCATGGTACTCCTAGCAAACCTCTGGAGGAACCCTGGTTGAGAATGGCTGAAATAGAGTTTTAATTTTTTTTTTTATTCATATTTTTTTTAAAATTAACAAACCGAGAACGTTTCACAGGACATTGAACAAATAAAAGAAAAGGCTCGAGAGTAGCAGCAAATCAGTAGCATACACTCAAACAGAGCAAGAGTATAATAGGGCACGGGTCATCTCAACTATAGAAACTGCAACAAATCTATCCAACTACTGTTCCAGAGATGAAGCCGTCTTCCTCCTAGAAGACCCTACAAAACATTACCAGATCAAGAGAGAAATCGAAAGAGAAAAATAATTCAAGAAGAGACGTAGGCAGAAAAAAAAGAAGAGTCAAAAACTCCCCACTCTCAAATGCATTCACTGCTGATTGAAAGGCTGGGTGACAGGGGAGTTATCATAGGGGGTCCTGTAGATGCCAAAGCTCCCAAACTGCTTTATGGCTTTCCACTGTGTCTGTAAGGTGTGCTGTAGGAGATTCCATAAATTCCACATCCTTAACCCTAGCATGTAATTCCACAGAAGTTACACCTACACCGCCGTGAGAATATGGGGTGCCAACTTCTTAGCAGTTTTGGACAATTTAGGTGGAAGCCATCCCACTAAGAAGACTTTAGGAAGGAAAGGGAAATCTAAGTTAAACAAGCGTTAAAGGTTTTGGACCATCCTCTAACATGGTTCTAAAAGCGGACAGTGCCAATAAACATGTAGCAAGGTGCCTCAGTCCCCGCCGCATCTCCAACAACGATCCGAGACAGTATGATATATAGCTAAAGCGCTGTGCGAACTGTTGCCTCTTTATAAATCCTGTAAAATAATAATAGCTCAGAGGCGCAAAGCAGTTAGATGCCAAAAGTAAAGTATTTTATAAGTATTCTCCTTGTAGAGAGTACAGATTGAACTTTTAGCCTCTTGGGACCCCAAAGGCCGCTCCTTGCCAATTTCTTCCTCCCATTTGCACATGTAGGTGTGCTTTCCCTGAGTGGTTATAGAGTACTTCTTTTTTAGGAGCTATAAATATCGGAGATAAAAGCTTCCTGAGATGAACCTGCAAGGACCAGTCATTCAAAGGGGGCCAATTTAGAGAATTGCAACATGGGCGCGATTGTATACGCGTAATGGCGTATCATAGTAGGCTCGACGGGGAAGGTCATGCTCCTCTCAAGGAGCTTCCAACGAAAGCATTTTCCACATTCTAGGATCGATTAGGTGGCCAAAATTTTAATAGTTGATTCAACATCCAGGGGGAGATCATTTGTGGGGTAAGACTATCTGGCACTTTAGGATTAAACAAAAAAGCTGTCAATAGGAAGGCCTGTGACGTAAGAGCATATTTATGTTTAAACACAGTCTGCCGACTAATGACATAGTATAACAGTACATAAAGTTTTTTGTGCAAAACACCTGTGACCTGCGCTCAGAGTGGTGTAAACTTTAGTCCACCTTGTATATTCCTGTAGCTGTGGACACGACAACCCAGAAAAAAATGCTACGGCCTTGCTGCCCCTTACACGACCAGGGAAGTCTGGAAACACTGTAACAACATGGCACTCCTTTTATATTTCCTTTTACATTGGCTTTATGGCAGAAAAACCCTCTGTCCCTCCCTTCAGATATATATTCTGTAATACGCATCATCATCCCTGATTGCATTATCTCTCCAGCTACACACCTTTTATGACTGCATGCATTTACATTTAAAATCTATGACTATTTACCTACATGGAGACGTATGTTTCATGATTACATTCATTTGCATTTATAGTTTAAGATCATACCCTTATGGCCATACATTTCACACTTTTCTATATATAACTGTGTTGCATCCTTTTTAAATGTTACATTATTGCACATTGTTGTAATACCACTCAAAACATTACACGGTTTCACTCTACTGTGTTGTACCCTCTGACCTAAATATTTTTAGGGGGAGGCACCCTCCACAATGTATATGACTTCACTACTGCCCCCTAATGTTGTGGGCGGGCGCCCCTTGTATACGCCCCCAGGAGGAGGGCCTTACCCCAATCTGTGTCTTGTTTCAAATGTCATTGTCTAGTATATAAGTAAGGGCCTGGACGTGCACTTTTAGGCTCTGAGGAAGAGGCTAGGCCTCGAAATGCGTTAGCCTTCAAGAATCTAAGGGACTACTCATCCTCGGATACCTTTTACTGAGGACTGCGTTCCTTTTGTGACATGCTTTTAACAAGAACTCGTTTGTGAGTATTTTTAATCCTTCTTTTTAAATAAACCATCCAAATGATAATGCACTAGGCCGGTGCGCCCTTGTGTTTGTTTGTTATGACATAGTATGCAAGAGAGAGGAAGAGGGCACGTCCGCATTCCACAACAGGATTCGGGTGGACAGGGGCTATCCAAAGTTTATCAATTTCAGTCCAGTGTTAATTTTGGCAGCAAATTTCAATTTAGTTTTAGTCTTAGTCTTAGGACTAAAATGGCATTTTAGTTTTAGTCCTATTTTAGTCTTCTGCAAGTGTTTTAGTTTTAGTCGTATTTAGTCGACTAAAACTCCAGTATATTTTAGTCGACTAAAACGCCCTACATTTTAGTCGACTAAAACTCATTTTAGTCATCTATAATCAAATGAGTGTAGTTCAATTGTAATTTGTAATGCATTATTTAAGCATTTCTCTACAATTTCCAAACTCATTATATACTACTGCTGGTCCTTGAGTGAAAAATCGAATATGTTATTATTTATGCTTTGAGCATGCACCAGTGTTAATTTTTGGCAGCAAATTTCGATTTAGTTTTAGTTATAGTCTTTTGACTAAAATGCCATTTTAGTTTTAGTCGTATTTTAGTCTTAAGACTAAAATGCCATTTTAGTTTTAGTCGTATTTTAGTCATCTGAATTGTGTTAGTCGACGAAAACGTTTTAGTCGACGAAATTAACACTGTTTCAGTCCAGCAGTTATGCTGGGTGAGTAACCCAGGAGGCAATCCCAAATAAAGTTCGGAAGATCCCCCCTGCAGTTGCTTAACCACTTAAGCCCCGGAAGATTTTACCCCCATTCCGACCAGGGGGTATTTTGCGATTCGGCACTGCGTGAATTTAACGCACAATTGCGCGGTCGTGCGACGCTGTACCTAAACGAATTTGACGTCCTTTTTTTCCCACAAACAGAGCTTTCTTTTGGTGGTATTTGATCACCTGTGCGATTTTTTGATCACGCGCTATAAACAAAAAAAGAGCGTCAATTTTGCAAAAATAGCAATATTTTTCACATTTTTTTTATATGAAATTCCCCCAAAAAAAAATGTAAAAATCAAAATTTTTAAAAATTTTCGGCCAATTTATTTTATGCTACCTATGTTTGGTAAAAAAAATCGCAAAAAGCGTATTTTGATTGGTTTGCGCAAAAGTTATCGCGTTTACTAACAAAGGGAAAGATTTTTGTCATTTTTGTTGTTTTTTTTTTTAACGCGTAATGGCGGCGATCTGCGATTTTTTTTTGCGGTACTGCGACATTGCGGCGGACAGATCGGACCCTTGACTGACATTTTTGACACTTTTGGGGTTACCAGTGACATTTCTACAGTAATCAGTGCTATATATATGCACTGTTACTGTAAAAATACACTGGTAGTGAAGGGGTTAACTTTATTTGGAAGGGAGGGGCTGTGTGTGTCCCTAGGGGCGTGGTTTCTACTGTGATTGGCTGTGGCTCTAGCTGTAAAGACACTGATCAACGGATCTACATACCAGATCCGTTTTATCAGTGTCTTTGCAGCGAAGAGAATGACAGGCAGTTTGTTTACACAAGCTGCCTGACATTCTCCCTCTCCCCCGCCGATCGCCGAGTGACCGGCGGACATCGGGTCCGCTGGTCACACGCGCGGGGGGGTCCGTGACCACGCGGGAGCGGGAGCGCGCCCCGGGGGGCGCGCGCTCGCTCCCTAGACCCTCACAAGCAAGCAACGTAGCCCTACGTTAGTTTGCCTGTGAGGGGCTGACCGCCGACGTAGATAGTCGTGCCGTGGTCGGCAAGTGGTTAAGGTGTGCATGAGAGTTAGGAAACGGTAGTGTAGCATAACAGGACAGAAGCTTGGGCAATATAGTGAGTTTTTAATTCTTAAGTGCAATAAGTCATAGAAGCCATTCAGAATAGGTCTTGCACTGGTCCCCCTTATCTTGTCAGGTCTTGTAACAAATAAAATCACCAGTACCCTGCAAGGGAAGTATTCGTTTATTCACCTCTTTGGTGGTTCGTATTTCATACCTCTGCTATTCCAGTATTGCAGCCTCTGTAATTCTTTTGTGACTGTTTGATCCATGAGTCAATACTGAGTTGGGTAGTGACATATGAGCCAGAGGGAAGAACTATGGCACACAGTTTCAGACACAGCCATCCAACACTTCTGGAAGTATTGAATGCTAAAGACACTTAGACAAAAGACAAAGAGGCTGCACTGGAAACAGACAGCACTAGAGAGGTGAGTATACTACTTGCCCTTTCAGGCAGTTTTTATTTCTTTAGAGACCTGAGTTTGGATTTGTAATTGGTCCTGCCCCTATTGCCAGGACAGGGCCATCCAGTGCCCAGGAGGAAGTTTTAAACTGCCCCCTCCCCACCTGGTGGAGGGAATGGGGCAAATAGTGAAAAAATTATATAAATGAGCTGCGGCAAAAAAATACATAGGCTTAACATACATAACAAATAACTTTCTCTGTAGAATGCTGCACTAGCAAAGAAGTGATAAATTAAATACCATGTAAACTGAAAATTTATACAAATCTATAAATAGTAAAATACACAAATTACAAAAAAGTGTAAAGTTTATAAACTATAAATTATATAAAGTTAATGCATAAAGCTGAAAAAAGTCCCACACAAAATATAGTGAATCCAAATTGATTCCGGGATATGACAGCACAAAATCTGCATAAGTCCCAAATCTGATGTCCAAGCAGAGGAAACACAACGTGTCCTTTCACCCAACATGCAAATATGTTCACCAGAGCTTGTGTGTCTCTCTAGTAAAAGAAGTCCGAAAATGCTTGTGTGAAACCTCACTGCATGATCCACTCCAGCCGGCCTCCATTGGAAAGGTTGAACAGTTTTCTAACATTTAGGGTCCCAAAAATGAAGAAAAACAGCACCAGGCTCACATTGTGTAACATTCTAGGTAGTACTTTATTAAAAACAATGCTGAAAAGTGTACAAAGTAATGCCGCCTTGACAGCTAGAGAAACTAAAATTCCCACAGTGCAATGTGGGACCTCGCATGCCTGGTGACTTCACAGCTTCAGGTTCCACCCTACGTATGTTTCGTCAATAAAGTACTATCTAGGATTTTACACAGTGCGAGCCTGGTGCTCTGTTTTTCTTCATTTTTGGGGACCCTAAACAGGGAAAAACCTGTCCTTGGAGGACCCTGGATCATACAGTGAGGTTTCACTCACACAGGCGTTTTCTGACATCTCTACATGAGTCACGCAAGCTCTGTTAAGCATTTATGGATGTTGGGTGAAAGCACACGGGGTGTTTCCTCTACTGAGAAATCCGATTTTGTGCTGTCATATCCCGAAATCATTTTGGATTCACTATATTTGGTGTGGGACCTATTTCAGCTTTTATACATAAAGGTTATATATATATTTATTGTTTATGAACTTCTTCACTTTTTATGTAATTTATCTATTTCACTATTTATATATTTGTATTTTCATCAAATCTTGAGCTCACATGGTATTTAATGTATCACTTCTTGAAACTAGAGGGGCTCCAGGGGGGCTCTGAGGGAGGAAGAGGGCTGAAAGTGCTTTTTCAGATGTGCGGCTATCATTGCTGGTGTTTGACAGGCGGTGAGGGGAGAATATGTCACCTCCTCGCTGCTTACCCACCGCACTGCATGCACATGCATTGCATGTAGGTGCAAGGCAGTTGTGGTACAGCCCCATTCATGGTGACATGCCATTTTATTTTTGCCATTTATACAGCCCTGAGCAGCCGCACCTCCTTGGTCAGGTGGGTGAATGGGGCTGATAAAACTGCATCTCAACCACCTGTTTTTTACTCTCCCAACCTGATTGTGTGAATGACCCTCAAGAACTTGTTTACATTTGCGGTTGGGGGTGGTGGTGGTAAAATAAGGCCATTAGGCTCAGGTTTTACCTCCCACCCCCACCCCCACCCCTTTTCCTATCCCAAGATGCAAAGGCAGCTGTATGGGGGTTTACACATGCTAAAGCCATTATGCTTTGTATCCCAGCAAAAATTATCCCACCCGTGGCGATCGGTGGGCAGTACTGCCCGATGAGGGACATGTGTTAAAAGTGTAACCAATTAGGAAAAGGGTAAAAAGGTGAGGGGGGGGGGGTGGGGGTAGAAAGTAGACATAGGCCGAACACAACCCCCCCATTTGGTTCTCACCAGAACTCCCAAACAGGGAAAAAGATCTGACCCGGGCGGTGAACCCTTTTAACCACTTAAGGACCAAGCCTTTTTATGACACATGTGGTTTACAAGTTGAAATCATAATTTTTTGCTAGAAAAGTACTTAGAACCCCCAAACATTATTTATAGTTTTTTAGCAAAGACCCTGGAGAATAAAATGGTGGTTGCAATATTTTATGTCACACTGTATTTGCACAGCGGTCTTTCAAGTGCAATTCTTTTTGGAAAAAATAAACTTCACTTAATTAAAAAAAAAAACAAAAAAAAAACAGTAAAGTTAGCCCAATGTTTTTGTATATTGTGAAAGATGATGTCACGCTGAGTAATAAGATACCTGACATGTGACGATTTCAAATTGTGCACACTCGTGGAATGGCGACAAACTATGATACTTAAAAATCCCCATAGGCGACGCTTTAACATTTTTAGAGTTATAGAGGAGGTTTTTTTTGCTAGAATTATTGCTCTCGCTCTGAGGATCGTGGTGATACCTCACAAACGTGATTTGAACACCGTTTACATTTGCCGGTGAGACTTATGTATGCGTTTTCGTCGGTGAGCGAGCACATGGAAACAGGGGTGCTTTAATTTTTTTTTTTTTTTTGCGCTAGTTTTATTTTTTATTTTTTTCCTTCACTGTTCGTTTTAAAAAAAAAAAAAGATAAAAATAAATCTGATCACTTTTATTGCTGTCACAAGGAATGTAAACATCCCTTGTGACAGTAATAGGCAGTGACCTGTACTCTTTATGGAGGGATCTGGGGTCTTTAAAGTCCCCAAATCCCTCCTTTAGCACTTAAAAGTATTTAAACTGCCAAAATCTGTGTTTTTGAATACTGTCATTTTTTTAAAAATTTACACCATTGGCAGCCTAGTAAACCGGAAGTGACATCGCTTCCAGGTTACTTCATCAGAGACCCGATCGAAGCCGAATCCGGCTTCGTTTGGGACTCTGACCAGCCGGCGGACGTGTTGGCTGGTCGCTCGGGTCTTCTGGTGGGACGGGAGACCCGGGCAGAGTGACAGAAGGCGGTGGGTACATCCCCTCCCACTCTTCTATGATTTCAGCTGAGCAGCTGCTGAGCCGCATTGGTTGTTATCGCAAGAAAGCCGCCCGCTGGCTCTAAAAAACAGTAACGAGGTAAGGCATCACCCTGGTACAACCACTTCTTCCAGCCCACGTATAGGTACGTTGGTTTGCGGGAAGTGGTTAAAGTCTATAGGACCTGAAATTAAAAAAATCCCCATTTAGGAAGCTTATATGCAAGTGACATGTATCAATGCAAATTTTTTTTTTTTAAAGATCATTTTTACAGAAGCAGTGATTTTGATGATTCTTAAAGTGCAACAATAAAACTGAAACCTTTCTTTAAATAGAATGCCTGGGGGTCCCCTTAGTCTGCCTGTAAAGAGGCACATCTGTAGCATGTATAGAACATGCTGCAGCAAAAATTAAATTTCTAAAGAAAACAAAATGCATGAATTTACATTTAAATTGCCGACAATAAAAAAAAAAAAAAAATGTAAAGCACCCCCTCCATGATGAGGACACGTGGCCTGGTATGGTTCGTGAGTGGGAATGTGGAAAGAAACAGGAGTACCAGGAGGAAACCCACACAGGCACAAGGAGAACATGCAAAATCCAGGCTGCTAGTGTAGTGGTTGGGATTCGAACCGACAACCCCAGTGCTGCTAGACAGAAGTGCTAACTACTTAGCCAGTGTGCTGCCCATCCATCCTTACAACATATTCAAGAGTCGTTATCCTCCATAAACTTACCTCCATGGATTATGTATTCAAAATGTAAGTAAAAGCCAACAGTACAGAGCGTAATCTGCCATGGCATAGCGATTTTAACATGGCTGAGTACATAATGGGAGGCACATTTGGAGAAATAGCGACATATAATGTGTTCAGCTTGCCCCATGTATGAAACGAAACAACTGATGCAGTTTTCATCCTCGTTATTCACCCCAGTAATCTGAGCTAGATAGGATATATATTGAGATAAGTGCTCAATCCGTAACCGGATGCATACACTTTCTTTAAAATCACTTGTCATTATTGATATGTTTCTCAGGCATTGTTTGAATTTCTACTTACTGGCTGCAATCTCTTAAACCCAGATTGACCCGGTGAGTCATAATGGCACATCGAGAACAAGATGAGAAAGGCAACCTTGCCTGCTCTTTAGAATAGGGTATTATATTGAGCAGCTATTAGCATTGCTGTTTAGAAAAGCAATTTTCAAATTGCTTCTGGAAGCAAGTGGAGGAAATTTCACACAGCGCTCCTTCAAGCATAAAGAATTTTTTTTTCTTTCATGTTGTGAGGAATGTTGACAAGATAGTTTGCTTGTATTCACTTAGAGCTTTGTTATTAGATCCACACTGGACAAGGGATCTCGAAATAGCTGACATTCACTGACCAGTGCTCTAGTTATTATGGCTTTCATTACTGGCGACAGTATATAATAAGACCGCTGAGTATGTGGACATTACATCTGTCTGCTGTTATGACTCTTACCTTGCTTTTTATTTGATTGGTTGTCAGACTAATGATTATTTGGATATGTGAATCGAATAAAGGTGTATTTGGACTAAAGTGGCTTTGTCATAATAATTTACTTCAATATCTGAAATAAAGGTGCATTCTGTCTGAATCAAAAGAAAATATGTAAACTGCTTTGGGTGGAGATTTATTCAATCTGCTTAGTCTTTTAGTGCCGGTTCACACATATGCGATGTGGGAACTCTGCGAATCCACTTCCCGCATCGCATTCAAATCGCAGGCAGTTCACACTACCATATGCGAATCGCTGGGGGTGTCAATACAAAGTTAACAACACCCCCAGATCAGTTCGCATATCGCAGTGGGAACTATCAGTTTGGATATGAATCGGATTGCATAGGTATGAACCACCACGCAATCCGATTCTGCTGCGGACCCAAAAAAGGGTCCTGTGCGTGTTGTGTCCGAATCCAATGCAAATTCAGCCATACAATCTGTATGGCTGAATTTGCATTGCACAGACATCACATGTGGTTTTTAGAGCAGTGCGCTCCGAATCACATGCGTTGTCATCGCATTGATGTGAACCGGGGGTTAATAATTAAAGCTAAACTTTGCATTCAGCAAATATTGTTTAAATACAAGAAGCATGTGTATTAAAGTTGCCATTTGGCAATGTTTTCTGGGTTCAGTCTTTGTTGTAAGGAATCTGTCCTCGGGAAATTGGCATCCCCGAGATTGGTCCCCGGGAGCTGGGCAGGGTGAAGTTTGCAGTGCACAGGCTCCAACTTGTATCACCCCCTAAGTGGAATTTTAAATTGCCACTAAAGCACCCTGCACATGCACGCCGATTGCTGCCGCACATACACAGACCACTCTAGCTGCGCTGTATTTAATTGATGCTTGCAGTGTGATGAGCTGAAGCTTGAGCACTGCAAACTTTATACTACACTACCTGTCTCCCCAGGACGATGCTGGGCTCCTGTAGATGATCGAGACGAGTCGCAATCTGTGAATAACTTGCTGCTTGCCTGTTCCCTAAATAATTAATACGTACATCTAAACTCTGCACTACTTAATCCTGACCCCTGAACTCCTGTGCGCTACTTAATCCTGACCCCCTGAAATTTGTGCGTTACTTAATCCTACCCCCTGAACTCCTGTGCGTTACTTAATTCTAACCCCTGCGCGTTACTTAATCCTGACCCCTGAACTTTTGGGCGTTACTTAATCCTGACCCCTGAAATTTGTGCGTTACTTAATCTTAACCCTTGAACTTCTGTGCGTTACTTAATCCTGACCCCTGTGCGTTACTTAATCCTGACCCCTGAACTACTGTGCGTTACTTAATCCTGACCCCTGAACTTTGTGCGTTACTTAATCCTGACCCCTGAACTTTGTGTGTTACTTAATCCTGACCCCTGAACTCCTATGCGTTACTTAATCCTGACCCCCTGTGCGTTACCTTATCCTGACCCCTGAACTTCTGCGCATTACTTAATCCTGACCCCTGAAATTTGTGCGTTACTTAATCCTGACCCCTGAACTTTGTGCGTTACTTAATCCTGACCCCTGAAATTTGTGCGTTACTTAATCCTGACCCCTGAACTTTGTGTGTTACTTAATCCTGACCCCTGAACTTTGTGCGTTGCTTAATCCTGACCCCTGAAATATGTGCGTTACTTAATCCTGACCCCTGAACTCCTGGGCGTTACTTAATCCTGACCCTTGAACTCCTGTGCGTTACTTAATCCTGACCCCTGAATCCCTGTGCGTTACTTAATCCTGACCCCTGAATCCCTGTGCGTTACTTAATCCTGACCCCTGAATCCCTGTGCGTTACTTAATCCTGACCCCTGAACTCTGTGCGTCACTCAATCCTGACCCCTGAACTCCTGTGCGTTACTTAATCCTGACCCCTGAACTCCTGTGCGTTACTTAATCCTGACCCCTGAATCCCTGTGCGTTACTTAATCCTGACCCCTGAATCCCCGTGTGCTACTTAAACCTGACCCCTGAATCCCTGTGCGTTACTTAATCCTGACCCCTGAATCCCTGTGCGTTACTTAATCCTGACCCCTGAATCCCTGTGCGTTACTTAATCCTGACCCCTGAACTCTGTGCGTCACTCAATCCTGACCCCTGAACTCTGTGCGTTACCTAATCCTTTACCTCTAAACTTTCTGCATGACTTAATCCTAACCCCTGCACTCTATGCTTTGTTTTACACTCTCCTGACCCATAACAGCATAGGTTCAGGTTTTATTTAAAGTGGAACTCCACCCAAATGGGGAATGTCCACTTGTTTGCTCCCCCCCCCCCTCTGCTGCCACATTTTGGCACCTTTCGGGGGAGCGGGTACCTGGTTTTGACAGGTACCTGTGCCCGCTTTCGGATGACCTCATCGCCGTAAAGTCTCCCAGAAGTTCGCCCTCCTCCTTCCCCCCGCGCCAGGCCATTCACAAACCGCAGCGCGCTTTGTGCATGCAAAGTGGGGAAGCAGTTTCCTTTAGAAGGAGTGGCGGCGGCAGCAACACCCAAGAGTCGACTGAAAAATTGTCTGGGGTGCCGACATTGCGGGATCCCTGGACAGGTAAGTGCCCTAATAATAAAAGTCAGCTGCAGTTTGTAGCTGCTGACTTGTAATTGTTTGGTTGGAGGTCTGGAGCTCTGCTTTAACCATACACGTTTAAGCCCTGGCCAATTTTTTACAGGGCATATAAAAATGGATTTTGTGGGTGAATGTTTTTAAGGTGTGTCTGCAAATGAGTGTGCGTTTTTGTAGACCTAGTTAGGGTGTCCCTGGATCTAGTTTTAAGAATTTGGTAACCTTAATATATATTCTTTAATCTTGGTGAGCTTTGTGTCTTTTTTTTCAGACCTGTGCTGTATTTTAGTGTGAAAGTTTGCAGGAATAAAGATCAGTCCCTGTCCTCTTTCTCCTTGGGTAGGTTGACTGCTGCCCCCTGCTGTATTTTTCAGTAGACAGTGTGTATTGGGTGGGCCTACTGCATCCCTCCCCAGCTCTACTGTCTGC
Organism: Pelophylax lessonae; assembly: GCF_965119305.1. NCBI lineage: Eukaryota > Metazoa > Chordata > Amphibia > Anura > Ranidae > Pelophylax > Pelophylax lessonae. The sequence goes on from NC_138770.1 coordinate 589,503,036, forward strand.
ACAGGCTATGTGCAGCACAGTGATGATGTCATTGCTATGTTTACAGGGTAGTAACTGGGTTTGCAAAGGCACTTGGTGCACACAAAGTAGCTTTATGATCCCTTGTGATTATTTAGGAGCATATTTAAATGAAAGTTGTTGTGCTCACAGTTTAGCCTTAAAAGATAATATTACACTTGATGTGCATCTGTACTAGTAGTTCTGCTTTTATCTTAGTCTTGCTGAGCATGTTACAGCTTTTTTATTTGTCCTGTGTATTGGTGGGTGACTTATGCCTCGTACACACGCATCGATTATTGGCCGGGAGTTTTCGGCCAACGTCCGATCGGCCGATTTTCGGCTTCTTAGTATGATGCTTTCGACAACCGACTCCGACTTTTCGGCCAAATAAAATCTGGTGTGCAGGCTATAAAATTTTTGTTGGCCGTCAACACAACGGCCAATTTTCCGTCAGTCAGTACAGATTTCGGCAGACAAAAATCTGATGAGCAAGACTGGGCATGCTCAGAGAAGAAAAAACACACGGAAAGTAAACCAGCACATGACATCACTTCTGAAGTAGATTTTTGTTGGCCGAGAAAATTTGTGTGCAGTCTAGAGCACATTTCAACCAACACAACAACACTGGACAAAAGACGGCCGATCGGTCGGCCGATAATCGTTGCGTGTGTACGAGGCATTAGACAGTGCAGTGTCTCTTCTGCCAAGTATGAGTGGAACTCGGACATACATTTCTCTGAAGTCTTTTGTTCTGGAATCCGCCAGATCTGATCACAAAATACAACTGATGGACATAAACTGCATGCACATGGTTAACATCTTCCCATTTTTCATTGTGAAACAATTGGCCAGGTCTAGTTGTAATGAGGGTTTGCAAAGTCTGAAATGCTTGTTATGGCCTCCAAGGATACTCACTTGACCCAAGCATATGTGGCTAGCCAACATTTTTATTAGTTTGAAGATCGCAAACTTTGAACCTTATTACTATTCGTACATGTATGCTATCTTATGGCAAACATGGATATTCAGAAGGCTAAGCTTCAAAATGCATCACATATGGAATGTCAGGGAGGCTTATTAAGACTATGAAAATGTTCACCATATGTTTTTTTTTTTTTAAATGCCCACTCCTAGAAACCTAATGTGAACCAGACCAAGCCTAAAAAATGTATAAGATAACGGTTTTGAAGTGTAAGCACCTTACGTTGCCAGCACATACCCAACTGTTCAAACTGGTCCATGTGAAGCCCCTTGGATCCTAGCCCCAGGCTGTACTCAGGGCCTTGATGTCTCCCAAAGTCGAGGTTAAACTTTTCCCAGAGTAAGCTCACCCTAACATTCATCCTTTAAATACCACTAGCAGAATGGGTGATTCTCGAGCTGTTGGCCATTGCATTAGAGGGAGAAGGGTTTATTCTCAACTTGAAGAAACGTCAAGACCCTGTGTATAGCTTGGTCCTAGGATCAGAGAAGCTCTCAAAAGACACAGGGGAGTATTTACTAAAATGGTGCACACAGAATCTGGTGCAGCTGTGCATAGTAACCAATCAGCTACTAGGCTTAAGTCCTCGCTCACACTGAAGCGATTTGTCATGGGATTTCACAGGTTAAATTGCATGACAAGTCACAGCTTATTGCCGGCAATGTCACCGTTCCAATCGATGCCGCAGTGATTTGTAAAAGTAGTTCCTGCACTGCTTTTGCCGATTTTAGGTGCGACTTCAATAAACCTCTGTGCAGGAAGCCGTGGCTTTGATATAGTGTGATTTAAGATGGAGTTGCATGATTTCAAAGCTGTGTGAACAAAGGCTTAGGCCCCTTTCACACAGACGGACCGTTCATATCCGCCTGTCCATTTTTTTGGCGGATCTGAACGGTCCCCCCATGCATCTCTATGGGGGATCGGATGTCAGCGGAGACATGTCCGCTGACATCCGATCCGTCAAATCTGGACAGATGGAACCCCTATTTTCCATCTGTCCAGCGGATCGGATGGGATCGGATGAGAACGGACCGACGGGCCGTTCCCATCCGATTTCCCCCATACAGATGCATGGGGAACTGACAGCTGTGTCTCCACACACAGCGCAGAGACACAGCTGTCATTCTGCTGCTCAGCGGGGGATCGGCGGCTCGATCCCCCGCTGAGAAAAACAGAATCCGTCCGACGGACGGATAGTGTGAAAGGGGCCTTATTGTCAAAGCCTAATTGAACAAGCTGAAGTTAGAAGCTGATTGGTTACCATGCACACCTGAACCAGATTCTGAGTGCACCAGTTTTAGTAACTTTCCCCCGTAGTTTGAGGGGTCCACCATAACGTGCCTACACTATAGCACTGGTACTATCTTTATGCACTTTTCAGGCAAGGTCAAGTCATGTTAAGGTGTTTCTGAAAACCACAACCGTAAAATCAATGTGTAAAGGCAGTAAAGAATGTTTGTTATACTCACTGTGGAACCTAAGGGGTTAATCCTCCGCATTGTGTGAAAAGGCTGTTTGATCTTGTCTTCTTTTGATCCTCCTCTTCTTCCACTGTCCCCAATCCATCTCCTGATAGAACAGAGCCTTGGAGGCACTCTGCACATGCTCAGTTTGGTGTGTATTGCTAGAGTTTTTTTTTTTTTTTCTTGGGAGTGTGCATGTGATCAGCACAGGGCCATTCAGCACTGTCCAGACAGAGGGTCAGGGGCCCTGCAGCCTCATGAGACAATCAGAGGAGAATGAAAACTCCTACAAGCTTTAAAGCGGTTGTATCCCGCTTTTTGACACTTACCTACAGGTAAGCCTATAATAAGGCTTACCTGTAGGTACAAATAATATCTCCTAAACCGGCACGGTTTAGGAGATATTTACAGTGCATGCAGCCGCTCGCGCGAGCGGCGCATGCGCTCTGAAGGTCCGGGGGGACCTTCAATTAACTTGCCGGGAGCTTGCCGGAAAAATCACTCCCGCGCGCATGCGCGGGAGTGACGTCATCGCGGCTCTGGCCAATCAGCGCGCTGGAGCCGTCTCTTTCGGCCAATCAGCGCGCCGGAGCCGCCGAACCCGGAAGAGACGACGAGGGATCATGGCAGCGCCCGCATCGATGTCCGGGGGTCCGTGTCGGGGCTTCGTTTTAAGGTAAGTTAAACATAATGGGCTAGTATGCGATGCATACTAGCTCATTATGCCTTTGTCTTGCAGGTTTTTTTTTTTTTAATAGGGTTCATAACAGCTTTAACCAGACACTGGGAAGTTTTAAGACTGCTATATACTGCTGATGAGAAAAGGTATTTAGCAGCTTATATTTACTAAAACTATTTCATTTCCATGTTTTGTGTACTGCGAGGGACCACATATAGTGACTGCAGGCTCCTGGGTTTAGTAACACTTTAAATTATGTGTATTCCAAGAACTCTATTCACTCTTTATTTCATAGTGTTGCATTTTTGCACACATCTTTTCATTCCTATTCTCTTAGACAGGCCATTTCTTTGGTTGAAGAGCCTTTCTGCTATGGCAGCACACCGGTTTTTGACTCTCTCTCTCACCCCAGCATGTTTATTCTCATTAATCACGCATCTCCATCATGTCTTTGCAAGCTGTTTAAATATTGTGTCCAGTGGGAAATTATCAAATTTTGTTAATTGCTGAAAGAAAATTACAGATGTGTCTACCGAATGTTGAAATGTGTTAGGGAAGAATTGAATGGGTAAAACTTTGTTCTTTAAAAGATAATGTTTTCCAGTTTAAAAAAAAAAAAAAGAAATAGGTTATATGTTATATGTTAATGTACGTTACTTTTACCTTGCAGGGATAGTCTCAAAGATGTTTGCTAGTGCTGATAAAACCGCTGATTATTCTTCTGTTTTGAACAGAAAAGGAAGAGTGAAGGGGTTGCATTTGAACAGGGTTTCAAGTTTATGGCTAAAATTGTGAAAACTCTTGGAAGAAACCTTGCCTGGAACGAGCATGCAAATAAGCGCCAGTATCCATGGGCTTTGTGTGTCAGAACTGCTTTTCATTCCATACAAATCTATGAGAATGCAAAAGCAACTTCAAGTCAGAAGTAGGTTAACTAGGTAACATCAACGAATTCCAAATCGTCTCAAAGGCACGCTCATCAGCACAGCTTAAAGGAGTTGTAAAGTCTCAGGGTTTTCCACCTTAATGCATCCTATGCATTAAGGTAAAAAACTTTTGGGGCTGCAGGTGCCCCCCCAGACCCCTTTTATTCCTACTTGATCCCGATCGTTCCAACGAAACGTGTTCAGATTGGTTATTCTCCGAGGGTTGATAGGTGGTGTTCTGGCTTTTGACAGCTCATCCCCCGCGTCCTCCGACATCTTCCCACCACTGGATCCGCCACAGAGGCACGGATTGACAGCCTGGCCACAGGCAAGAGATTTTTTTTTGAGCTCTCTCTGGTTTAAGACTCCTCCACACCTGACAGCTTTGCGAGTGTAACCCTTTGTGCAATTTTATTTGTTTATAATGAACTGTGCAACATGAAATGGTCGTCTGGTGCCACTCTCTCCCCTCCCTCTTAAATCCTGGATTATCAGAACAGAATACATCAAAATAACCAACACCAGGGCTTTTTTTCTTTGAAAATAGGTGCAGAAACTCAACCAAGACCCCTAAACCCACATCAAACAATGGGTGTGGTCAAATTTTACTAACAGGGGAAATAGTCTTAAAGGGGCATTAAATACCAGGTGTGCATTATGTACAGAATGTAGAGTTTAGGGGGTGTACTACCTATAGAGTTCAGGGGTGCACTCCACAGAGTGCAAAGTTTAAGGGTGCACAACACCCAGAATGCAGAGTTCAGCCTTCTTACACAGCTGCTTACCTCTGCAACCCCTATTCACATCTCCTTTAACCTCCCTGGCGGTATGATTCTTTTGGATTTTAGGTGCTGAAAGCGGTACCATTATTTTGCATGTAATTCTTGTGAATGAGCAGCCCAAACCAACTGTATACATTTATTATATATATATATATATATATATATATATATACACAGGTCCTTCTCAAAAAATTAGCACATTGTGATAAAGTTCATTATTTTCTGTAATGTACTGATAAACATTAGACGTTCATATATTTTAGATTCATTACACACAACTGAAGTAGTGCAAGCCTTTTATTGTTTTAATATTGATGATTTTGGCATACAGCTCATGAAAACAAAAAAATTCCTATCTCAAAAAATTTGCATATTTCATCCGACCAATAAAAGAAAAGTGTTTTTAAAACAAAAAAAGTCAACCTTCAAAAAATTATGTTCAGTTATGCACTCAATACTTGGTCTGGAATCCTTTTGCAGAAATGACTGCTTCAATGCGGCGTGGCATGGAGGCAATCAGCCTGTGGCACTGCTGAGGTGTTATGGAGGCCCAGGATGCTTCGATAGCGGCCTTGAGCTCATCCATTGTGTTGGGTCTTGCATCTCTCAACTTTCTCTTCACAACATCCCACAGATTCTCTAGGGGGTTCAGGTCAGGAGAGTTGGCAGGCCAATTGAGCACAGTAATACCATGGTCAGTAAACCATTTACCAGTGGTTTTGGCACTGTGAGCAGGTGCCAGGTCGTGCTGAAAAATGAAATCTTCATCTCCATAAAGCTTTTCAGCAGATGGAAGCATGAAGTGCTCCAAAATCTCCTGATAGCTAGCTGCATTGACCCTGCCCTTGATAAAACACAGTGGACCAACACCAGCAGCTGACAAGGCACCCCAGACGATCACTGACTGTGGGTACTTGACACTGGACTTCAGGCATTTTGGCATTTTACTCTCCCCAGTCTTCCTCCAGACTCTGGCACCTTGATTTCCGAATGACATGCAAAATTTGCTTTCATCCGAAAAAAGTACTTTGGACCACTGAGCAACAGTCCAGTGCTGCTTCTCTGTAGCCCAGGTCAGGCGCTTCTGCCACTGTTTCTGGTTCAAAAGTGGCTTGACCTGGGGAATGCGGCACCTGTAGCCCATTTCCTGCACACGCCTGTACATGGTGGCTCTAGATGTTTCTACTCCAGACTCAGTCCACTGCTTCCGCAGGTCCCCCAAGGTCTGGAATCGGTCCTTCTCCACAATCTTCCTCAGGGTCCGGTCACCTCTTCTCGTTGTGCAGCGTTTTCTGCCACATTTTTTCCTTTCCACAGACTTCCCACTGAGGTGCCTTGATACAGCACTCTGGGAACAGCCTATTCGTTCAGAAATTTCTTTGTGTCTTACCCTCTTGCTTGAGGGTGTCAATGATGGCCTTCTGGACAGCAGTCAGGTCGGCAGTCTTACCCATGATTGCGGTTTTGAGTAATGAACCAGGCTGGGAGTTTTTAAAAGCCTCAGGAATCTTTTGCAGGTGTTTAAAGTTAATTAGTTGATTCAGATGATTAGGTTAATAGCTCGTTTAGAGAACCTTTTCATGATATGCTAATTTTTTGAGATAGGAATTTTGGTTTTTCATGAGCTGTATGCCAAAATCATCAATATTAAAACAATAAAAGGCTTGCACTACTTCAGTTGTGTGTAATGAATCTAAAATATATGAAAGTCTAATGTTTATCAGTACATTACAGAAAATAATGAACTTTATCACAATATGCTAATTTTTTGAGAAGGACCTGTGTGTGTGTATGTATATGTGTATATATATATATATATATGTGTGTGTATATATGTGTGTGTATGTGTGTGTGTATATATATATATATATATATATATATATATATATATATATATATATAAGTACAGTAAAACTGCAGGAAAGGCCACTGGGGGGCAATGTATTGTGAATTTTTTTTATTTTGAATGGTATCAGTGTGTTTGGTGTGTTTTTACATTTGAATTTGCCGCCGGTTCTACCCCCCGGTGGACGTCATGTCGCCGGAGACGGAAGCCGGGGCTCGCAGACGATAGGGAGGAAGCTCCGCCGCCGCATACCGCCCGCATTCTTCGCTGGATCCCGGAGAAAAGGTAAGTAAAACCTCTACCAGGATCCAGCGATCTTCCTAGCGCTACCCCGAGTGTGACTCAAGGTTACCACTTTTGGCTCTAAAATCTAACCCTGAGTCACGCTCGGGAATACCGCTAGGAAGGTTAAACCCCTCTTCAGCTCTGACCTCTACATGCAACCCCCACTTGCACTGCCCCTATCTTCTCCCTTTCTGCTTACGAACTCCACCATCTTCCACATGTCTTACTGGTGTTGCTGTATAAGATGAAGCACCTAGCCAGCTCTGTATGTAGCTCTGCCTCTCTCACTTTCAGGGAGACATCTGTCTTTACAAGTGATAGTGGTGAGCAGGGGTCCTGAGCCAGAGGCGGGGAACTGACCAACGCTATACCCCCTACCCCCCCCCCCATAATCGATAATCGCATAAATATCCCCCACGTCAAAATTGATATCAAGTATTTAGTGATACACCGTGAAACCCAAAATACAACGCATGCAACAAATCTATGTGACCACACATCTTAGTGACAATATGTAAATATCATGTAAATTATATAGTAAATCAATAAAACTAAAAAATAGTGTCACAACAGTGGCAAAAGGCCAAATTAGTTAATTCAATTTGCCATTTCTCTTCCCTTCTTCTACTAAAGTACTTTAATCCAGCACATTCCCTAGATTTCCATGACCACTTATTGCTAAATAGGTTTTCAAGCACTCTCACTGCAGAAAACATCACCCTATTTGCTCTAGCAAGCACTTTTCAGAATATTCCTCACCAACCTTCTACTTGTTTCTAAACCTTCTGCCTAGTATCTACTTCAAAGAAAATAAAAGTTATATACAGTAACGGGCAGAATAATGTTTACATGCACACATTTGGACCAGCTTAATTTTAAAGAACCATTGGAGATTGATGAGCGATATTCTAAACGGTGCTTGCTAAGGCTACTGGAAAGAAGATTTCTACAGCAAAGCGCTTTTATACCTACATAGCAGTATGTGGTGATTGAAATCTGCTTGAGTGTGCTGGATTTGAGCACGTTCACACAAATGGGGTGAACACTTGGAAGAGGAGTAGCATATTGAATGAACCATCTTGGTGTTTTGTCATAGTTGAGACACCTAATCAAAGAGACCTTTTTCGTTGTAAAGGCTAAACCTTTTTTACCTTATCGCACTCTTTGCATTAAGATTAAAAACCTTTTGGGTGCAGCCTCCCCAGCCCCGTACCCTTAAATACTTATCTGAGACCTGATCTCAGTCCAGCGATGTGCCCCAGAGCAGGTGCGCTGCTCTCTCTCACTCCTTATTAGATTTAGTGAGAGCAGCAGGAGCCATTGGCCATCAATCATATCCTGTGATGAGGGAGCAGGGGGCTGGGCTGAGCCCCACTGTGTGTGTGAATAGACGCACACAATGCGGCTCGGGATCGAGCCCGCACAAGTACCCCATTCTTAGAAGGGGGATTGCTAAGAGGATTTCTCGAAGGCAGGAGGAGCCAGGAGCGCTGGCGGGGCATCCCATAAAAGGAGGATCAGGACTACTCTGTGAAAAACTATTGCACAGAGCATGTATGTATGACATGTTTGTTATTTTAGAAATTTTATTTTAGAAAAATAAAAATGTAGAATCCCTTTAAATAATAGGAAGGTTCTTATCTTGATTGCTCATGTGGATACTGCTGGCCAGTGACTCTTTTGATCCAGCAGTTAGTTTCTCTACAAAGGTTCACACAGGAAGGCTCTACTTTGAGTCCATTCAAGGTTCTTATTTTAACTAAAGCCCTGATGAAGGGGAAGTTTTTTTTTTTTTTTTTTTTTTTTTCTGACCATTGAAACATTTCACTTTGTTTTTATTAAAGCGGTTGTACACAAAAAAAAACAAACCGCAAGACAAAGGCATAATGAGCTAGTATGCAGTATTACTTACCTTAGAACGAAGCCCCGACACGGACCCCCGGACATCGCTGTGGGCGCTGCCATGATCCCTCGGCGCCTCTTCCGGGTTCGGCGGCTCCAGCGCTGTGATTGGCCGGAGCCGCGATGATGTCACTGGAGTGATTTTCCGGCAAGCAAAACTGAAGGTCCCCACGGACCTTCAGAGCGCATGCGCCGCTCGCGTGAGCGGCTGCAGGTACTGAAAATATCTCCTAAACCGTGCCGGTTTAGGAGATATTAATTGTATCTACAGGTAAGCCTTATTATAGGCTTACCTGTAGGTAAAAGTGTCAAAAAGCGGGATACTACCGCTTTAAAAATGAATACATTTATTTGGGCTCTCTCTTATCCTTTGGTCTGATGCTCCTTCCACTAGTGCAGTTTTTCCTGTTCACATGCAGGGTACCCACTGGAGGGTGGGTAGCTTTGTCTGTTGTGAGCAGCCTAACCCAAGCCAGTACGTTCTTTTAATGTTTTTGTCCTCTTACTACTTTGTATGAATTAACATCAAAGTCTCAGCACCTCTTGTGTTCTGTTTTGTCCTTAATTAACGAAACCTTTAATAGACAGATTTTATTTTTAACTCCCAAGCTATTTTTATTATAATCGTGGGTACATTTACATAGAGCTTTATTGCTTTGTTACTGTGTAGTGGACGATTGTGGATGGAAGCTATGGAAGTTGCTTCAAAATGAAATTAACTTTTTGCAAAATTTAGATGAAAAAAAATGATCCATGCCATGTGGCCGGTTTCTACAGTATCCTGCAGGATGCTGATCCAAAAGTAATGAAACTTATATTTGGGTAAAAAATAAAGAATTTTATTATTAGATTTTTTTTTTTTTTTTTAATAGCTTCTTTATTTGCCTAGCATTGAAGAAAAAAAAAACACTTTTAGTTATTGCTTTTTCTGGATCTCTTCCAGTCCCCTACCTAATGAATAACTCATTGGAAAGGTAATTTAGCAAATTTGCCCAATTTTGCATACAAGAATTATTGGTTTCATTATATCCCACAGTGGCGCGGTATTAATGAGTGTGACGAGATGCAAATTTGTGCTAAGAAATACTTAATGAGAAGATCGCACAGAATTGGGCCTTGATCCTTGTCATGAGAGGCTCAGATCTAATTTGACTATCAATTAGTCTGTCTGTTGTCTCCAGTAGACAAAGATAAGAGTGAAACTTTAAAATACTATTGGAATTGAAAAATTGAAAGTGGAAGTTTAGCTTCCTAAACTTAGTTTTTTCCTGAAATAAAAGCTATATTTATCGTAGTTTCAATACCGTGGTTCAGGTCATGATTCAGAGGCCTATTAGGCATGCTGTAAGGCCCAAGTAACTTTTGCGATCATATCGCTCAGGGCTGCCATTAGAGGGGTACAGACATTACTCCCGACCCAGACCTTATTAGGTCAGCAGGGGGTTACCGGCATTACTCCCAGCCCAAACCTTATTGGGTCAGCAGGGGGGTTACCGGCATTACTCCCGACCCAGACCTTATTAGGTCAGCAGGGGGGTTACAGGCATTACCCCCAGCCAAGACTTTATTGGGTCAGCAGGGGAATTACGGGCATTACTTCTGGCCAAGACCCCATAGGGTTAGCAGGGGAGTTACAGGCAGTACTCCCACCCCAGAACCCATGAGGTCAGCAGGGAGGGCTTGAGTTTGGTTTGGAAGCAGGGTGAGCCCCCTCTAGATGAGGTTTGGGATTGGCAGTCATTTTCCCACCCTACTGATGACAGACATGGAGGAGCTGGATCAGGTGCACTGAGGGCTACTGAGAGCTGACTATGAGAAACCACTCGATCTAAAGAAGGATTCACACCCTGGCATATACTGTATGGAATATTGCTGATCACTTTCTTTGTCTTATGGGGGCAGTAAAGAAAATTCAATCAGTAGTTTGATACTTCCACTGCCAGATGAGTGACTCATTGCTCGCATGCTAATCAAAGTGCTACAGAATGTCACTTGCTAGCAGAAGAGCAACACCGTTGTGGACATTAAATGACGTGTGGAAACAAGGGAGACATTTTCTGACATTCTTTGTCCTGCATCTCATTTCTGTTGCTGGATCTCAACTGTGAGGCCTAACACAATAACCTTTCTAGTTGTATAGACAAAATCTAAAAACACAGTAGATTGCTTAAGGTTAATATTATGGCAAGGGGTGTGTGTTTCACCCATTGGTGTCTGCTTCCAGAATGCTTATGCAGCTCTTCATACCTGTTAATTGCTGTTTTCAAATTTTGCTATACCTGCTGCAGGCAATGATACAATCATGAGAACTAAGTGAGTCTGTAATAACCTAAATGAAGAAAAAAAAGGACTTGAGCTATGCAATTCTTGCATTTATTTATTATGCCAAGGTTCACACAGGGGACACCTCAGAAGTGCACATCTTCCTCTTTTTTGGCAGCTCCGGTTTTCTTTTATTATGGATGCTTGGATATAGCTGTGGAATGGTTTTATGGACTGGTATTACTAGATGGAACTATTATTGTAATAAGACATACCAGTTTGTGGAGGGGAACAAGTCCCACAAAGTACATCAATGGGCAGCTCTGGAGTCATGTTGCACATGGCCGTTTATTCGTGTGTGTAGATCTCTTTTAGAACACTTAAGCAATCTCATTACATCTTCGCTAGAAAACACCTAAAGTGGACCTAGCAACATATTTAATTTCATCTTAAGTACATGCAGGCTAAGTAAGCTTAAATTTTAACTCTTATTACCTCTTGCTTGGATCAAAAATAAATCCCATGATATTGTCTTCATCTGTTTTTGTCATCAGAAGCACCACACCATCTTCCTTCAGGCACTGTCCAGTGTCAGCATTGAGTTTCTGGATGGGAATATTGGCTCAGAGAGGACACAGTCATGTGAATCTAGACACGTGTGCAGTTCTTGGCTGTATTTACAAATGTCAGATATAGTTCACCACCTTGCTGAAGTATCTTACCCCAAGGGCTGCTTTTTAATGATTAAAATTGCTTTTTTTTATCCTGTTACTGTAAATTGGGACATCATTATTTTATTCATGCAGACTGGTAAAGTTACTGGATGATGCACTTTTAAAAGAGCAATTTCAGGAAGCAATAAAAAGCAGTGGATGTTATTCCTTAGGTGACTCAGTTGGGTAACGACTTTATCTTAGGGTCTGATCCTTGGTGTATTGTGGGGCAGAAAAAAGTTGGGCCAGTCACTTTAGTTTTGTTGCAAATGTATTTGCTTGACTCAAGAACAGGAGAAGGTCTAGGGGTCCATGATACCTAAAAAGAACAAGAAGAAAGGATAGGTGTTCTGAAATAGCATTAGTTGTAGCAGTAGGCCTGCGGAACAGCCTCTTGTTAACCACTTGCCGACCAGTCACGTTGACTGTACTGCGGCAAGTGGCTCGTTATCGTCTGGCGACGTAGACCTACGTCACCAGACATTCCCCCCTCTCGGCGGCGCGCGCGTGCCGCTGGAGGCTCCCTCCCGCTGTATTCAGTTACAGCGGATTCGGGCCAGGGGAGGAGAGGCGGTTCCCCGATCGTCGGGGATCTAGTGTGGAAATCAGCCCGCTTGTGTAATCAAAGCGGGCGGATCTCCTAAGTGACAGGCAGGGTCAGATTGCAGGGTTCAGCATAGCTTTTGCGCAACCCAATCAAAATACGCTTATTGCGATTTTTTTTTTTTTTTTTTTTTTACCAAAAATATGTAGCAGAAAACAAATTGGCCTAAAATGATAAAAAATTTTGATTTTTACATTTTTTTTGGGGGGGAATTTCATATAAAAAATGTGAAAAATATTATTTTTTCAAAATTGTCGCTATTTTTTTGTTTATAGCGCAAAAAGTTAAAATCGCACAGGTGATCAAATACCACCAAAAGAAAGCTCTATTTGTGTGCAAAAAAAGAACATAAATTTGATTCGGGTACAGCGTTGCACAGCCGCGTAATTGTCCGTTAATGTAATTCAGTGCCGAATCGCAAAATATGGCCTGGTCAGGAATGGGGTAAAACCTTCCGGTCATAAAGCGGTTAAAAATACGCTCATTGAGAATTTTTTTGTCAAAGACATGTAGCTAAATACATTTTGGCCTAAATATATGACAAAAATCGAATATATTGGATATTTTTTAACTGTCAAAGTAAAAAAATATTATTTTTTCAAAATTGTCGCTTTTTTAAATTAATATCACAAAAAATGAAAATCGCACAGGTGATCAAATACCACCAAAAGAAAGCTCTGTTTGTGGGGAAAAAAAGGACGTAAATTTCGTTTGGGTACGGTGTTGCATGACCGCGCAATTGTCAAAGTCGCACAGTGCCGAATTGCAAAAAGTGGCCTGGACGTACAGCAGGAAAATCCTCCGGTGGTAAAGTGATTAATTACTGAATTACTAAACTGCATGCCCTGTATCAGCAACCAGGCAGAACCATGAGCAATCAGTCTTTCTTCAGTTGCAGTGGATTTCTTTCTCTGAAATCAGGCTGCCCCTCTTATACCTGAGTCTGTGTGCAATGAATGCTCCTTACAATGTTAATATGGCAGTTCTAACAACATCATCTGTGATACTTCAGCTAGAAGATTAAGTTCTAGCCCAGTTTCCTCTAAGTATTCATGCCGGCTCTAGCTCACGTTCTTGTGCCTCTGGCACATGCCGTGAGATAAGGCCTAAGAGATGAGATTATGTAAACCTACTGTATATCCTGCCCAGGAGGGGAAGGAGCGCTCTGCAAAGATTCCTCTGGATATTTTTAATCTCTCAAACTATACATCCTAACAAGAACATCAAGGATTGGTTGAATCATATATATATATTTTATAACTCCGTTATTGTCCTTCAAAGTAACAGGTATAAACAATCCACCCATTTAACTTTGGTAGGATCTACAGAACCTAGAAAAAGGTAAATAACAGCAGCTCAGGCAGATTACAGCCTAGCAACAACACTTTCTAAATTAATTTAGGGAACAGCAGCTTATGGCAGGATCCCTATTGCTACCCAGTAAACACAGCAACAGTGCAGTGCCAAAGTAAGAAAATTTACCCAGTCAATTTATTTAACGTTTATTCACTTGCAAAATATGCACCAACATCTCCTTCGATGTTCAGTAGGAGGGCACCCTCTCTCTCTCTCTGCATCAGCATTTAAACTTTAAAAGCAGGTTTGAATGTGATTGGCAGCTGTGAGAAACTTCTTGTTCTGGCAACTTTACTTCAACATTTCTGTATGCAAGAGGAAGCTATGAGGGTTTTCCTATATCACTGGGCTGGCAGCCTGTTCCTGCAAGGTACCCTTCCTTATCTTTCACAGGGATAAAAAAGTCTTGACACTAAGGGCTCTTTCACACGGCCGCTCTGCTTTTTTATTCCGCTGCGGCACTTCTTTTCTTTTTTTTTTTTTCACGGACACGGATGAGTCATCCGCTCCGTATGTCTGCATATCATCCCATCCGTTTGCGGATGATATACGGACTTAATGTAGGTCTATGGGGATTGCGGATGTCAGCGGATGACACCGCTGACATCCGATTTTGCATCCTTTCCGTTTTTTAAATGGAAGAAAAATAGGGCTCTGTTCCGTTCAAAAAAATGGAACAGAACTGAAAGGGCGAAAATCGGATGTCAGCGGATGGTCATCCGCTGACATCCACAATCCCATTGACATGCATTATGTCCGTTTTTCATCCGCAAAAAAATGGGATGAAATACGGACATACGGAGCGGCCGTGTGAAAGAGCCCTAAGGTGTTTTTTTTTTTTGTCTAAGATTGTATCTTCTTTTCACCTTTGAGAATGCTATACTTTGTTCTTTTTGTGTAGCTCTGGTCGATCGCAATGAAATTGCCATTCTGGCCCTCCATGTGGTAACGGCTGCCAGAGTTATTGACCTTATGAAGACTAGTTGTCTGTTCATCATCCCATATGGCCCCAGAGCGGTGATCCACCTTCTAGTGCAGCCATGCCTGGATGGATTTATTAAACATTCTCAAGCTTACACCCTGTATCAAAAAACAAAACGAAAAATCAATCTGCACCGTGGTCACAAATCACAGATGAAATGGTATCGATCAAAGTCAAAATTGAGATAGAGGGAAATAGGACCCTAGTCTCATAAATTCAAAAAGACTCCCTCCGACTCAACTGTCTAATAAAGTGGCTCCCTATCCAGTGTCTCTCTATATTCTCCACTCCTCAAAACTTCATCCACTCCGATATTTATTGTGGTGGAATTTGAAATGCTTGGAAACCTTATGATTTTCTCCCTTCCTTTTAAAGGTTAACTCCACTTTCATGGGGAAAAAAATAGCAAATAAAGAAAAAACAATATTGCGTATACAATTGCGACACAAATCATATTGTAATTGAATGTCTTTAAAAATGACCTTCCCTTTTCAATCTGCAGCTGTTGTAATTTTCTGGAAATGCAATGCAATATGGCTACCTGGGGGTGTTCTGTATACAGAATGTGTACTGACCACACCCCAGAAACATAATTTCCTGCTTCTGTGATTGGCTCACCAATTTTCCCAGAAGTCTGCCTAAGATGCAAGTCAGACTTCTGGTATCCCCTGCAACAAAAATGTCATTTTTGGTGAGATACTCCCAATAGGAACACGTCTAAAGGGATGCAGGCCCTGCAGCTTTCCTCATTGGAGCCCTGCAGCTGCCACAGCTGATGGATAATTATGAAACTACTCCCATTTGTCCCACTCAGCACAGAGGAACAAACTGATTTCTTCAGAATAACAAAAGGTAGGAATCTGCAACAACGTTTGTTAAAATCCTTGTTATGTACATAAATCACCAAGAGGGGAATGGTTTTTTTTTTTTTTTTTTTTTTTTTTCTGAACAAAAGTGGAGTTACGCTTTAATATGAGGCATACCTGAAGCTGCCTAGATGTGCGGCCAATATACTAAAGCCACACAGGCACTCCAGCATGTGCACCATACAGGTAATGAAATCATGTACAATATATTATATTTTTTATCAGTGGCAAAAGTCACCAATTCATTCTTCCTCCTCATGCTGACTTTAGAGGTCTTGCACGCCCTTTATTTGCCACAAGAAAAAAGTCCTGACGAACATGAAAACAAACTGTTTCTCATAATATTGAGGATCAATAACCCCTGGGGCTCATGTGTCTCTTAAATTAGGTGCTTTTCTATAAATAAACTTAGTTTGTGGAGGTAAAACTGGACTCAAGACGTTTTTTTCTGTAATATTCCCCAGTATTTATTGATAATATTCTGTACATCGTCCACAATGATCCAAAAATCATTTTCCAATCCCTTCACATTAGTGGGGATTTTTTTCCCTGTTTAATACACTCCTATCCATTTCCTGTACCTTTTTTACCTCCTGCATAATCATCTTTGTGATAACCTTTCAGAAAAAACCTTTGACTAAGGATATCTGACTTCTGTAAAAAAAAAAAAGAATCTTCTTCAGAGGTTCAATTCAGTCTTAATCTAATGAATTGTCCTCTGGGTATATTAAAGCGGAGTTCCTGCCTCAAATACCTTTTTTAACTAAAAATACCCCTATAATACTAATCCATCGCCCTTTACAGAACCGCTATTCTCATACTTACAAGGTGTACGGTCTTGGATTTTAGTCAATATCTTACTTTTAAAAACACTGTCTGGGCGTGGCCATCTTGGATGTGGGCATCTGAAGCCGCAGTGTAATCTGCTGTGTCCTTCTTCCTGATTCCAGGGAGTGATCTAGGAGTTCTTCCTGATTCCAGCCTCCTGGGAGTGATGACAAACAGCTCCCAGGATGCAATGCAAAGGCGGAAGTGAAGTTGGTGGCCGTGGCCACAGAGGGGGGAGAAGGAGGAAGTACCATAAAAAATGCCCTGAAAATAAGGTAAGGGACCCCTGAAAAAAATTGAAAATGCCCAATTGTTGATCAGCATAGCGAGCACTCCAGGAATCACTAAAGTTGCGAAACAGGCCAGAACTCCACTTTAAATAACCAAGACATGTGATGACAACTATTCAATTAAATCGAACAGTTACGGTCTGTAAATTTTTAAATGTGTCTTTGTTACAAACCCTCCTCTATCCACAGAAATCCCCAAATCTAAAAACTCAATACTCTTACAATCCATTTTCCATGTTTAAACTATATTATTGTTCTCATCTAATATTCTCATAAATGATGATAAAGTAGCCCCACCCCCTTCCCAGATCATAAACACATCACCCATTAAGCGCTTGTAGCATTTAGGCTGTTGTGGTTTATTATCAAACACTACATTAGCCTCCCAGTGTGCCAAAAAAATATTGGCTACACTGGGAGCTAAACGGGCTTCCATAGCAACCTAAGTGACTTGTTGGTAATTTTGGTTATTTTACCAAAAATAATTATGTTGTAACCCAAACTGAAAGCTTTTCATCAGGAACTTTCTGTGTTTCCTAGGTAGTTCTGATGTCTCAAAGGCCTTTTTTACTGAGGATAAAGCATCTTCTTGTCTAATTATTGTGTATAAGGAGCCTACATTTTCTGTAACCAATATACAAGAGTCCGAACAAGGCATATCCTCTAGAATCTGCAGTAAATGTTTAGTATCACGCACATACGCATCTGTAGAGCAGGCAGGTGTATAAAATCTATATATTGATCCAAACAGGAAGTGATGGAATCAATCCCATTTACGATGGGTCTCCCAGGCGGGTTCTCAGTACTTTTGTGTCATTTGGGAAAACAAAAAAATCACTGGGGTCCTACAGGCCGATTGAACTAAATATTGAGCTTCTTTTTAACTTAAAATATATATTTTTAGACTTTTTTTTCACAAGTTTCTGCAATCTTTCATTATACTCAACAACTTGATTACTCTCTAAGATATGATACGTCTCTTGATCCTGTAGCAATCTCTGTTTCATTTCTATAGTACATTTTAGCAGAGGTCCCAAAATTACCTAAAATGCCTGTATTCTGTGCTAAATAGTGCAAATATCAATATTTAAACTATAACCATGCAGATAGTGCTATTAGCAATGTGTTTAAGTTAAACAAAAGTCAAAAGCCATATTTCTTCATTTACACGAAGGTCAGGTTAATATACCCAGCCAGCAAAGAGTTCCTCGTTCCTCCTTACATCAGAGTCTGCAGGATTCCCCCTTACAGTGCAAGGGAACTCTGACATAAAAGGTAATTCTGCAGATCATGATCTAAAGGGGAACTTTGATGTAAAGGGGGGGGGGGCTCTAGTGACCAGAGACCGCCTTATTTTAGAGTCCACTGCGTTCCCCTTTACATCAGAGTTCCCACTTATATCAGGGTCTGCAGCATTGCCCTTTACATCAGAGCTCCCCTTCCCATCAGCATCCACAAAGTTCCCCCTCGCACTGTAAGGGGGAATCCTGCAGCCTGATATAAAGGGGGGGTCCTGATATAAGGGGGAACCTTTATATCAGTGCCCCCTTACATTATTGTATTCGCTCCCCCTTAGCACTTTCACTGACCTCCTCTTAGGTGCACCATGCTCTGGTTTTATCCTATAGTCTCCTCTCCACAGTCCACATATGTCTGACTTCTCCTGTGATCCCCACCCACCTCACGGCGCTCCCACTCTTGACTCCTCTCCAGACACCCCCTCATAGACTGACCATCTCTTGTCTTTTATGATGTCTGCAGAGTCTGACATTACAGACATGATAAAAGAGATGGTTAGAGGCTGCGGACATTGAACATGACGTGGTTAGAGGCTGTGGACATGGTACAGGAGGTGGTTAGAGGCTGCGGACATATGGTACAGGAGGTAGTCAGAGGCTGCGGACATGATACAGGAGGTGGTCAGAGGCTGCGGACACGATACAGGAGGTGGTCAGAGGCTGCGGACATGATACAGGAGGTGGTCAGAGGCTGCGGACATGATACAGGAGGTGGTCAGAGGCTGTGGACATGGTACAGGAGGTGGTCAGAGGCTGTGGACATGGTACAGGAGGTGGTCAGAGGCTGCGGACATGATACAGGAGGTGGTCAGAGGCTGTGGACATGGTACAGGAGGTGGTCAGAGGCTGCGGACATGGTACAGGAGGTGGTCAGAGGCTGCGGACATGGTACAGGAGGTGGTCAGAGGCTGTGGACATGGTACAGGAGGTGGTCAGAGGCTGTGGAAATTGTACAGGAGATGGTCAGATGCTGTGGAAATGGTACAGGAGATGGTCAGAGGCTGTGGACATTATATAGGAGGTGGTCAGAGGCTGTGGACATGGTACAGGAGGTGGTCAGAAGCTTTGTACATGATACAGGCAGGGCAGCTGTTAGAAATCATGGGGCCTCATACAGCCTACTTGACAGGGCCCCCCCATCTGACCGGCCTGGGGCCTGAGCCTTACCACCGCTCCCCCCTAGCCTGCAGGCAGCAAGCAGAGAAAAAGGAGGCAGCGTGGTATGTGTGCCTTGGATAAATAAGGATGTGGCAAAAATGCACTAACAGTGGGAGGGTAGGTATCAGGTGTATGTATAAAGTTTACAAAATGTGGGTGTCAGTACTATGTAATGTACAGAGTGCAGGGGTCAGGACTATGTAATGTACAGAGTGCAGGGGTCAGGACTATGTAACTTACACAGTGTAGTTTTAGGAGTATGTACTGTACACTTTGCAGGAGTCAGGGGTCAGGAGTGTTTAATATACAGAGGGCAGAGGTCAGGAATGGGTAATGCATAGAATGCAGGGGTCTGGGATATGTAATGTACAGCATGCAGTGGCTAGGAGGGGGTAATGGCAAAGGCAGCACATGAGGGTATACAAAAAGATCCCCCAATCACGTTCAGTGGCCAAATGCATCCCACTCCACTGAATGGGGATGCCTCACAACCATGTACAACAAAACACAGTTGCAGTGAGTTGGTGCAGGTTTTTAAGGATTAAATTAGATGGTGAGGAGGCCTCATAATGCTTCCTCGCCGCCTGGCAAACACCCTTTGAAAAGTGATCCATGGTGGTTCACTCTTCAGAGGGCAACACTAGTGTACACTAATTTACAGCAATGCCCCTCAGATGTGTTACTCCAAACATGCTTGGTATTAGTCCCGATTTACACATATGCGATGCGGGAACCCTGCAAATCCACTGTGGGTTTCCCCATCGCATTCAACTCGCAGGCAGTTTACACTGCCATATGCGAAATGCTAGGGGGTGTCAATACAAAGTTAATGACACCCCCAGATCAGTTCGCATATCGCAGTGTGAACTGTCAGTTCCAACATGAATCAGATTGCATAGGTGTGAACACCCATGCAATCCGATTCTGGTGCAGACCCAAAAAAGGGTCCTGTGTGAGTTGTGTCCGAATGTGATGCAAATTCACCCATACAATCTGTATGGCTGAATTCGCATCGCACAGACATCGCATGTGATTTGCAGAGCAGTGCGCTCTGAATCACATGCGATGTCTGTCATCGCACATACTGTATGTGAACCGTCACTAAGACAAGAATTCAAATGCAGCATTGTTAGTCATCCCCCCCTCCCCCCAGTACCTGGGCTGGGCGCCGTCTTCTACCTGCAGCCTGGGTGCAGGGCTTGTCCTGCAGGTGGTTCCTCCTGGAGCTGGGAGCCCAGAGACCAGCTGAGCACTGCTGGTACATCTGGTCCTCTCCCTACCTGCTGGGCAACTAGGGCTGGAGGGAACTGGGGGGGGGGAGTGAGGTAGAGCGGGCGGGGACTCCCAAATCCTGGCAGTGTCCACCAATTAGACAATCCCCCACTGTACAGCTATTTAGAAAAAAAAATGTCTCCGGGCCCCCTGTGTTCGGTGGGAGCGAGGACAATAAGTGGACTATTTTCTCAGTTTTGGGTTTAGGCGGATCAATCCGCCACATCGCTCCCAGTATCAGGACAATATCCCCCCGGCCATTATCCCCCGGGACAATATCCCCCCGGAAAACATCCCCCTGGACATAATCCCCCCCGGAAAACATCCCCCTGGACATAATCCCCCTGGACAACATCCCCCCGGAACAACAGGGTTAGGGTTAGAGGGGGGATATTGTCCGGGGGGATGTTGTTCAGGGAGGATAATGTCCGGGGTGATATTGTCCGGGGGGATATTGTCCTAGAATCATCGCTCCCAGCCTGTCACGGTCCATTCATATTGAAGAGGCCGGTGACCAGGCTTCAACTGTGCAGCGTGCTGCTGCGGATTAATCCGCCTAAACCCAAAACTGAGAAAGTAGTCCACTTACTGTCCCCGCTCCCAAGGAACACAGGGGGGCCATTTTTTTCTAAATAGCTGCACAGCGGGGGATTGTCTAATGACTGGTGGTCCCCTCTTGCCTGCAGGACACAGATACTAATGGGAATGGTGTTCCTGCTGTGGAAAAAGTACAGGAACGCCGTTCCCATGCGTTCCTGCAAGACTCGAGCCCTGCATTTTAGTCATAATTACAATCTCCCCCCTCCCTTATCAGCCAGGGAAAGTCACTAAGTCATTATTCTTTTTGAACCCCTTAATCCCTTTCTTATTCCAACTAGGGTTTTGTATCTTCTTAACTTGCAAGCTATCAAGATCCCCGAACACCATATTTGGAAGCACCTCTATGTGTTTAATGGGGTTAAAGACAGATTTATTTCTTAAAGCAGAGCTCCACCCAAAAGGGGAAGATTTGCTTGTGTGCCTCCTCCCTGCTGCTACACCTGGCACCTTTTTGGGAAGAGGGGGGGAGCGGATACCTGGTTTTGACAGATACCCGCTCCCACTTCCTGCTCAGTTTGCCACGGCAAACTAAGCCGGAAGTTTTCCTTCCCTCCTTCCCCCACAGCCTTCTGGGACACTTCACAGGTCCCAGAAGACTGCACTCTGTTCACAAAGTGCAGCGTGCTTCACGCATGTTTAGTAGGAAACCAACTGTGAAGCCGCAAGGCTTCATTGCCATTTTCCCTTAGTCAAGATGGCGGTGCCAGCACCCAATAGCCGATTGAAGAATCAGTTCGGGTGAGGACACCGCTGTATGCCTGAATAGGTAAGTATAGGTAAGCAGCTCCAGTATTGGTAGCTACTGACTTATTTTTCTCTAGCGCTCATTGACAGACGTAGTCCTCGGTGATACACCACCTTCGGGTTATGTTGCCTCCACAGGAGCAGGACTAGACAGGAAATTAAAAAGCTCTGGCCACACCCTAGGGGCAGTCCCAGAGGGTATATCCTCTCTCTCTCTGCCTCAGCAAATCAGTTATTTTCTGTCTAGTTAGGAGTAAGGACCTAGATACCTTGCTGGGATCTTAGGTCCTGGCAAGAATTTTTTTCTTAAAGGATTTTTAGACAGCTTTTTTTCTCCAGTGTTCCTGTGAGATCTTCAAGCAAGAAAGCTGAACTGGGCGACGGGCTGGATGTTGAGATCCGGTGGTCACCCCAGTTCAGCCTACGAGCGCGTGCAGGCCATAGCTCCGCGCTGGGTCGGCCGCGACAAAGTCCCATTAAAAGGACTGAACCCGCGAGTTAAACGTCTCGCTGAAACGCCAAAGACCATGAGTCACGGCGTCCGTATCGGTCGACAGCCCTCCCGCCCCGGTGGAGAGGGGTACTGTCAGGAGTTGGTGCCCGCCTGGTTCCGGTATGGTGAGTAGTATGTTCCCCCTTTTTCCCTGACGGGTTTTGTGGTGAACGCGGGCCCCTCTCTGTATGGTAAGAAAGAGTCCTTTCTATCCTATAACATGTCACAAATCCTCCTACTTTGAGTGTGATTTTATGTGTGCAAAAGCCAGGAGGCTTGGTTTGGGAGCTAACAATCTATTGTATACATGTTTAAAAGATGTAATCTGTGGCATTCTGGGAATCTTATGGGTTAAGTATAAGCTACCTACCAGTCAGAAGCCACGGACATGTAGACTGCCTTCCAAATCAGATCTCCAGCTATTAGCAGGCCTCCCGAACGGCCATGCGGTCCGCCAGGGCCGGTACCGCCAACCACGCCATATCCCCATGCAGAGAGAGTGTTGTGTGCCCTGCAGCACACCGCTATTCAGTATAGGCCGCCGCCATTTTTTTTTTTTTTTTTTTGCTGGATCGCACGAGCCGCCATTTTGGCGTAGCCTCGTGTCTCCAGCATGGGGGCGGCCATGTTTGAGGTGATCCTACACCTCGTGGAGCTTGGGGGAGGCGCCGGAAGGCGTGCAGAGGGGCGGAGCCGCCTCCTTTCTTCCTGGGCAGCCAGCCAAAAGACTTCCTGTTTGTCAAGACAGCGCTGTAAGCTGTTGCAGTTTAACTCTGAGCATCAAGTGGTGAGCCTGGGGGTCTATCTCTCTCTCTCTCGATCGATAGGGATCCCTAGCAGGTAACACTAAGGGGCTTTTTGTGGCGCTGGGGGTCAGAAAAAAAAAAAAAAAAAAAAAAGTTTTTTTCTTTACTTTTGAATTATATTATCCAGGAAGTAACTGGAGTTATTATGGACCCTGCCACACATATTCCCCCACCTGTTTCCCTCGAGGGGGCCTCGGGACCCGCCGGTGCACAGAGTATAGAGTCATTTACAGCAATTTTGGAGTCTATGGTGGCTCGGGTGGAGGCGGCCTGTCAGGGACGGGGGCCAAGGAAGCGACCCCCGCCTACCCCTATACTATCTGACACCTCTGACTCAGATTCAGAGATGGTCACGGCAGTTGCAGGTTCCTCTGCAAGGGCTGTTATCCCAGGTAAAGCCCCCTCAGACAGTGAGGAGGACGCTTCTTCTCTTGCTATAATTCAGGAAGAAGCATTGGTGGACGCACTAGTTGTGGCAGTGCAAGAAACCTTAAAACTTGAGGCTTTACCGGCAGAGGCAACTGAAACAGAGAGGCCTTTTGGGACTAATAAGCCCATCAAGACGGCGAAGGCTTTTCCTGTACCTAAATGTTTTGGTAATCAGATTAAAGGAGAATGGGAGCATTCTAAACGTACCTTTACTATTTCCAAGCGTATTGCTAGACGCTATCCGTTTGAGGAATCCATCATTAAGAAATGGACGGTACCACCAGTCGTGGATCCGCCTATTTCCAGGCTGAATAAAGCCACGGTTATTCCAGTGGAGGACACTTCGTCCTTTAAGGATCCGGTGGATCGAAAGATAGAAGCAGAGTCCCGCACTATCTTTTCTCTGATAGGGTCAGCATTTAGACCAGTAATCGTTATTGGTCTAGTTTCCCAGACCTTACGGAATGGGCGAAAATGGTACGCCAAGATCTTAGGGGAAAAGATATTCCCCAGGAGACATCTGATTTGATGGAACAGATCATACAAGGGCTACGGTTTATCTGTGACGCAGCCTTGGACACTACTCCCTTGTTAGGGCATGCATCTAAGTTAGCAGTGATCCTCAGACGTGTGCTGTGGTTAAAATGCTGGTCAGCTGACCTAGGTTCCAAAAAGACCTTGACCAATCTCCCTTTTCAGGGGAATCGTCTATTTGGGGCCAACCTAGATGAAATCATTAAGGATGCCACTGGGGGCAAGAGCACTTTTTTGCCACAGGCTGCAAAAGCTAAGGGACCTCGCAACAAGCGAGGACCTTTTTTTACCGCCCATAAAGGGCGCCCGGCTGGTACTCCCGGGAAAGGCAAGACTCCTCCAGGAGGGTTCAAGAAGGGCTGGTCGGACAAGCAGAGGACCAACCCAGCCAAACCCGAAGTAAAGGAGTACACAGCCTGAAGGTGCGCCCCCACCCGGTTTCAGGGTGGGGGGACGTTTTCACCGGTATTCAGGACATTAGATCGAGCATCAACCACTACTACCGGTGCGATTCTTCCCTTCCAACATTTAAGTACCACAGGAAGCGGTAGTTACCGTTCCCTGAATAGATCTTTTCCTTTACCTTTTCCTAAGATTAGTCCCGATACCTCACAGGAATCGGATCTGATTGACCAGATAGGCCAAGTAGCCTCTAGTCGGGTGACTTCGGTCCCTGAGGTTCAACCAGAAAAGATCACCTTTCCTGATAACTATCAGGTATCTGATAAATGTGTGGAAACAGAAAACGACCAGACTTTCTCGGATGGTCGGGGCCAGATAGCTCTAGGGACGCCTGGTTCAGATCCAATCAGCGCCAGTGGTCCTAGAAATTCTAGGCTGGCCTCCTCAAGCCGGCCTGGCCGACTTGGACATGTTAGTCGCAGACGTTCCGTGGGAACTTCGTCTCAGGGAGTGTCTGTGGTCTCAAGGACCAATTTACCTTCGTGCTTTACAGTCGCTGGTTTTAATGGCCTGGCCATTGAGACCCAAGTACTGAAGGACAGAGGTTTGTCTACTTCAGTCATTCCTACCCTTATTAAAGCAAGGAAAGCGACTTCCAGCAAAGTCTATTATCACACATGGAAGACTTATATTGCGTGGTGTGAATCTTTAGGATTTCCTCCACATACCTATTCGGTGTCTCGAATATTGGCCTTTTTGCAACAAGGGGTTGAGCAGAAGCTAGCCTTGAGCACCATCAAGGGTCAAGTTTCAGCATTAGCAATCTTCTTTCAGAAACCTTTAGCTACCAAATCCTTGGTGCGGAATTTCATCCAGGGGGTGCGGCACCTGGCTCCTCCAGTCCGCGCGCCCTTACCGCCCTGGGATCTTAATTTGGTTTTGTCGGTTCTACAGAAACCTCCCTTTGAAAACATCAGGGAGATTCCCTTGCTTACTTTATCCCAGAAGGTGGTCTTCTTGGTGGCTATTACTTCTGCTCGCAGGGTGTCAGAACTGGCTGCATTATCATGCCAGTCCCCATACCTAGTGATTCATAGGGATAAGGTAGTACTTCATTCTAAGCCATCTTTTCTCCCTAAGGTGGTTTCAGATTTTCATCTGAATGAAGATATTGTACTACCTTCCTTGTGTCCTCAGCCCAAGCATCATCGGGAACATGCGTTGCATTCCTTAGACGTGGTTCGGGCAATCAGGGTATACCTGAAAGCTACGGAATCATTCCGTAAGACGGATTCACTTTTTGTGATCACGGATGGCCCCAGAAAGGGTTTGCCTGCATCTGCCGCGACCATTGCCAAATGGATTAGACAAACGGTGGTACAGGCTTATTCTATTAAGGGTCAGAGTCCTCCGTTCCCTGTTAGGGCGCACTCCACTCGAGCGCTCAGTACTTCCTGGGCCTTTCGCCATCAGGCGTCAGTGGTCCAGGTATGTAAGGCGGCCACTTGGTCGTCGGTACATACCTTTACAAAATTCTATAAAATTGATGTGACGGCATCGGCGGATGCCTCATTTGGCCGCAAGGTTTTGCAGGCCGCAATTTGAGGAGACCGGTGGTCTACCTCGAGGGTTTTTTTCTGTTTGAGAAAAAAAAAAAAAAAAAAGAAAAATTTTTTCTCTCTTTTGTTGAGTCTCATCATTAAGGATGAGCATTGTAAACTTCTAGTTGGCACCGGTTGGGCCTTCTAGATTGGGATTTGATTTCATTTTCCCACCCCTCAGTTGTGATACTGCTCTGGGACGTCCCGAAGGTGGTGTATCACCGAGGACTACGTCTGTCAATGAGCGCTAGAGAAAAATGGATTTTTGTAAAATCTTACCGTAAAATCCTTTTCTCTTAGCTCATTGACAGACGTAGTCCCCGCCCCTCTGGTTTTTTTGAGTTGGGTTGGGTTAAAATCTCTAAAGACTGCTTTTCACATAACTGATTTGCTGAGGCAGAGAGAGAGAGGATATACCCTCTGGGACTGCCCCTAGGGTGTGGCCAGAGCTTTTTAATTTCCTGTCTAGTCCTGCTCCTGTGGAGGCAACATAACCCGAAGGTGGTGTATCACCGAGGACTACGTCTGTCAATGAGCTAAGAGAAAAGGATTTTACGGTAAGATTTTACAAAAATCCATTTTTTTTTGGGGGGAGCCTGGATCTCCTCTTTAATGAGGAATAATGCCCCTTACCATCATTGGGGAGGGGGGGGGGTGAGGCTAGTAACAAAATATTTCTTATTGTTCAAAGTTCTCGCAAATTTAGGTATTTTTAATATAGGTGTCAATTTTTTTAATATTCTTAACTGGAGCACAACATTCAAGACCTCTAGCAAGCACCTTCATTTCCAACTTTAATGGGAAATCGCTAAGTTTTTTTTTTCCACCACCCTCCTATTTTTTTCCCCACAAATTTAATGGTTCTCTGTACCTCTCCTATTGTCAAGTACCTAAAAAAAAAAAATACCCTTAGAAATCCCATCATCATCTTCTCTATTCTACAACGGGACATATCCGGTATACGCAGTTCCTTATCCCATACACATTACTCCTTTGTGTGCCATTCTGTATATAATATTGGCCATTCCTATTGTGTTCATGTCTCAGTGAGGGTAGTGTCTGTTTTGGGGGATGTAGCCTTGTCTCCTGTACTCCTGTCCTTTCCTCTCTTCATTAATCTCCTGATATGACAAATTTCTGAGATCCTATTGAACCTATACCACTTGTCTTATTTCTCATCCTATTTGTATTTTTCTGGGATAAAATTGACCTCCGCTATAAATTTCCTTCTCTGATTTATTTATTTATTTATTTATTTATTTATATATATATATATATAATTTATACTTTTTTTTTTTTTTTTTTTTTAATAATTATACTGATACTATAAATTGGGAAGTCATCACTTTATTCATGCAGGTGGTATCCATCATTTCTCATCGTACCAGAGCGGTGAGTACTTCTGTGTTTTCCAATGCCAGACTTGCTATTCCTAGTTTACAAGTCTAATGCCTAATCTTCCATTCACACCTTTTCTACCAGGTGCAAATGACTACTTTGCTGAATGTTAGTTTACGACGTATGTTTTCTGTAGGTGGCTGTATCGTTCAAAATAACTGTTACTCGGGGTTACAAGGACTTCCCCCCTTTTTTTCTTTAGTTGGGGGTACTTGTCTACCCCTCCTTTTTTTTTTTTTACTTAATTTGTTTTGGCCATGTCACCTGAAAGATTATAGACTTGTGTCCTCCAATGAGCACTGAAGTAAATAGGAATTATGTACTCAGTGTAAATTTTCTCCATTAGTTAATTTGAGGATACGGTTCCCTCGCCTTTTTTGGGGGGCACTGTTATGTTGGCCAATACCTGTTGGAAAGGGTAAAAGGTGCTTTTTTGTTCACTGTTTACTACAACTGAACTCTTGATCAGATGGAAGTATAAGGCCACTAAAAGGAACTGATTCTTTTTTTTCTTTTTTTGCATAATCTAAGGCAGCAGTATACTAACACTTTGAAGGCTAGGAGGGTCATGTGTACTCCAATATAATACTGTTTAGTAGGATTTTAGATTTGGTACAGTAATTTATATTTTTCTTCCTTGCTTTACATTGAGAAAATGAGACTGCCATTGCTGGCATTGCTCTTAAGCGTTTTAGTCTGGCCTGCTCTGGCTTTAGTATTTTTCAAGTCACTGACCCAGATCAAGCAAGCAGATTAGAAAGCCTTAATAAAGACAGAACTCCTGATCTTTGAAAGTATTGAAGCTGTTGGAATAAAATTGCAACAAAGCATCTCGATTATTAGGAGAGGTCAGTAGTGGGAGCCTCCTTATTCATTCCTATGAAGTTCACTTTGCGCTTTCTTTATCTGAATTTCCAAAAAGTTATTTTAGGTATTCCTAAATTGAGTACCCACCTGGTTTAGTGCAGCTATCCAGGAGAATTTTGATTTCATAGTCCTTTAAATTACTCACTATGGGCCAAGGACACAGGCATACATTGGCTCATAGAGTGGCGCATTGAAATCTTTCTGGTGCCTGGACAGATGTGAGACAGATGTTAAAACCCTGAGATCTTATTCAGTGCATACCTAGAATTCCCCAACCACTTTGTTCTCGGCACAAAAGACAGTCTGATTATAGAGAGAACACTGCCAACTTCTGCTTGAAAAATCAAACAAAAGTTATTTCATTGAGAGCACCCATTAAACTAATGCAGGCAAGTAAACACAGATTGCTGTTTAAATGTGGGATCTGAACAGTGATGAGCCAAATACAGAGCTTAATCAAGAAGCCCTGGATATTTACAGGTTAAACGAGTTACTTACAGTACACAATCATTTGCAAAAAAAACTGCCGTGCTTGGCTTTTTTTTCCTCCTTAATATTTGATTCTGCACAGTGCAAGTTTAAAAAAAAAAAAAAACAGACAGATAAATATGTATAGATAACATTTATCGACAGCAGGGGTCTTGAATTACATTTTTAAGTGGGTCCAGTGAGTAAATGTTTTTTTTTTCAGCAGAAGCTCACATCTCAAGTTTGTGCTATAAATTCGATTCTAGTATATATGTAGTAATTTTATGTCTATCAAAAAAAATAAGCAATATACAGTTTCCATAGCATTTCAATAATCTTTATTTTCAGTGTGCCCCCTTACATCAGGTGTCCCTATTGGAGTGCTCCTTTACATCAGGTGTCCCTATCGGAGTGAATGTTTACATCAGGTGCCCCCATCGGTGTGTACCCATTCATCGGGTGTTGCATGAGGTTTCCCCATCAGAGTGCCCCCTTGCATCAGGTGTCCCCATCAGAGTGCCCCCTTGCATCAAGTGTCCCCATCAGAGTGCCCCCTTGCATCATGTGTCCCCAATAGAGTGCCCCCTTGCATCAGATGTCCCCATTAGAGTGCCCCCTTGCATCAGATGTCCCCATTAGAGTGCCCCCTTGCATCAGGTGCCCCCTTCAGAGTGCCCCCTTGCATCAGGTGTCCCCATCAGAGTGCTCCTATTGGAGTGCTCCTTTATATCAGGCATCCCTATCGGAGTGAATTTTTACATCAGGTGCCCCTATCAGTGTGTTCCCATTCATCATGTGCCTCCTTGCATGAGGTGTCCCCATCAGAGTGCCCCCTTGCACGAGGTGTCCCCATCAGAGTGCCCCCTTGCACGAGGTGTCCCCATCAGAGTGCCCCCTTGCACGAGGTGTCCCCATCAGAGTGCCCCCTTGCATGAGGTGTCCCCATCAGAGTGCCCCCTTGCACGAGGTGTCCCCATCAGAGTGCCCCCTTGCACGAGGTGTCCCCATCAGAGTGCCCCCTTGCACGAGGTGTCCCCATCAGAACGCCCCCTTTTACACCAGAGCGCCCCTGTACCTTTTAGCACCAGGCAGTGGGAAGGAACCAGGAAGTGGAGTATGCTGCAGGTCTGAACAGAGGAAATTGCACTTCCATTCTCTTGAGATGCTGGTGGCGGCACGTAGGTGACATAGTTGGTTGTTAGAATGCCGCTTACTTCTTATAGCCAATTAATCTATAGAAGGGGGGAACTCATGGTGGGGACAGGCTGGCTGGTAATCTGGATAGGACTGTCACGCGGTTCGGGTCTGTAGTCCGCCATTTGATGCCTGATCTACAGTATACTGTATATCTGTATGAATGTGCGTGTGTATTAAAATATATATGTGGTTTATAAATAGATACACCGGTATTGTAGTACAGGTGGTTGAGACTAAATTCTTCTTTGTTGCAGAAAATATATATTACATACTACAAAGGAAGTGACTCTGAAGGTGTTAAGGAAACATAATTTTTAAGCATAGTCTTGTTGTCATTTGAAAGTTGAAGCATTTTACAGTTATATTTGCTACCTCAATGAATGTGACTCTCAAAGCTGAAGCATTGTCATATTTCACATGGTATGTATGATATTGATATGGGAGGTCTTCATAAGTTAGACATGTTTTAATAGACTGAGTCAAGTTGAGACTCTTATGTTGTAATCATTGTAGAGCCTATGGCTTCAGGGTAAAGCATTTCTATTGTATAACAGACAACCGACAGAATCGTGAACTGAATATGCTGGCAAATATAGTAGGCTACATCCATTATAGTGCAGAAATATATAAGCCACAATTTCCCTTTAAAGTCTTGCAATGCTTGCTGCAAGCTTGCAGTTTGAAGCCGGCTAGGGGAGGAGGATGTTTTTTTCCATTATAAACATAGATTAAGGTACAGTCAGTTTCAGTTTGGCCGCAGTAATAAAGTACAAGGCGGTCTCCATTTCACGAAGCCTTTTCCAGTTTGTGGCAATACATGAACCCAATTTCTGAGAGATAATGAAAAAGGTATCGGAGCATTCTTTTCCATTGGGATACTGAAATGACTTTGCTGCCTCTTTATCACCAAGCAATTTCCCTAATCCTAGCTTGTTAGCTCTGAAGAAAAGTCCTAAATTAGTAGACCGCTCTAACATTTTGTTGAATAGTTTGATTGTGTGGGATTATTAGGCTTTCTGTCATACTGTACAGCGAGTATTTCGCCTTCCTCTGCGGCTAATCCCCATTGAACGGAGTCTATGCATCTGGAGACACATTCCTTGCTTTACCACAGTTTAGAAATGCAAAATAAATATGCTTAGTTAATGTTTTTTAAATCTTGGGTTTCTGGATGTGTTATCTAAAAGCAAATTATATAGAAGGTTCAGAAAAGTAACGCCATTAAAAAGAAATAACTTCTTTTATTTTATGTCTTGCACTTACATGAAGACTAATGGCCATGCCTCACTAGTGATTTTGTTGCTATCTTCAAGTTGCTACGTCACTTATTCCTTACAGTTGAGATGCTGTGACATTTTAGCCTTCAAAAGGGCAAAAACTGTTAGGTAAAGTGCAGTTGTGCTACTATGACATGGTCCTAACATACATTGTACCCTGATGGTTCAAATTCAGTTGAGTTTTCCATTAACAATTAAAAAAAGACAATAGAATAACCCACTATTTTCAGTAGAGCGCTGGGCAGTCTAGTTGAAGAAACCATGATTGGATACAGCAGAAAATCCTAATTTCTGTTATGTCCTCTGACAGTCGCTGCCCCTCATATAGTCTTCACTAATGGGTATTGACCTCTTATCCATAGGAGCAAGCTAGGTCAATACCCATTGGTGAAGACTATATGAGGGGAGGCGACTGTCAGAGGACTCAGAGAAAGGAATTTTACGGTAAGATTTTACAAAAATTCAGTTTTTCTTTATGGGGGTTCCTGTATTTGATTCATTTCTATTTTATCTCAGTAATAGTAATCTCTTTAATATTTATTAATTAAAATTCATTAATGTCACTAAACCCACATCATAAAAACTATTAATAAATGGTGTATTACTTGCTGTTCATACTCACTCGGTCACTATGAGGTTTGTTTTCTGTATTCTTCAAAAAACCTGGTTGATCCTGCTGCTCTCTATCTCCCCCTCCTGTTCATGTCTCCAATGGAGTTGGGGATTTTGCAGCTGTTGTGGCAACTTTGTACATGCTCAGTTTTCAGTAAGAGCCAGTTCACACTGAGGCGATCCGACTTCGATGGGCGACCTGTGAAGTGTAATATAAATAGAAGAGAAATTTACGCGCTAGATGTGACAGAAAACCAAATGATTGAGAACAATAGTGAGCAGCTGGCACAAAATCAACTAACAGTGATTCAAAAAATATAATAAAAACCAAAAAGTGCAGCGCTGAAATCAGTATACAATTATATAGCTGAAAAGCTCATATAAAGAAAACAAAAAAGGAGAGGGGATAGTGTCCAAATGAATAGTCCCAATATTAAGTGCAGAGATGTGAATCCACGTGCAAAATAACTTTCTTCCAGTGACACCAGGGAAAAGTGTAGGAAGGGGACACCCTTGTGCTCAGGTATAACAAGCAGCTTACCGAAATTCCGTGGCTGCTCAATTTAATGAGACAGCCTCTCCCAGCTAGTAATAAACCAGTAGGTCAACCGATATCAAGCTCAGGTGCTTCCAAAGACTCCAAAAGCCGAAAGCCGTTTCCGGTGTGTTGTTAAACCGATCGCATTAATATGTGGCACACTTGGAACTTCTCATATAATCCATTGAACGTAAAGCCATATGTAGAAAGAAACAGAGGCCCATAGCGTAATCCCGTAAACCAATAGGTAAATTTATTAAAAAAACTACTTACAATTTAAAAGACAAAAACAGGCATGTAGTATGTGCCGGTCATGGATCTAACCGCGGCGTCCCGCAAGTCTCCAGATCAGCATATGGATAAACAGCCGGCTTCGTTGGGGGGCGTGTGGATGTTTACGTCTGGGATCGCCAACGTTTCGTCATAAGAAAGACTTCTTCTGGGGAATTTCGGTAAGCTGCTTGTTATACCTGAGCACAAGGGTGTCCCCTTCCTACACTTTTCCCTGGTGTCACTGGAAGAAAGTTATTTTGCACGTGGATTCACATCTCTGCACTTAATATTGGGACTATTCATTTGGACACTATCCCCTCTCCTTTTTTGTTTTCTTTATATGAGCTTTTCAGCTATATAATTGTATACTGATTTCAGCGCTGCACTTTTTGGTTTTTATTGACCTGTGAAGTGTGCACCGCGACTTCGGCGCGGCTTGCAGGGACTTCACATAATGGAAGTCTATGCAAGTCGCTCCCAGGTCGCGCCAAAGTAGTACAGGACCCTTTTTCTAAGTCGGAGCGACTTGTGTTGCTCCTATTAGAACGGGTCCTGTACTACTCAATGGCGAGCGACCGACCGCGACTTGTCAGGCGACTTGGTCACCTGATAAGTCGCGCTAGTCTGAATGGGGTCTAAGCCTCTTCGTGACATCAAGCTGCTTTAAACTTCTGGATCCTGAGAGGATCAAGCATTTGGCAGCCAGTAGGAAGTGTAGAAGGACCCCCACCTTTCCAGTAAAGAAGATGGGGGTTTGAGGACAAGAGTTGTGAAGATCCTGGAGTTCATCTTTTTGGAACCTGTACTTTGGAGAAACATGGAAGCTTTCATTCCACCTTTTAACTTTCTGCTAGTTTCAGGTGTCTGACCCCAGTACGTTGAGTCATTGACTCAGAACAAACATGCAAATTAGAATATCAGAACTCCTGATCTGATTACTTGTTCAAGGTCAGTGATCTAGAAAGAGCTGAAGCCATTGTACCAACGTGAGAGCTATTTAACTAACATCCTCATAAGGAGAGATCAACTGTGCTGGGCTCCATACTCTTTAAACTTTCCAAATGCTCTCCAGGATATTTACTAGGTGTTCCTTCACTTTGTCTGCAGCATCTGTTTTGCTGATGTCACAGTCCTCCGTCCCAGAGAGATCGTTATAAAAAAGGAAGGAAACGGAAGCTTTTAATGAGTAAAGTCTGACATCAGAGGGAAAGAAAATATACAGTTTACAGCATATTACTATAAAATTGCCTATACATCTTGCAGTGATTTGTTTGTGTCTTTCTTTAGAAAAATCCTCACAGCCACTTCTAATAAATGATAAACCAAGTAGGAAGAAAAAAGGCAGGTGAAAATGGAAATAAAGGGCAAGAGGGTAGTGGTGGGGCTTTTAGGCATTGCTTATAAACATTACCTTTTAAATGATTATATCGATAATAACCCCAAAACCAAAAATGATATATATTGCAGCTTACCAATCATTAGATGTGATGGCTACATTAGTTTTCTTTTTTTCAGGCACTTTTGCCTCTGTTTTTAGCTATTTATCTGGTCAGTAACACACCACCTATTTTTGGGCGCCACCACTCTGGATGAATGAGCACAAGGACCACCTTTGTACAGCAGCATTGTCAGTCTGGGTTGGGGTGGTTAAACTAGCAGATTTAAATACCCTAACAAATTGAAGCTGAACTCCAGCTCACACTTTATATTCAATTACAGCAAACATTTTTTTTTCCCTTTTATGATAAAGATTTTACGTAAATATAATCTGATCATTTTAAGCACCCCTGCTAGTGTTAAATGGTTTATCTCATTCCTCTAACTGCAAGAGAGCTTGTTCTGTTAACAACTTGCCGACTGCCACACGAATATTTACGTCGGCAGTCAGCCCCTCAGAGGGACGTAGTACTACGTCGCTAGACTGTGAGGGTCTAGGGAGCGAGCGCGCGCCCCCGCGCGGTCACGGACCCCCCCCCCCCCTCCGCGCGTGTGACCGGCGGACCCGACGTCCGCCGGTCACTCGGCGATCGTCGGTGCAGAGGGAGAAAGGCAGGCGGCTGATGGAAACAAGCCGCCTGTCATTCTCCCCTGTGTAGAAACAATGATCATACGGTTCTACTATGTAAGACCGTTGATCACTGTTCCTACACCTCAAGCCACAGCCAATCACAGTTAGAATCACGCCCCTAGGGACACACATAACCCCTCCCTCTCAAAAAAAGTTAACCCCTTCACTGCCAGTGTAATTTTACAGTAACAGTGCATATGTATAGCACTGATTACTGTAGAAATGTCACTGGTAACCCCGAAAGTGTCAAAAATGTCAGTCAAGGGTCCGATCTGTCCGCCGCAATGTAGCAGTACCGCAAAAAAAATCGCCGCCATTACGCTTTAAAAAAAAAAAAAATTACAAAAATCTTTCCCTTTGTTAGTAAACGCGATAACTTTTGCGCAAACCAATCAAAATACGCTTTTTTTTTTTTTTTTTACCAAACATATGTAGCATAAAACAAATTGGCCGAAAATGTTAAAAAATTTTGATTTTTACATTTTTTGGGGGAATTTCATGTAAAAAATTTGAAAAATATTGTTATTTTTGCAAAATTGACGCTCTTTTTTTGTTTATAGCGCATGATCAAAAAATCGCACAGGTGATCAAATACCACCAAAAGAAAGCTCTGTTTGTGGGAAAAAAAGGACGTCAATTTCGTTTGGGTACAGCGTCGCACGACCATGCAATTGTCCATTAAAGTCACGCAGTGCCGAATCGCAAAATAGGTCCTGGTCAGGAAGGGGGTAAAATCTTCTGGGGCTTAAGTGGTTAAAAAAACAAACTTCTATTTTATTTATATTTAGATGCTAGAACTTTATTACCTATACAGTATTTTGAAATGCTTTACCTCTTAGGCCCCTTTCACACTAGTGCGACTTGTCCCGCGATTTTGGACCGCACTTCAAAGTAGTTCCTGCACTACTTTGGCATGATTTTAATGCGTTTTAAGGTATATAGCGCTGAGCCATTGCTCAAAATCACGACAGTCACGTCAAAATTGCGTCGTAAAATCGTGTCGTATAAGTTTGAAAGGGGCCTTAGTTATTTGGTTATGATTAGAGTAATGCCCCGTACACCGTATAAGAAAATTAGGCGAATATTTTCATTCGAGGAGCGATTTATGACTTTCTGATAGCGTGCACACAATTCTCGACGGCCAATTCCGACCTTCCGAACGCAAATTTCTGAAGGGACAAACTCCAAAATTTTTCTTGTATGGGAACAGAACAAACCATTTTCGTTTTAATGTGTACCGTTTTCGTACTGTAAAAATCAGTTACAAAAGACTGCGCATGATCAGAAACAACAAATAACAAAAAGCCTTTGTCATACGAGAATTTTCATACAATATTTCTATCCTTTGTTCTGACTTGCTGTGAAACATCGCTCCCCTGATTTTACTCCTAGTATGTACGGGACATAAGCATACATAAGTATACAATCAGTTTATCTAGGAGTTTTCCAAGCCTCCAGCAAGTTTTCTCCTCCTGTCCCATGTGAGAAAGCTCACTTTTATGCACTGGCGTTGAAATGCGGTCATGTTCTAGTGCAATCCCTCATTTCTACTTTTTGCTAATATGTATTCCACTAATTTGATGCATATTCTTTTATATCTTCATGATCATGTAGACCAAGTAACTGCGGGATGTTGTATTTGCTGCTCACTTTTATTGGTTGATCTTGTATACAAACAAAAAATACTTACTGGCTAAATCACCAGATGAAAATTGAATTAAGAAAGCCAAAAAACAAAACTAATGCAGCCATGGCATCTAAGATTTGGTAAGGTGCAATATAATATATATATTTTTTTATTAAATTGTAAATGTTATTGTAATATTTTATAATAAAATAAAGTTTAAATGTTTAACACTACTTTAAGAGTGAGTACCTGTCACTTGTACATAGCGGAGGTAGCTATATAGTGGAGCAATCCAAGTGTATAAACATACAGCCTACCAGTTTACTACAAAACCTCACCATCCCAGGCGCTGGAAGTTTTGTTTTTTAGTAACATTGCTATATCTTAATAAACAGATTAGTGGAATATTAGTGTATTTGTGAAAATTTTAAATCTCATATTCATTTCTGCATTGTGTTTCAGTTATTTGTAGTCTACCGCTATTAACCACTTCCGGACCGGAAGGATTTGCCCCCTTAATGACCAGGCCATATTTTGCGATTCAGCACTGTGTTAATTTAACGGACAATTGCGCGGCAATCGGAGCCACCTGCCCGCTGCATCGGCTTCCCCGCTGACGTGCGGGGGCGGGAGCACTCCGCTGGCGGCGCGCGCTCGTCCCCTAGCCTCCTGCGTGCGACCGAGTTCTGTAATACAGTGGTCCTCAACCTTGGTCCTTAGGGCCCACTAACAGGCCAGGTTTGCAAGATGACTGAAATACATCACAGGTGATATAATTTGCTGCTCAGTGATTGCAGTACTCTAGTCTGCATCTCCCCAAGGTAATACTTAAAATCTGGCCTGTTAGTGGGCCCTGAGGACCGGAGTTGAGGACCACTGCTGTAATACATATTCACTATGCCCTGTGAGTAGGTACCGCTGTGTCACACATTTCACAGAGCCTGCCTCTGTGACCATAGATTTCCTTTAAGGCTAAACTCCAGCTTTTGCTACACTTTACATAGTTTGTTTGGGCAAAGCTGGCGCAAATGAACTATGTCCTCACTATCATGTGAGACGGCTGGATGTGCAGGATAAACTCTATGTAGCTGAGGCTACAAACATCATACCTCACTTTGTTCCGGGATCAAGCCGAAACTTAAAGTCTCATACCTGGAATCCCTTTTGAATCAATCAATCAATCAATCAAAGTATTCTGAAGAGTCTATCACAGTGGCACTCAGCCATTCAGAGAAAGTGTTGTATTCTGGCAATGAATACAAGACTTGCTCTGATTGAGTCAGAGGTTGTAAAATGGTCAGCCCACCTCACTGTTTCAGCCAGTCAGAGAAAGCTTTGTATTTGTTGCTAGAATACAAGGCTTTTTCTGAATGGCTGAGCGCCACTGTGATAGACTCTTTGGTGTTCCTGGTATGAGACTGGAAGCCTCAGTTTGAATCCGGAACAAAGTGCGGTATGCTGTACATAGCCTCAACTACATACAGTTTATCAATATAAAGTGTAGCGCCTGAAAAATTATTTAAGCCAAAATATGAGAGAACATATATGCAAAATTCATAGAATAGAAAATAAACATGAAATGAATCCCATAGAATAGTAGGATGACACAGCCAATGTGATATCTAAATAAAAAAGTGATACCTGATAAGTACAGGTAGTCCATATTTAGGTACATATAGTACCATAGCATAGTCCATGTAAACAAGTGGGTGGACAGTATGAATGTGGTGCCACCACGCCCACTATGGGTTAAATGTCAACTGGGACATTAACTGTTTAATTGACAAAAAATAATTAATCTTTCAGATTTTTTGCTTTACCATCTTATTATATCCATTTTTCCATTTTATCAAGTTGATTTTTTATCTTCTTTTAACATAAGGGAAATAAAGATATTTTGAACATTTCTTTTATACGAATTTCTGCTAATCACGCTCTTGATGATATGTGTGCATATTTACTGTTCTTATATGCAATATATACATTACACAGCTAATTTATATATTGATTCATCAAATGATGTGAAAACAATAGACCTGCGCTTACAGTATAGGATAATGTATAGAAAAGCAGCTGACACAATTCACTGGTGGCGAATACTGGCATAAATACATACAAAGATGCAGCGCTAAAAATGAACAGAAAGAACTTGACTGCAAATTCAACAGAGTATAATAGGTGTGGGGTCCAAAAGAAAAAATCATGTGAGAGATCCTCCACCGACAGATGTACATACACTGACTGTACATACACTGACTCTTACCATCCGGAGTGGACCACTACATACAATGGTTGAATGCACTACAGAATTCAATCGATTGAACAGCAGCACTCTTCCACCTTTAGCAGATTTCACTTCATACAGCCCCCTGATGATGTCCATGTGACAAAATCGGTTGGGATAGAGCTGGATCATGTGACATTGCCAAGCACGGAGGTCTCCCCTATGGATTATTGATGCACATGCGAGATTTTCTTACCTTTTGGTGAGGGAGTTTTCTGGATTTTAATAGAATTTATACTGAACGTATTTCACTATGAAGTGTTTTTCTATCTATGCTGGAACATTATATCGATTGAAAGCCATTTGAAGTTGAATCTGCTTAAGGGTTAAAGAGTGCTGCTGATCGATCGATTGTATTCTGTAACAAGTGCATTTGACCACTGTATGTAGTGGTCCACTCCGGATGGTAAGAGTCAGCGTGTGTAAATCTGTCAGTGGAGGATCTCTCACAAGATTTTCTATTTTGGACCCCACACCTATTTGACTCTTTCTGTTGAATTTCCTGTCAAGGACTTTGTTATTTTTTAGTTCTGCACCTTTGTATGTTTTATGTCATCATATGATGTTCATATACATTTTTTTTTGTTAACCCTTCTGCGGGTTATCAAATTATAAATTTTCCTTTGTACGGAGTAAATATGGAAACTTTTTTTTTTTCTGTTCTCTGTTTAATAGAGATCTACATGTGCTTATTAGGTGGCTACTCTGGTATGCTGCTATTCTTTTTCTGCTCTGCCGAATGTTGCTGGCAGTTTATTGGTCCTGGTTCCCTCTTTAAATGTGGCCCTGGATCTATTTTGCTTTGTAGTATGGTGAAATAGCTTTTTCCAGTCTTCAATATTATGGCCGCTGCTCTGTTTACGACCCTTCACAAACATGGTTGCCGTTCCTTGGCAAGATGGCCGTGTTCCCAATTCCGGTCGTGGCTTTCTGGCAAAATTCAACACACCTGCAGATGGGGACACCATACCTTTTTTATATATTGAACCAGACGTCATGGCCAGGTGACCTCTTGACAATGTCCCATTGGACGAAATGCATTGGGGTGGGATCGTTGGCACTGACTTCTTTCGGCTGTGTGATTCCGGGTCACTAGCAGCTGCCCAAGTGAGTGATTTTCTCCTTGTTTTATGTCATTTTTATCTATGGAACAATAAAACCTACTACACTATGAAGATCCATCTGGGCTCCTGGTGAGCTTTTTCTCAGACTCCAGTTTGAGCTGTCTGCCGAGAGTTGCACACTTTGATACTTCCAGAGGAATTTCTATATATGTATTAAGGTGCATTTGCTGCTGTAATAGCAGCCATTTGTTCCGGTGAGTTGGCAATTTACTCGATAGTGATGGTTTAACCATTTGGACACTGATATAGTTTTCAAGTTCACTGGAGTGGTAGAACCACATTCATACTTCCATCCGCTTGTTTACATGAACTATGCTATGGTACTATATGTACCTAAATATGGACTACCTGCACTTATGAATATCACTTTTTTTTATTTAGGTATCATATTAGCTGTGTCCTCTTACTAGCTGTGTCCTCTTACTATTCTATGTGATTCATTTCATGTTTATTTTTTTATTCTATGAAATTTGCATATATGTTCACTAATATCATTATTTTGGTTTAAAAATGTTTTTACGTTCTACACTTTTTATATTCACATGGCTTCGAGGTTTGCTATACTACCTTTTGTGTCAGTTGCCTTTTGATACTATTGATTTAAGACAGCACAGGATTTTGCACATTACATACAGTTTTTATCGCACATCCAGCGGCCTTGCATGTTAGTGAGGGACATAATTTGTTTGGGCCAGCTTGGCCCAAACTAACTATGTAAAGGGTATGAAAGGTTGGAGTTAAGCTTTAAAGAATAGCCCCTCTATTAAATGGTTTGTATTTGAAATGGCCGCATAGCTGTGCTGTAAATTTTAATATAACCAAGACACATTATTAAAATAGGATCTTTTAAACAATGCAATATTTTTTTATCAGATACACAATAAGAGTATAGGTTTTATTTTAGTTTCTTTGACTCCTAATCTTCCATGTGTCTGTCTTAGCTGAGTTGGTTTGAATCAGAAAAAAATAAGCTTCATGTTGCAGAAGGATCTTCTTTGTGCCTTGCTCCTACATGAACTAGGTTCTATTCTTAGTCATTAGTAATGATATAAAGTGTTGAAGCCTGTTTCATTTTTTAAAAGATCACTAAAATAACTTTCTTTTTGATTTGCTGCGGTTTGCTGTATGTATTTGCGGTAGTAAATGTTTGATATGGAAAGGTGTGATGTCGAAGTGTAAAAGAAATATAAATGTTGAAAAGTAGACTGACTTGTGAGCAAAAAGGAAAATAAATTGACATCACGTTAAGTTCCTCCTCTAATTTTAGGGGTGTATTTTTTTTGGCAAATAAAGGTCATAATACTAAAAAGTTGTATTCATTTGTTTTTTTTCCATTAACGCAAGTTGGGTTATTCACTTTTGATTGGGCTTAGATGCAAAAAAAAAAAAAAAAAAAAGAAAAATTCCTTAATGTTTTTGGGGCTATGCTTTATATTTACATTGGAGTGGCATTGAGTATACGCGGAAACTTTGTATATGTGCATTGGGTGCAAATCAGAATAAATGGCAATTTGACTTAACCTCCTTAGCGGTATTCCCGAGTGTGGCTCCAGGGTGAAATTTTAGAGCCATTAGCGGTAACCCCGAGCCACACTCGGGGTACCGCTAGGAAGATCGCTGGATCCAGTAAGAGAGGGTACTCACCTTGTCCCCCGGATCCAGCAATGTATCCCGGCAATGTGCGGCGGCGGATCTTCCTCCCGATGCTCTGTGCCCGCCTTCCGTCTCCTGTGACGTGACGCTCACAACGGGGTGGAACCGGCGGCAAATTCAAATAGTAAAACACACCAAACACACTGATACATTACAAAATAAAATAAATTCACATTAGATTGCCCCCCAGTGCCCTTTATATATATATATATATATATATATATATATATATATATATATATATATATATATATAAAAATGTATACGTGTGTGTATATATGTGTATATGTATATGTGTGTATGTGTATAAATGTGTGTTATATATATATATATATATATATATATATATATACAT
Source organism: Pelophylax lessonae (assembly GCF_965119305.1). Taxonomy (NCBI): domain Eukaryota; kingdom Metazoa; phylum Chordata; class Amphibia; order Anura; family Ranidae; genus Pelophylax; species Pelophylax lessonae. The sequence goes on from NC_138770.1 coordinate 589,544,880, forward strand.
ACATACTTTAACATATTTATAATTATTTATTATATTATAATCCTATGATTTTGGGTTTCAAACTTTATCACACCCGAGATGTTATAAAGAAGAACGCACAGTAAAAAAAAAAATCATATGTAAATAGTTAGTTTGGGCTGCTCGTTCTTAAGAATTACATGCAAAATAATGGTACCACTTTCAGCAACTAAAATTGGAAAGAATCATACCGCCAGGGAGGTTGATAGTACATATATGGACATATCATCATCAATATTGTCATGGATACCAATATCCCCAAGTTGAATAATTCCCTTATAATGGGCTCCAGGAGCCTGTGAGTGATCCAGGACCTGGAGGATTTTCTTTATTGATCTGATCTGTGGATAATCTGGATAGGCATGTGTGATTTGAACTGTGTATACTAGGGATGTAACGATATTGACAAAACCGCGATATCGCGGTGGTAACCGTGTCTCGATATCGTCGTGGTCGTGTCTCGATCATTCTAACCTTCTCCTTTCTCTTGTAATCTGTCCTTTTTATTTTCCTGACGTCACCGGCGCATGCGCAGATATTCCTCTGTCCATTTCCCATCTACGGCACTGGACTGAGATACTGCGAGATTTCCCTTTCACTAGTTCCTGAAACACCCCATGTGACTCGCAACCTCACAGGGGGTGTAAATGTCAGCTGCACAGTACAGCAAATAGGAGCTGAGAGCCGACACAGCAAATAGGAGCCGAGAGCCGACTCTGTTGCCATAGTAACTGCCACTAAAACGAGGCTTGAATAAGTGATTACTGAGCATGTGCGAGATTACAGCCAGGACAAGAAGAAAGGGCGGAAGTAGAGTCAGAAGACATTTGCTGTCATGGCGCTGGCTTCTCACAAACAGGAATATTTTACTAAACATTAAAAAACAAGTAAGATACATATGAAGGGGTATAACATTAATGCAGAATAGTTTCTAAAGCCTTACTGTACTATCTTTATTAAGAAGAAGCTTTTGATGGGCAGAGTTTACTTCCTCTTTCAATACCGTGAGCTTTTCCACAATTTTGCAATAAATATCGTACCGTGAGGTCAATATCGAAATTGTATCGTACCGTGAGATTTTGATATCGTTACATCCCTAGTGTATACCTAGGATTAAGAATTGTGGTAATAGTCTGTCCTCTTCTCTTCCATTTGCATCAAACCAAATTTAAATCTACTTTATTAGCTCATGGTCTTCCACTACTGACACTCCATATGTTGCGGTGCTCTTAAATTTTCCTGGAAGGTCTTTGGAATATTGAGACAGACATAATAATTTTAGTTATTACCACTGCGGTGCTCCTGAATAAGGTTACAGAAAGTTCATAGAAATGTGTAGAGTCTTAGTGCATCAAATTTCCACCATGGTGTATATTAACCCTTTGGAGCCGATGTAACACAAATATGTGACCTCACTGAACTGGGCTTTTTTCCGTGAGGCCGCATATTTGCATATCTTCCTTTGTGCATGGAGCACGCCGCATGGCGCTCTCCTAGCACAGAGACCAGGGTCTCACTGAGAGTCCCTGGCCCTGTTCTAATGATCGGGACCCAGAACGTCCGATTCTAGGTCACCTGATCACTGTGATAGCCTCCTTTTGGCTATCACTGTGATCAGTCACTGTGAAGCCCGCCGCTGTGTTTTCTGTCTCTGTGAATGGACAAAAGAGATACATTGTATCTTTCTCTGCCCTTGCAGAGAGTGAAAAAAATGGTAATAATAATAAAAAAAAGATAAAAATCCTAGATCAAGTTTTGACCCAGGTCAGGGTCAAAGGTCTGGGAAAGGATTTTTTTTTTTTTTTTAAATTGGTGTCAGTAAAAAAAAAAAAGCAAAATGCGCACAATTTGTTTCTGGGCTGTACTACGGGTACAAAAAACAACTAACATACACTTATGTGGTATTGCTGCGATTGTCAGAAGCAGGATCATTTTATTTTATTTTGGGCTGTTCTTTGGTGATAGAATATGGTAGTAGCAAGAAAGATATAGCTACATTAAAAAAATATAGATTTTTTTTTGATTTTGGGCCCATTTTCCTTTTGATATTAAAAAAAAAAATTGGAGATATCCATTACCATTTACCTCCAAAATGAAAGCCCACTTTGTCCTGAAAAAAAAAAAAAGGTATAACCCACCTGGATGCACATACTAGTTGTGTTGTACGGTTTTATTATCTCACATGTCAAAGTTGCAAAATTGGGCTTAAACATTAAGTTTGGTTTTACCCTTAGGCACAAAGGGGTTACTATAACATTATAAGACCAGGGAGTGATTAAAGTTAGAACAATATTATACACCTGGCTGTATATGAGCCCAGCAGGTGTCATTGTATAGATATTTTTATAGAGTAACTCAACTTTTGTTGAGAAAACAAACCATCCCCTCTGGATGCATTAATGTACATTACAAAGATATTAACCTTTCCTACCTGTTTGGCCATGTTCTTGTAAGACTGATTCATTCTAATCAACTGATGCCCTTACTGTGTTCTAATGAGGAAAATTGCAGTGTCAGCATCTTTTTAGAAGTACATAACCTGTATGTAGTATCTCAACAAAAGTATAATTGCTGTTGCAGAGGATGCCAAAAATCTGACTTATGTTAGTGCAGACTTTATGGAAAATCAGAGAGCCAATTACATTTCTGGGTGTGTTCCATGCAGCAACGTTTGTACAGAACGCCTCTGGGTTGCCATATTGCATTGCATTTATAGAAAATTACAGTGGCTGCAGATTGAAAAGGAAAGATATTTTTTAAATAACGTTAAAGTGATTCTAAAGCCTTTTTTTTTTTTTTTTTTTTACCTTCATGCATTCCCTGCATTGAGGAGGTTATAAACCTCAGACATGAAATCTGAACAAAGCACATATTTCTGTGTTTGCTTGCCTCTCTCCAAAGCACTAAGTGTAATTTCTCTCCTCTGTCTAGTTCCTCTGTTATCTGCATTTGTTGCTTCTGACAAGTTTCCCTGACACCAAGAGCTAAAAAAGGTGACACAGTAGGGACCTCCAGCTGAATGACAGTGTCAGCTCTGTTCCTGTCTTCCTATGTGAAGGGGGTGTGTCCCTTCCAATCAGCTCTTAGAACTCTTGTGCAGTGTGTAACTGTTGCTCTCCGCCCCCTGCTTTGTGAGTCTGTGAAAAATCCTTTACTTCCTTGAGTTTTTCAAGGATGTACAGGCAAAATGGCTGCAATGGCTGGGTCGGCGGTTCCGTTACTGTGCAATTGCCTGACGGTTTGCTATGTCTCCCAGCACAGTCTCAAGAGCATGGAGGAGTCTCCAGGAGACAGGCAGTTACACTAGGAGAGCTGGACAGGGTCATAGAAGGTCCTTAACCCATTGGCAGGACCGATATCTGCTCCTTTGTGCAAGGAGGAACACGTTAAGCACTGCCAGAGCCCTACAAAATGACCTCCAGCAGGCCACTGGTGGGAATGTATGACCAAACAATCAGAAACAGACTTTAGGATGGTGGCTGAGAGCCCAACGTCCTCTAGTTGGCCCTGTGCTTACTGCCTGGCAATGTGTAGCTCAATTGGCATTTGCCATTGAGCACCAGAATTGGCAGGTCCTCCACTGGCACCCTGTGCTTTTCACAGATGATAGCAGGTTTACCTTGAGCACATGTGACAGACATGAAAGAATGTTTTGCTGCCTGTGACATGGTTCCATGGATGGACACATAGACCTCTACAGGCTAGACAATGGCACCCTGACTACCATTAGGTAGTGGGATGAAATTATTGGACCCATTGTCAGACCCTACTCTGGTGCAGTGGGTTCTGGGTTCCTTCTGGTGCAAGATAATGCCCGGCCTTATGTGGCGAGAGTATGCAGCCAGTTCCTGGAGGATAAAGGAATTGATACCATTGAATGGCCCCCACGCTCGCTTGACCTAAATCCAATAGAACACCTCTGGGACATTATGTTTTGGTCCATCTGACGCCACCAGGTTGCACCTCAGTCTGTTCAGGAGCTCAGTGATGCCCTGGTCCAGATCTGGGAGGAAATACCCCAGTACACCATCTGTTGTCTTATTAGGAGCATTCCCCGATGTTATCAGGCATGCATACAAGCACATGGGAGCCATACAAACTACTGAGGACCATTTTGAGTTGCTGCAATGAAATTTCAGCAAAATGGACTAGCCTGCTGTATCACTTTTTCACTTTATTTTTTAGGGGTAGGTTTATACATTTTTCATTTCCATTAACCACTTAACGTCTGCTCACGTTGCTGCTACTGCTAGACTCCTCCCCCTGTAGGCGACGCTCGCGCCCGCCGAAGGCGCGCTCCCGCTGTTTTCAGTCACAGCGGGAGTCGGGCCAGGGGAGGAGCGGCGGCGATCGCCGCTGCTCTTCCCCAATCGTCGGGGAATCTAGTTTGGAGATCCACCCGCCTGTGTAAACAGAGCGGGCGGATCTCCTAAGTGACAGGGAGTGACAGATCGCAGTGTTCAGCATAGCTGAACATCCGATCTGTCCCTGACTCACTCAGTCACCTCCCCCCACACACGTCAGTAAGTACCAGGCATACAGAAACCCCTCCCTCTCCAATAAAATTAACCCCTTCCCTGCCAGTGTCATTTTTACAGTAACAGTGCATATTTATAGCACTGATTACTGCAGTAATGTCATTGGTACCCCCAAAAGTGTCAAAAATGTCAGTCAAGGGTCCGATCTGTCAGCCGCAATGTCGCAGTCCCGCAAAAAAATCGCAGATCGCCGCCATTACTCATAAAAAAAAAAAAAAAAAAAAAGACAGAAATCTTTCCCTTAGTTAGTAAACGCAATAACTTTTGCGCAAACCAATCAAAATATACTTATTGTGATTTTTTTTTTACCAAACATAGGTGGCAGAAAACAAATTGGCCAAAAATTTAAAAAAATTTTGATTTTTACATTTTTTTGGGGGGGATTTTCATATAAAAAAATGTTAAAAATATTGTTATTTTTTCAAAATAAACGCTCTTTTTTTGTTTATAGCGCAAAAAGTAAAAATCGCACAGGTGATCAAATACCACCAAAAGAAAGCCCTGTTTGTGGGAAAAAAAAGGACGTAAATTTTGTTTGGGTACATCGTCGCACGACCGCGCAATTGTCCGTTAAAGTCGCACAGCTCCGAATCGCAAAAAGTGGCCCAGACGTAAGACAGCAAAATCCTCTAGTAGTAAAGTGGTTAAACGATATGACATCCTTTCATTCCTAACACATTACCCCCTCCATATCAGTATAGAAATCCAGCATGATATTTTTCTCCATTGAGATCTGATGTGTTTTCAAAGTGTTCCTTTATTTGTGTATTGTACTATATATATTTTTTTTATTTTCTATATTTTTTTTTTTTTTTACAAAAATGGATTTACCATATAAATGTATATGCTTGTTTGAATTTCGTCTTATAAAAATAATTTTGTACGAAAAAATTATGGTTTTTCTTGCATTATATGTTAATTCATTTCATAAACAAGTGGAATAAGAAGGAACTAATATTTCCCATGGAGAAAACCTTAAAGCATAAATTCTGACCTTATATGAATGGGTTGTCCACTGTTTGCATTTGGTGAGCTAAACATTATGGCCACTAGATGTCATTAGTGGACTACTCCAGCTATGAAGTCAGACGTCTGCTTTTATTTAGGAAAACATTCTATGGCCTTATCAACATATTCGATGCTTGACAACTTGGTGTAAATGATCACCTGATCTATTCTATACATTCATAAACTGTACTGTGTGACATTTTACAGGAACCTCTGTGTGTTATCTCATTCCCATGAAAAAAAGATTTTTTCGTTTTGCATTTGTAGACACAATTCTATAAAACTCAGGATATTGCATTTATGCCAGACGGAGAAACCTATATAAAATGGAAACGTATAAAATGGTACAAATTAAAAAGTGGTGTTCACAATATAAAATTCCACAATTGAATGCATTGTTTACATTTTCTATGATGTCAATGGAAATGGTATTGCATAAAAATTATATAAAAAAATAAAAATCAGCTGCGGTAAATCTGCATTAAATTAACTTTGTTGGTTACAGTGTTTCCTTGAAGCTTAGCTCGCAGCTTGAACAAAGAATGAAAAATAGGGTTTTTATTGACTTTTTTTTTTTTTTTTAACCACTTAAGCCCCAGGCCTATTTCTGACACTTTTTGTTTACAAGTTAAAATCAGTATTTTTTCCTAGAAAACTACTTAGAACCCCAAACATTATATATATATATATATATATATATATATATATATATATATATATATATATATATATTTTTTAGCAAAGACTCTGGAGAATAAAATGGCGGTCATTGCAATATTTTTTGTCACGCGGTATTTGCGCAGCGGTCTTTAAAACGCAATTTTTTTGGAAAAATTAAGAAAAATCACATTTCACTGCATCTAAAAAAAAACTAAACTGTAAAGTTATCCCATTTTTTTGTATATTGTGAAAGATGATGGCGAGTAAATAAATACCCAACATGTTACGGTTTAAAATTGCGCACACCCGTGGAATGGCGACAAACTACGGTCAATAGAAATCTCAATAGGCGACGCTTTAACATTTTTTAATGGTTACCAGTTTAGAGTTAAGAGTGTAGCTCTTTTTTTTAAACTATTGCTTACGCTCTGGCGATTGCGGCGATACCTCACATATGTGGTTTGAACAGCGATTTCATTCGACTTTAACTTTATCACAGGTTTTTTAAAAAAAAAATAAAAATCTGATCACTTTTATTGCTGTCGCAAGCAATGTAAACATCCCTTGTGACACCAATATGCAATGACAGGTACTCTTTATGGAGGGATCGAGGGTCTAAAAGACCCTAGACCCCCTCCACTACACTTCCATGTATTCAACACGCCGAAAACTGCATTTTTGAATACACTCGTTTTTTAAATCTGCCGCCTTTTGCAGCAGAGCAACCCGGACGTGACGTCATGGAACGCTGCCTCCGGGTTACGTCATCGGAGACCCAATCGGGACTCCATCCAGCCGGCGGATGCGCTGGCTGGTTGCTCGGGACTCCCGGTGGGATGGGAGACCCGGGCAAAGCCACGGAAGGTCCCCTCCCACTCACCCGGGTAATGATCGAGCGGCTCCTGAGCCGCATCGGTGGTTACCGACGGAAAGCCGACCGCCGGCTCTAAACCACGGTACTGGGATGGTGCCTCTAGCTAGAGGCATCAGCCGGTATAACACCGCAAAGTTTGCCGACGTACCCCTACGTCACTATGCGGTAAGTGGTTAAATGTAGTTACCACTTTTTTTTGCAAATTTTAAATGATTTGTTCTGTTTTTACCAATGGTTTACTATGTTTTTGCTGTGTTTCTCTATAGAAATCGCATTTTAATAGCTTTTTCACAGTTCTTAACAGTTTATTTTTTTTTTGGTTGGGTGGTTCTACCCTTTTCTCCAAATTTAGCTGGTTGCTGTGGGTGACCTTTGTAATTGTGGTGCACCTGGTTAAACAGACAAAAAAGGCATCAAAAATTTCCCTAATGACAGATGTAGACAAACACATAAAAGACTAAACTCCACCTGAATCAGGCAGCAAGGGTCCTATTGAGCTGCTTAGCACTTAATTTGGCAAAACAGTCGAGCACACAGTAGGGCTGCTGGTTATGGGGTTCAAGTGCATCTCATCCCAAAAGCAAATGCTAATATTTTGGAGCTTAGATGTCTGCTCTCTTTCTTTCTTTCTTTCTTTCTTTCTTTCTTTCTTTCTTTCTTTCTTTCTTTCTTTCTTTCTTTCTTGTAGTTTTTCAACATAATTTACTGGACCAAAACGGTCCAGCAAAAGTGGCAGTTGGAGGGTAGAGACAAATCCTTTAGGGCCAGTTCACACCACATGCAGTCCTCTGCATTTTTTTCTGCATCAAATACGCATGGAAAGTAGGTTATATGGTTTCCAATGGCATAGCTCACACCAGTGCTTGCAGCTCCAGTGCGTTCCAGAAAAAAAAAAAAATAGAACATGCTGCATTTACCCTGCACTGGACTGTACTGGAATGCTGTAAAATGCACCGGAATTCACCTAAATGCACCAAAAATGCACTAGAACACACATGTTCTTATTTAGGTTAAGAAAAGAGGGGGGAAATGCACAGGACTGCATCAAAAATGCACCAAAAAAAGCACTGGAATGCATCAAAAAGTATCTGGAACACATCCAGACTGCGTTTACATTGTGTGAACTGGCCCTGAAAGCAGAATTAAACCACCACATCATTTTTTTTTTTTAAATGGCTCCTGGGTGCCTAATGTAATAAAATGCTAGTATGCACAGCATATTAGCACACCATGGCAGACTTACCTAACAAGCAAATCTCTTCAAGAGCTGCAGTGTAAGCATTTTCACTTGTCATGGGTGCGTCCATCTTTTCCGGGTTTTCTTTCCGGGTTAGGACTCTTTGGCCTCTTGGCCAGGCTGCGATTACATCATCCATCGCAGCACAGAGTGGTGCTGTAAAAATACTGTATGCTGAGCTGAGCATGTGCATCTCTTTGTATATACTGTAAAGGCTGACAGGCAGGGAGAAGACTGTGCAAAATCCTGGGTGCCGCTCTAATGGACATCTAATGGTCCAGTGACTCCTACGGTGTGAGTGCAGGCAGAAGAGAGAGCTCATCCCAGCTCTATACAACACCTAGTGAAAAGACATCCGACAGCTGCACACCAGCTCAGTATGTGTCTATAGTAATGAACAGCTTCAGCTTGGCTCCATCCAGACCATGCCCCAATGCGTTACACCCCACCAACAAGACTAAATCCCCGTACACACGTACTGATCGTCGGCCGAACGATCGGCCGTCTTTTGTCCAGGGCTGTCCTGTCTGTTGAAAACTGCAAAAGACTGCACACTAATTTTGTCGGCCAACAACAGCCGACTGCAGAAGTGATTTCATGTGATGGTTAACTTTCCTTGTCTTTTTTCTTTTCTGAGCATGCCCAGTCTTGCAAATCTGCTGTCTGTCGGCCGAAATCTGTACTGACTGGCGAACAATCGGCCGTTCTGGTGTTGGCCAACAAAAATTTTATTGCCTGCACGACAGATTCTGTTCGGCCGAAAATGCGCTGTCGGAAGCATCATACTAACAAGCCTACAATCTGCCGATCGGCCGTCGGCCGAATATTTACGGCCGACAATCGGTACGTGTGTACGGGGCTTTAGACATGGAAATGGGGTGAAACGCATTGGGGGCATGGCCTGTATGGAGCCAGGCTGAAGCTGTTCATTACTACAGACACAAGCTGAGCCTCGGATGTTTTTTCACTAGGCAGGGAGAACAGTTTGACAGAAGGGACCAATAGGGTAATTTCTTATAATTTTAAGATTTTTAACAGAACTCATAATTCTGAGAAGTTTTTTTTTCACAACAGTCAAAAACCCTGGAGCCCCTCACCATGTGTATATGAGGAGAAACCAAGGTGACACTTGGTTTGCTGGCTTGGCAGATCTTCCAACAGTTTATCGCCCTGCCAGCACTGCTCTGTTTGACCAAAGTTGATTGTTCAATAGACTTTTGTTAAAAGGAGCCTGTCAGAAAATTGCAGAACTGGGCCTGATCCAATCAAATGACAGCATTGTTTGGGTATTCTGACAGCAGGCACCAATGGGCAGGGATGATTTATTCATCCACGCTGTTAGCATAAATGGAGGAATCTGTTCTAACTCTTCCATTCAGCTAGCAGGCTTAACATGGTTGTAAAGGTTAATGTTTTTAAATTTGATGCATTCTCTGCATTAAGGTATTACTTACCTAAGCCTGATTTTGATCCAGCGCTGTACTATCTCTCTGCTCAAAGGCTCAGAGACAGCAGCGGGAGCCATTGGCCCATGCTGCCGTCAAAAGCAGCCCATCGGGATGGAGCGGGCCTGTGACACACTGCGTGTGTCTATGGAAACACCCAGCCAGCTCGGAAGCAAGCGCGCACGAATGAGGCGTGCATTGGCTCTGTAGCTAACGCACGTGATGTTGCCACGCTTCTATGCATTATTTATACTATCTAGAACTATCTGTTATTCATTATCTTCATTTGGGAATGTTCTATGTATACAGTGCTGTTTTTATGACTTACATGTGAGAGTAGTTTTACCATTTACTTTTAATAAGTAATGTTGACATTTCTGTCTTGATATTATGGTGGAACTTTGCATCGTTTTTGTTGCGATGTATATCTAACTTGCCATTGGGGAATCGGAGACACCATGAGGATCTGATCAAACCATTTGGGCCTAGCATTTTATGACGGGATACTTGTTTCAGGCTTCATTGACTCCATAATGGTCTGTTAAAGTAGTTGTAATGGCAGATGGTTTTTTATCTTAATGTATTCTGTGCAGAAGCCCCCCTAATACTTTCCTGAGGTTCATGTACATTCAGTGATATTGCAGGAGTGTTTTTGCTGCCCGGGATTCCCCTCTTCATGGGCTGAGACAGCAGTCCTGCGCCATTGGCTCCCGCTGCTGTCAGTCAAAGTCAGTCAGCCAATGAGGACAAAAGGGGGGGGGACACAGGGAGCTGCGGCTTGGCTTGGGTGCTCCCATAGCAAGCTGCTTACTGTGGGGGCACCCAGCAGGGGAGAGGAGCCAAGAGCACCAAAGAAGGGTCAGATAAGAGGAGGATTTGGCCTGCTCTGTCGAAAACCAACTGCACAGAGCAGGAAAGTGTGACATGTTTGTTATTTTTAACTATAAAAAAAATGAGACTTTAGTATCACTTTAATTCCAGTAAGAATTCACTCTCTATATTGGTGATGGACCAAGTCGTGAATCTGGAATTTCTCAGAAAGCAAACATCCCCTATCCACACAGTGGTGTCTGCATTATTGGATTGGGACTGTTACTTTTACCACATGCTCTGAATTTGGACTTTTTTTTAAGTTTATTTTTTATTATTTTTTTTTAAATTATTTTTTTCATTTATAATTTTGCACTTCATGAGTGATTGTTAGTGTGGCAAAATGTATGTTTTAACTCTATACATGTATAGCCAGCCTAACGGGTTCACTTTTCAGTTAACTGAACTGCTATGGTCCCGGAAATGTCTTCTGTCTCCAGTTTTATTACCCTTGTTAAATGACTCTACAGAGCTGGGTTGGTTGCTCTCACAGCTCTGGTCTTTTAGGACCTAGTTACATGTGTGTCCTCAGTGTACACTACTCTCCTCTCACCACCAATCAGCAATATCTTTGGGTGTTCGTTAGCCCACAATATTTAATGTTTATGTGTTTTGCTTAAAGCGGAGTTCCACCCAAAAGTGGAACTTCCGCTCATTTGCTTCCTCCCCCCTGAAAGGTGCCAAATGTGGAACGAGTACCTGTTTTTGACGGGTACCCTTCCCCACTTCCGGTAGATGGCGCCGCGGCGCTGTCCCTCTGAAGTTTGGCCCCCTCCTTCTTCCCCCGCCGCGAGCCAACCCGAATGCACAGCACGCTTCGCGCATGCGCATTAGGGACCCGCCCGTGAAGCCACTGCCATTTTCCCTCATTGGCAATAGCGGCGGCAGCACACGACAGCCAATGGAAACGTCGGCTGCGGTGCCGACATCGCTGGACTCCAGGACCGGTAAGTGTCCTAATATTAAAAGTCAGCAGCTACAGTATGTGTAGCTGCTGACTTTTAATTTTTGGAGGGGGAGAGGGGAGGCTGGACACCGCTTTAAATTCCATCAGAAATAAATAAATTGTTCTAGAAAATATACAAAAAAAGCCTCTTGCTTTTGCCTGATTAAACCGATAACAAAACCATTACTGATCATGTAAATCACACTTTTTTGAAAGATTACCCCCAAATAGGATTGGCTTGGCGACATCTGTGAGTAATGGGAGGGACTTTGATCAGCCAGAACATCTCCTATTGGAAAAAACAGCTGTCTACTCTTTCAGTTCCATTCATCACATGACTCCATCCCTCCTTTTTACAGAGATATATTTACATACATTTCTCATAGAGCTTTACAGTTTCCATAGTTACGTATAAGTTTTAAGCTCACAAAAAATACTCTTTATTATCTTTCAGTCTAAAGCAAAACTCTAGGCTAAATCTATTCATCTAAAGCAGTACCCCTCACTAGTATAAAACACCAGTGAATGCAAATATTTTTTTAATATAGAACCTTTAAATATATTATAAAGTACAAGTTCCATGTATTTGTCTTGATATCTGTCTTCTGTAATCCACTATTCAGCAGCACTCACACTTAAAGGAGGGGTTGAACAGGGATCCAATCAGGCTTTGCTCTATTGCACATGTGCTGATAGCTAGAGTGCGAAAAAGTAATATCTCATCACAGTGCTGTTACATCATTATTCTCCAGTTAACATGTTGGCAGGTTGTTCTTTACCAAGCTGCTCTACCATTGCAGTGGGGGTTGGTGGACTCATTTTGTGGTGTGGCAGAAATGTTTGGCGCACAAAACTGGCTTCATAGATACCATGCTTAGTACATCTAGCACCTGGGTCATCTTTATTTTCTTCTTTTTAACATCCCCTGCCTAATACATTTAAATTATTTTAAATAATAAGCATTAATTTAAACATCATGCACACTGGGGGTGTGAGCAAAATGATCTGGTGGATGATGCGCATCAGCTTAAAGTAGGAATAAAAATGTGATCAGCACAGGGCCAATCAGCACTGTCCAGACAGGGGTCAGGGTTCCTGCAGCCTCATAGGACAGTCAACAGGAGAATTACAAGCTTTAACCAGACACTGATAGAGGTCACAAAACTGTTTTATATACTGCTCATGATAAAAGGTATTTACCAGTTTTAATTTACTAAAACTATTGCATTTCTATGTTTTGTGTACTGTGGGAAACCAGATATACAGTTGTGCCTATAAGTTTACATACCCTGGCAGAATTTATGATTTCTTGGCCATTTTTTCGAGAATATGAATGATAACACAAACTTTCTTTCACTCATGGTTTATGTTTGGCTGAAGCCGATTATTATTATTCAACTGTGTTTACTCTTTTTTAATCATAATGACAACAGAAACTTCCCAAATGATCCTAATCAAAAGTTTGCACACCCCAGTTCTTAATACAGTGTTTTGCCCCCTTTAACATCAATGACAGCTTGAAGTGTTTTGAGACATTTGTGGATGAGGCACTTTATCTTCTCTGATCGTAAAGCTGCCCATTCTTCCTGGCAAAAAGCCTTCAGTTCCTGTAAATTCTTGGGCTCTCTTGCATGAACTGCACGTTTGAGTTCTCCCCAGAGTGGCTCAATGATATTGAGGTCAGGAGACTGAGATGGCTACTCCAGAACCTTCACTGTATTCTGCTGTAGCCAATGACAGGTCGACTTGGCCATGTGTTTAGGATCATTGTCATGTTGGAATGTCCAAGTACGTCCCATGCGCAGCTTCCGGGCTGATGAATGCAAATTTTCCGCCAGTATTTTTTGATAACATACTGCATTCATCTTGCCATCAATTCTGACCAAATTTCCTGTGCCTTTTGTAGCTCACACATCCCAAAAACGTCAGCGAACCACCTCCGTGTTTCACAGTAGGAATGGTGTACCTTTTATCATAGGCCTTGTTGACTCCTCTCCAAATGTAGCGTTTATGGTTGTGGCCAAAAAGCTCAATTTTGGTTTCCTCACCCCAAATGACTTTATGCCAGAAGGTTTGAGGCTTTGTGGCATTCGCATAGTAATGGCTTTCTTCTTGCGACTTGACCATGCAGCCCATCTTTCTTCCAAGTGCCTCCTTATTGTGCATCTTGAAACAGCCACACCACATGTTTTCAGAGAGCCCTGTATTTCACATGAAGTGTTTTTTGTGGGGGTTTCTTTGCATCCTGAACAATTTTCCTGGCAGTTGTGGCTAAAATTTTAGTTGGTCCACCTGACCGTGGTTAGATTTCAACAGAACCCCTCATTTTCCACTTCTTGATTAGAGTTTGAACACTGCTGATTGGCATTTTCAATTCCATGGATATCTTTTTATATTCCTTTCCTGTTTTATACAGTTCAGCTACCTTTCCTGCTGATCATTTGACAATTCTTTTGCTTTCCCCATGACTCAGAATCCAGAAACGTGAGTTTGATGGATGGAAGTTGGATGAAATATGCAAGGGTCTGTCAGGAGTCCAGAAACTCATTGGCCTATTACAAGAAAACCGATAACAGATGATGATGGTTATCTTTAATAGCTATTCAAACTTCTTTGTGTCAACTTGTGTGCATGTTATCAGGCCAGAATCACCAGGGTATGTAAACATTTGATCAGGGTAATTTGGGTAATTTGTTGTCATTATTATTTAAAGAGTAAACACAGTTGATAATAAATGGCTTCAGCCAAACACTAACCATGAGTGAAAAAAAAATGTTGTGTTATCATTCATATTCTCTGAAAAATGGCCAAGAAATCATAAATTCTGCCAGGGTATGTAAACTTATGAACACAACTGTAGTGAATGCAGGGTCCTGGGTTTAGCAACACTTTTAAATGGTGTTAGTTGTTAGAGTGCCTTCCTCCAGGAACATCACTGCATACAGTATGTGTTTTTACTGTGCATTCAGTGAATGCTTGGAGCTCAAAATAGAGTTCAACTCCAGGAATAAAAAAAACACCAGTTTCCACCTCGCTTGCACCTGCTCATTCTGTTTTATTGTTTTTTTTTATTTTTTATAAAGCCTCTAAAGCCCCATTCACACAGGGGCGATCCGACTTGGGGGGGCGACCTCCGAGGTCGCGGTGCGAGCAGCGCGCCGCGACCTCGGAGCGGCCGCCACGGACTTCATAACATGGAAGTCTATGATGGTCGCGCCGGGTCACCCCAAAGAAGCTCCGGACCCTTTTTCTAAGTCGGAGCGACTTGTGTCGCTCCTATTAGAACGGGTCCGCAGCTTCCCTATGAAAGGCGACCTGTGAGGTGACCAGGTCGCCTCACAGGTCGCCTTAGTGTGAACGGGGACTAAACCCAGACCAAATATGGCACAAATGTTGCACCTCTCCAGGTGGAGTATGGGATCTCTCGCTGCTGTCACAGAATTCCAGGGGCCAGCCTAAGGTCCACGACCAAAAGTATGCACATGGCAGATATTGACGACACTTCCAGCGTAAAACCTTCACTTTATTCAAATTCCATTAAAATCGAGGAAGATTTTAAGCCTCTAAACCCAGAAACACTTATCTAAATTCAGTCTCATAATCCACGGATCCCATCTAATTTAGTGTTATACTTATTTAAATATTAAAAATAAAATGTTGAAAGTACGCAGTGCAGTTACTATTTTTTTTTTTAATATGTAAGCCGGAGAAACACAAATGGTCAGCTAATTCATATAGCCATCTAATAGAAAATTGATTTCCAATATACATGACTTTAGATTACCTAGCCCAGAAGAAAAGCGACTATATTTACCCTATCCTTCACTTCCCCCTGCAGCCAGCACTTTTCTCCTCCCCGACATTTCAGGTTGTATGTGGGCCCTCTGCGTTCACACTTAAAATGCTGCACTACTGGTCCTGCACTGCACTTGATAACTTCAGAGTGTGACTGAAGGAGCAGTGAAGAGAAGCGGCTTCAGGGGACCAGTTGTGGAGCTGGTAGGAAGCCTGTAGGAGTGAGGGAAAAGGTAGGTATATTTTCTTATGTTCCCCTCCACAAAATGAGCATTTGACCCATGCAGTGCTAAGGGGAACCCCACTGCAAGGGTTATGATTTCTTTCCTTTTGAACTAACCATTTGTTAAAAAAAAGCATAAGCTGCAGCTTCCTTCAAGTAATTAGTAAATCCAAAGATATTGGCAGCTGAATCTATATGCCAATCTCCTTTTTCTAGTGGAAAATTGAGCTTGGCTCTAGGCTCTTCCACTTATTAAGCCTCCCCACTGATCATTAAGGCCAATCATAACATTAAGGCTGCATTCACACTTGAGCGTAGCGGTTTTTACCGCGATTTTACCGCGATTTTTACCGCGATTTTACCGCGATTTTACCGCGATTTTTTTCAGGCGTTTTTCATTGACATCTATCAAAAACGCTGGTAATCAGCTCAAAAAGAAGCTCATGTACTTTTTTCAGTTACAGGCGTTTTGCAAAACGCTCAGATGTGAACAGGGGCCATTTAAATGAATGGGGTTTTACTTGTTGGGCGTTTTGGAAGCGTTTCTTTTGAGCGTTTTTGGAGCTGAAAACGCCCAGGTGTGAATGGAGCCTTAAGAGTAATAAGGAGCAGGGCCAAGTTTGATATCCACTGGAGAAGTCAAGATTATAATTTATTCACCCCAATGCCAGCATCCTCGTCCTGTACCTTACATTGCTCAGTTTTCAGGGCTGTGATAGTTTGACAGAGTTTGTCACGCAATGCTGTGCCCAAATTAATTTTATATAATTGTTTAATAAACCAATAGAACCTTTTTGTTGATAATAAATAGCCTTGTTTTAAAGGAAAGAGACTAAAAATGTAAAAAATAAAGTTTTTTCATAATTTGTTATAAAACATATTAAATAAAAAATACCAGAACAGTATGAACACCCCCAAATGACCCCTTTTTAGAAAGTGGACACCCCAAGTTGATCTAATTTCTTTTTCGTTTATCGACGGACACAGTGCTCCATAAATCATAACTAGTGGGTTATTTTGCCTCCCCCAGGAGTAGGACTAGGCAGAACAAAAAACACCTGGCTACACCCATGGGCCATCCCCAGCTCGTATAAAACCCCCCTCTCTGCTCTAGGTAATCAGTTTTAATCTATCTAGTCAGGAGTAAGGACCTAGGCTCCCAGTTGGGATCTCTGGTTCTAGCAATTTTCTCCTTCCTTACATCTTTTTTTTTTTCCGGGAGATCTACAGTCAACTGCCGGGCTGGGCGACAGGCTGGATGATTTAAATCCAGTGGTCCCCCGAGCCCAGCCAGCGAGGCTGGTCTACAAATTGAAACATCTCGCAGGATCGCATGTGACCGTGCGTGGATCTGAGTCGCAGCGGTCCCTTGGCCGACAGATCCCATACTTAGGTGGCGAGGAGTTCTGTCTGGAGCGTTACCCGCATCATGGAAGGGTAAGTACAGCCCCCCCCTCTCCTTTTGGTGGTTTTCTTTGGGTTGGATGGTGGTGACCTCCAGGGACAGTTGAACCTGCCTTCTCACATCCTTAAATCCCTCACTGAGCTGGGCTTCCCCCACTCCCATTCCCCCCTGTCTGGACCTGGAGTCTAGTGGGGGGTCTCAGGGCAGATAATGCAGCAGAGACCCCTGGGTTCTCCTCCACTATCCCCACTCTAAGGATTCTGCAATAGTGTGTGTCCCACCCTGGTAGTCTGTAGGGGTCCCAGTGTAGTAGACCCCTAGGTGCATGCCCTGCTGTTTGCAGTGTGGCTATAGTGCAGGGGAGTCTCAGTGCAGAGACCGGCGCAGAATGCACAGCAGAGTCTCCACTAAACATGTGTCCTACCTTCGGGGGGGGGGGGGTCCCCTTGCAAATGGGTGAAGCGTTGCAGAGGGTGCAGGAAAGATCCTGGCAGCATGCTTCATTGTTTGTAGCTGATGGTGGCCACTTTCCCTTAGTCTGGCTGGTCTCCAGTTGGCGACCATGTTTGTGTAGCCCGATGATGTAGTCTGGCAGATGCTGGAGACAACTGAAGCCTCTTGGGGATGCCTAAGCTCCTCCTCTTCCTCCTTAGTTTCATCTTCCTGTGCCCGGGACCTATGAACAGGGATAGCATCTATGATTGGGTTAGAATTCTCGGCGCTACTCTGGTCGGTAGGGGGAGACTTTGGGGGTCCTTGTTATCTCTCTCTCTCTGCTCATAGGTACCCTGAGCCTTAAGTGGATCCTTTAGTGGTGGCAAAAGATTATTTTTGTACTGCAAGGTCTTCCTTTTTTTATGGAGCCTCAGGGTCACATCTCCCCCACTGACCCCTTCGTGGAGGTGGCAGGTCCCACTGAACTCCAGCTTCCCATGGCTGACAGCAGTCCTTAGTGTCCTGGGTGGAAGTGGCATGTGGGCAAAGGCCCAGGAGGACGCGTCCCCCGCCTTCCCCTGCTCATTCTGTCTCATCTGATTCTGAACTGGATGCCGTCGTGGACGGGAATGCCACCCCTGATCCATCCGATAGGGAGGATGATTCCTCCATGGTCGCAGCAGCAAATGAAAAGCCGCTGGTAGACGCATTTATTACTGCAGTGCATGAAACTTTAAAGATGGAGGATGTGGCTAATGTAGCTACGGACGTGGCTGTGTTTTTTGGTACACATAAGTCGCATCTTACTCCAAAGGTGTTTCCTTATGTGCTTTAACTTGACAGGTTTTCCTGTAAGGAATGGGAACAACCAAAATTACCCTTTGTGGTCCCCAAACGTTATGCTGTACATTACCCTTTTGAGAAGTCACTTTTAAAAAAGTGGACTAGTCCACCAGTGGTGGACCCTCCTGTTTCCAGGTTAAATAAAGCAACCACGATTCCAGTAGAGAAATCCCCGTCCTTTAAGGACCTGGCTGACAAGAAAGTGGAGACTTTGGCACGCAGCATGTTTACCATGGCTGGTTTGGCATTGCGGCCAGTCTTTGCCTCAGCTCTGGTGTCCAAGCCCCTAACTGAATGGGTCAAGCTTTTGCGCCAGGGCCTGGGGGGTGAGCAGGTCTCCGCTGCTTATGTTGATTTAGTGGACCAGTTGGTCCTTGAGCTGCAGTTTGTATTTGTGTTGCAGCTATGGATACAGCTCCTGTGCTGTCCAAAATTTCTGTTTCAGCGGTGGTGATTAGGCACGTGCTGTGGCTTAAGAATTGCAGACCAAGCCTCCAAGAAAGCTCTCATTGATCTGCCCTTTCAAGGCAATCGCTTGTTTTGGGCTACCCTGAATGACATCATTAAGGGTATCACGGGGGGGGGGGAGAGTACCTTCCAGGCACAGTCAAGGAAAGGGAAGGAGCCTTGCCGCAGACGAGGCCCCCCTCCTCAGCCCATAGAAAATGATTTTATGCTTCTGGGTCGAAGAATAGGGGAAATAGATATTTTAAATCTTCCCTGGGAGGTTCCAAGCACCCTTGGTCTGGTAAGCCTAGAGCTAGCTTCCCCGGACCAGCAGACAAGACTCCTTCAGCATGAAGGTCTTCCCTCACCCATTATTGGGGTGGGGGGACATCTTCGCTGGTTTCCGGTCCCGTGGACTTCTTTGGTGAGCGTCAAGGAGATCCACAAAATGTTTATTTTGGGGGTACCCAGAAAGGGGGACAAGGCTTGTCCTTTTCAGGTTTTTTAGGTTCCTGAGTCTCCTTGTGCGGATTTAATTCCTACAAAGGTTCAGGTGATGTCTGAACTACCTAAGATCCCCCCTATTCCTGTCCAGGGAATTGATTTACCCAAGTTTGATTCTTTTTCTGACTAGGGTGGCCCTTCCTCTGCACAAACTTCAGGGACCAAAGGCTGTGATTCACTGGCTGCTGCCACACAGATACTTTTCCCTTGCATTTTGCATACAGGTTCTGAGTCTGGTGGTATCCAACTTCAAGACAGTTCTGTTTGCACAGTCTTAACATGCAGCTCCTTTAGCAGGTTCGGCTCCACTAGTCTTCAACACAAGTGACACATTGAATTCCGGTGCTGGCTGGGGCTTTTTGAAATGAGCTGTCACTTTTCCCTGAAACCCCTCCACCTTCCTCTAGATCATGTTCCAGCACTATGTATTTCCTTTAACCTTGATTCTGTAGCGGGGGCAGCTACTAGAAGCTCAGTCCTGACCTTGATGTAGGCTTTCCCCCAGAACTTCATCTTTCAAAAACCATCTCCCTTGTGGGAAGGCACACGGTAACAGCACAGTTTTGTTGGGAAAAATGTGTACATGTGGACTTGGCTTGCATGTGTGACTTAAAGCGTAGCTACACTGCATTTGAGCAATGCAAACCAAAAAATGCTATTTTATTTATTTTTGATACTCAAAGTAACCCTCCACCCCCAATCCATCCATGTATTCATGCTTCATTTTGCTGAGAAATCACTTTGAAAAGCACCCCCTATCATTTTCCATCGTCCCCTCCTCCCCTCACTCCCCCCGAAGATTCCCGAGATTTATGACATCATTTGCCTAAGCATGTAAACCAATAAGTAATTAAAGAAATTTATACAAATTTATACAAAAAAAGAAAAGTTTAAAACCAGTAAATATAATATAATATACCTTTGTATCTATTTACGAGTGATAGCAGCATAAGGATTAAATTAGTATTGATTGGAAAAGTGAATTTCCACTTTAAATATGGGTAAATGGGCATGTATTGCAGGGATGTACTGCTTTTTTATTTATTTTTTGCTCCTGCTTACACATTAAAGTGTATGTAATCCCTCACCTTGTGAAATAACCCATTCTGTTTAAAATGGAGATGAAAGGCAAAAGATTTGTGTATAGATATAAACAAAGCATTATAAACACTTTCTTACCCCCCTTTTTTTTTATAAGCAATCACATTTCCTCTGTTCTCAGCTGCACAAGAGCTAGGGAAGGAGAAACAACAGAACACTGAGCTTACCAGTGAATGGCTTTGAAGGGGGGGGGGGGGGTGTCAGGACAAGTCTGATTGTTGGAGGAGAGCAGGCTGAGTTCCCAGCATAGCTAAAGAACTGACCACGCTGTGCTCTCCTGCTTAGTGTGGTCAGTTTTTAATAGGAAAGCAGAGGTACTGACAGGAACACCTGGGATTTCACACACATTAAGCAATACAAAGAGAACAGGATATATTTTCATACAAGTACATGGTACAGCCAACACATATAAGGAATATGAAGTGTTGGGTTTACATATTCTGTAAGCTGCATACATCTCTAGATTTACTGATCATTTTGATGTTTTTATTTTTTTATGTATTTCTTATCCTATGATCTGCTTAGTTTGAGCTGAGTAAAGCTAGCCATAGATGGATCGAAATGTATCTGGTTCAGCAGGGAATGGACACCTTTCGATCATTGTGTGGCCTTCCCTGTTTGACAGAAGTCAGTTGTTTGATCTATTTCTGTTGAAGGAGAATGTTGGATCAATGGTTGGAAAACTGTATTCTGAGAGCAGCAGTTCCTGCTGTCAGAATACAATGCCCCAGTGAGGGGATTCCTCTATCCACTTGGGACCTGTTGGTTTTTTCTTTCGCTCAGCCCGCTCTCTAAATGAAAAAAAAAAAAAAACATCTATGGCCAGCTTAGGTTTGTAATACATTTGTACAGCATATTTATTATTAATGGTATTTATATAGCACTGACAAATTTATGCAGTGCTTTACGTATTGTACAATTTGTCCCTGCCCTCAAGGAATTTACAATCTACTGTCCCTATATCGCATAGGCATATGAGGGTCAATTGATACAGTAACCTGTTAACCTCTCCAAAGGTCTTTGGAGTGTGGGAGGAAATTACCAACAGGTGCACACACCGCTCATGCCGACTAGGAAGGCTGCAAATAACTGTGGGTGCTGACCTCGGCTCACCTCCGCCAAACTAGAAAATACCAACGAAAATGGCCGCACTCCAACAGATATAATGATGCTTCTTTATTAAACGGACAGTCAATACAGGATACAAAAAGGTAGACGCATTTCACACGTAAAGTAGTGCTTGTTCACCACCTCTACAAGCACGACTTTACGTGTGAAACGCATCTACCTTTTTGTATCCTGTATTGACTGTCCGTTGGTTTAGCCACTTAAGCCCCGGAGGATTTTCCTGCTCAAAGACCAGGGACTATTTTGCGATTCGGCACTGCGTGACTTTAACGGACAATTGCACGGTCATGCGACGCTGTACCCAAATTAAATTGACATCCTTTTTTTCCCATAAACAGAGCTTTCTTTTGGTGGTATTTGATCACCTGTGCAATTTTTACTTTTTGCGCTATAAACAAAATATTGCGTCAATTTTGAAAAAATAACAATATTTTTCTCATTTTTTAATATGCAATTCCCCAAAAAAATGTAAAAATCTAAATTTTTAACATTTTAGGCCAATTTGTTTTCTGCTACATATTTTTGGTAAAAAAAAAATCGCAATAAGCGTATTTTTAATGGTTTGCGTAAAGGTTATTGCGTTTACTAACTAAGGGAAAGATTTATGTCATTTTTATTTTTTTTTTTTTTTTAACTAGTAATGGCGGTGATCTGCCATTTTTTTTTTTTTTTTGCGCGACTGCAACATTGCGGCGGACAGATCGGACCCCTGACTAACATTTTTGACACTTTTGGGGGTACCAGTGACATTACTACAGTAATCAGTACTATACATATGCACTGTTACTGTAAAAATGACACTGGCAGGGAAGGGGTTAACTTTATTAGTGATCAAGGGGTTAAGTGTGTCCCTAGGGGCGTGATTCTAACTGTAAAGGGGCATGGCTTGTGATGTAACCACAGAGACATACGATCCTACATAGCAGGATTGTATGATCTCTGCAGTTACACCAGGGAGAATGACAGGCGGCTTTGTTTACATCAGCCGCCTGCCTTTCTCTCTCTCCAGCGGGAGATCGTGAGTGGTCGGCGGACATCGGAGCCGCCGGTCACACGCGCGGGAATGGCCATGAAAGAGCGGGGGCGGGAGCGCAACTCCGGCAGCGCGCGCTCGCCCCCTGCAGGCTCCTGGGCGAGCGACATAGTACTATGTCGCTTTGCCCAGGAGGGGCTGACTGCCGCAGTAACTATACTGTGGGTGGTCGGCAAGTGGTTAATAAAGAAGCATCATTATGTGTTGGGAGTGCAGCCATTTTCGTTGGTATTTTCGAGTGTGGGAGGAAACCAGAGTACCTTGATGGCGAACCTTGGCACCCCAGATGTTTTGGAACTACATTTCCCATGATGCTCATGCACTCTGCAGTGTATTTCCAAAACATCTGGGGTGCGAATGTTCGCAATCACTGACCTAGAAGAAACCCCTGCAAGAACAGGGGGAACATGCAGACATCATGCAAACAGTGTCCTGTGCTGGATTCAAACTAGGCATCCGGTAGTGTAGGGGAGAATTGCTAACCACTAAGCCTGTGTGCTGTCCAATGTTCACTTCTCCCAGCATATTCTGTAGTCAGTTTGGAAAGGGTGATATCAATTATTTTTGTAAATAGAACAAATTTTCCCTTTTACAGCTGCTTGTGTTCATTGTTCCGTCCGTCATTGTAAATGGATTTTATTTTTTCCTTGTTTTATCAAAACATAAAAGTGGAGCAAAACTCAAACTAAAATTATTCACTTGTAATAATATAACTAAATAGCTACTCAGTTAGCATACAGTAGAATGGTCACGTTTTCCTTTTGATGTCTTTGAACAGACTGCATTTGCATGGTAAAAAAAATATATAAAAATGGCAAAACAATAATTTAATATTCAGATGAAAGCCGCATAATGGAAGTGAGATTATTCCACAAGCTTCAAAATATTATCAGGTAATTTACTGAATGTGCAACACATTGAGATTATAACTATTTTGTTTTGAAGTATTTCTGAGATAACTTGAGGCAGATGCCGTAAATCTTCGCATTGCCTAAAGTGACTCTGCTTTTATTCTCCGGAGAAAGATAGAACAGTTGTTTTTAAAATGCGTTCTGCTGAATTATTTAGAAAAGTTTTTTGGAATCTTTCATGTATATCTGTAATCTTCACCAACCTATTATAATAATTTGGGATTTTATGGTAGTTTTATCATACTACATTTTAACATCTCCCATTAAAGGTATATACAGGCAAAACCTACCATTAGGCCACGAGAAACAACCTTCCTGTCCAGTTTTGCTCTATTGTTTTAGGACCAACCTCTGTTAAAATCACCTTGTGACTCATAAGCTAGTGTTTTAGGAATGCCATCTATTACACAATGTGAAAAAACAGCTGGGTCTTCTGGAACCTGACCATTGAATTTTTGTGTTTTGTTGTTGTGGTTGAACTAATATGTACCTATGGAGGCACCATCCCTCTATAAGAGGACTTTCGCACTGTTCTGTAGCGATTCTGCTGTGTTTCAGATCCATTTTCTGTGTGTTTATGGTGCATTTTTGGATTGCCTGCACCCTTTACAGCATTTTTTTTTTTTTTAGCACTTTCTATTCATTTCAATGGGAAGCTGTGTTTTTGGTGCAAGTTTCAAAACTGCACCAAAGATGCAGCATGCAGGAGTTGTCAAAACGGCCTGCACTGGTAACCCAGTGGTGTGAAAACCTTTTTCTTGCAAGTCTAGAAAATATTCTATTTCCTGTAGGGCAGGGGTCTTCAAACTATGGCCCTCCAGTTGCTCAGGAACTACAATTCCCATCATGCCTAGTCATGTCTGTGAATGTCAGAGTTTTACAATGCCTCATGGGATGTGTAGTTTCGCAACAGCTGGAGGGCCGTAGTTTGAGGATCCCTGCTGTAGGGGAAAGGAATAGCAGATTAGGAATTCCGTTCTATACCATATTAGGAATAGATTTTTTTTTAATATTTGCTAGCCCCCCCCAAAGAAGTATTAATTGAATGAATAAAATTTTAAATGAGTGAACATGATCCAAGAAATGACTCCTTATGATAAACCACCCATCACATTAAGAGCCTTCCCATCACATCATTGAATATATTTGCTGGCACACCACAGATCTTCAAGTTGAGTCCAAACATTTTTTTTTATTAAAGCATGATCACATCACAAACAAGAGAGTGCAATGTTTCGGAGTCACTTTGGGTTCCTTAGTCAGGCATATGAATATCACATGCCTGATGAAGGGGTCCTGCTTGACTCCAAAATGTTGCACTCTCATTTGTGATGTGATCATGCTTTATTAAAAAAGTTTGGACTCGACTTGAAGATCTGTGGTGTGCTGGCAAATATATTCATTGGGGCTTTCGTGACCCAGTCTCCACCAGCAAGTGGTTGCAACAGCACCCAGTACCCTAGAGCTCTCTCCAGAATTATTTCCATCACATCAAACCCCCCCCTTTATGTTAGAGTTCATGTTTCATATCATAAGCCCCCATCATCACTTCAGAGCCCCCCTAATCTATCAAACCCCCCCCCCCTGCATCAGTTTCCCTCATGCATTAGGTTGCCCATCGGATTCCTCCCTCAGAGTCCCCATCAGAAGCGGAGACCAACTGATCTGAATCCTTGGTCTGTGCCCTGTGTCTGAGAATACACCACTGACCCTAGCAGCAGGCCTGGATAAAATCTCAAAGCGGGTCTGACGGATCATAGTCTGGAGACCCCTTCTCTACATTGTCAAACTGACCCCCTCCAGTTAGTTATTGCCCTCTCCAGTATAGGTTATGTAGCTAAGCCAATACCTTTTTTACCCTTATAAACAGGGCCTATGATCCTACCCTGCACTTGCATCAGGGACAGATAAAGATTCAGAAGGTTCAATTCATAAAGCATGGGCTTGATTGGCCATGTGCATGAGCCCTTAGAATATCCTTTTGCAATCTTTTACTCCTTGAAGAGGAAGTAAACACTGCCTCTTTTTTTTTTGGTGGGTAGATCACCAAACTTTTTGGTGGGAGGAGCCCTTCCCTTCTCCCCGGGCAGCTTCCTGGCTCACTTCCTTTCATTGAGCCACCGCTGAGAACCTCGTAATCTGATTGCTTGTATGGGGACCGTGGGTCATGAGGGTAGTCTCTCTCTCTGTGGGGGGGGCATAAGCGCGTGCCTGACCTCCGGGGGGCGCTGTAGCGCTGTGGGGCCACTTCCTTTAAAAAAATAAAAAAATTTGGAGGACGCAGCGGCGGCTGCACCTGGGGCGCAGGTAGCATCTGGCACTCAACTACCATCTGGAGCAGCTTATTTTGCTAGCATGCTCATGTAGGATGGGGCCATCTGAGATGTTCCCCTGGGGTGTCTAAGCGGCTGCTAGACGTTACCCTTTTGAGGAGTCTCTGGTACAGTGGACTGTTCTGCCTTTGGTGCACATACGGTCTCTAGGCTGCCTAGGACTAACGTTGTTCTGGTGGAGGAATCCCCATCCTTTAAGGACTTGGGGGTTAGAATGGTGCGGGCTCTGGCCCGCGATCTGTACTCCCTGGCGGGGTCTGCACTGGGAACAGTGTTCATGATTGCCCTTGCCACACAGACTCTGCCTGAAGGGCGGAGTTCCAATTCCGTGACTTGGTGAGGGGCAAGTCCCTCCTGCCCTGGGGGAGCTGTTGGTCTAGCTGGTGCAGGGGCTGCGATTTGTTTGCGATGCCGCGCTAAACGCGGCTCCTTTTGTATGGGTCACCTGTTGGTTTTGGCGGTGGTGGTCCGCCGTATACTTGACTGGAGTGTTGCTCTGCGGATCAAAATTCTAAGAAGGCTTTAATGGATCTCCCTTTTCAGGGGGATCACCTGTTTGGTGCTCCCCTGGATGACATTATATAGGGGTCTCAAGGGGGGAAGAGTGCCTTTTCTTCCACAGGCTTACAGGGGTAAGGGCCTTAGTCGCAGATGGGGGTCCCTCCTTTTTGTCAGTTCTTAGACCTGTGGCTGGCCCGAATCCCAGGCAGCTGTGTTCAGGAGGTCTTGTGGTCCAGTTGCAAGATCGAGTTTCGATCTGTTTTTTCCGGCAAGGTTTTCCCTTCCTATGTACGTCTGTCCCCGGATCGCTTACAGGTGCTCTGTGGGGCAGTTCAGGCTCTGGTTCAACAAGCTGGACCTACTGGCCCTTTAATGGCTTCGTACGGATCAAAAATTCAAGATGGTATCGGTTCGCACAATGGTGGCTTCCCTACATCGGGGGGATTCCTGGCCTCCATAGACATCAAGCTGCCTACCTTCACATCCCGTTATGTTCAGGACACCAACGGTTTCTCCATTTTTGCCGTGGGGAAGGATCTCTATCGGTTTGTGGCGTTACTCCTTGGTCTCGCCTCTGCTCCTCGGGTCTTCACAAGGGTGTTGACACTGGTCCTGGCGCTGTTGCGGCAGTGGGGCGTATCGGTCCTGGTTTCCTGGCCGATCTGCTTCTCCGTGTGGTGTCCCCTACAATGCTGACAATGTAGTAGGAAGTCACCATGAGAACTCTGGATGTGTTCAGGTGGGTTCTGAACCTTCAGAAGTCATCCCTGGTCCATTCCATGAACCTGGACTATCTGGGCCTGACTTTGGACTTTTCCTCAGTCAGGGTGTTTTTCTCCCTCCGGGGAAAAAAACTCTTGTAACTTTGGACTGCGGTTCAGTTGTTGCTGTCCCAGCACATGGTCGTCCCTTCGAACCTGCATATGAGTTCTGGGACTGATGGTGTCGTCTTTTGAGACGGTCCCTTTCGCTTAACTCCTCTCGGGGATCCCCCAGATGGCTATCCTTCTCGAATTGGACTAGAATCTAAACTCTCTGGATTCGGATCCGACTGAGTAGGCTGACCAGGGAGTCTTGATCTGGAAACCTTCCTTCCCTTTTTACTGGACAATTGTCACTGCGGATGCAAGCCTGTCCGGATGGAGAAGAGTCCTCGGCTGGTTTCTGCTTCGGGAGTATGGTCCCTGGAGGATCAAGGTTACCGATCAATGTCCTGGAGCTGAGAGTGCTCCGGATTTGCCTAGTTCACTGGATCACGCACCTGCAGCTGTCTGGTGCACATTAATTTGACTATGCCACGACCGTGGCTTATGTCATTTACCAAGGGGACACCAAGAATGTCCTTGCAGCCTTGGGAGTGACAATTCTTCGCTGGGCAGAGCGCCTTGTTCCAGCTCTCTCCGCTGTTCCCTTTCCAGGTGTGGAAACATTGGCAGGCCGATTGCCTCAGTCGACATGCCTTGGATGCAGGGGAATGGTCCCTTCATCCGGAAGTGCTTCAGCAGTTGTGCCTTCATTGGGGACACTCCAGACGTGGACCTGTTGGTGTTACATCTACTGGATAGTGATGAGGTTTGGGGCCCGCTCCTGGGACCTTCTGGCTGGGTGCTTTGGTGGCACCATGGGTTCTGTCATAGGCAAGAACATTCACTAAGTTCAACTTGTACGATGCCGAGAAGTTTAGCGTGGTCGCCTGCGCAAGGCTAACGCCGGCATGGTCGCGTGAGAGTGCTCAGGGATGGGCCAAGGTCAGTATCAGCTGCTGCCTGCCTTTTGCAGGATTGAGGCGGAAGGGATTCTGGTCTTTCTCGTGGCTCCGGACTGGCCTTGCCGAGCTTGGTGCGCCAACCTTGTCAGGCTAGCCACAGACGGTCCTTGGGGAATTCCTCTCAGGGAGGAGTTATTGTCTCCTGGGCCAATTTCCCATCCGACTTTGCTGTCGCTGGCTTTGCCGGCTTGGCTGTTAAAAGCCAGGTGCTGAAGGACGGGGGATTGTCTACTTCAGTGATTCCCACCCTACTTAAAGCAGGGGAAGCGACTTCTAGGATGATTTTTTTCTCATACAAGAAAGTCGTATATTGCGTGGTGTGAGTCTTCTTTGGGCTGCCCCTCGCTCTTACTCTGTAGCCCGGATCTTGGCTTCCTTCAACGGGGAGTTGATCAAAAGTTGACCTTGATTACTGTCAAGGGTCAGGTTTCCGCTTTGGCAATTTTCTTCCAAATGCCGTTGGCCGCCCATTTCCTGGTGCGCAACTTCCTCCAGGGGGTGCGACACTTGGTACTTCCGGTGCGACCTTCGTCACCAACTGGGGACCTTAATTTGGTGCAGTTGATTCTTCAAGAACCTCCGTTTGGGAGTATTCGTGGGTATCTTGCACGAGGACATTGTATTACCATCTTGTGTCCTAAGTTCTCACATCCTAAGGAATGTGCGTTGCATACTCTGGATAGAGTTCGGGCACTCATGGTGTACTTGGCGACTACTGAGTGTTTTCGTGAGTCAGGTTCACTCTCTGTACTCACGGATGGCCCAAGAACAGGGCTGCCTGGGCCTGCTGCGACTATTTCCAGATAGATCGGATAGTCGGTGGTGCAGGCTTATTCAATTAAGGGTCAGGTTCTACCTTTCCCTGTTTCGGCGCATTCTACTCGGGCGCCTGGTGCGTCCTGGGCTTTTCACCATACAGGCATCTGTGCTTCAGGTTGCAAGACGGTTACCTGGGCCTACAGCCACACCACCCTGAATGTGCCCGCTCTCGTCTGATCTCGGCAGCTGAGCAGGTTTGGGCCTGGTTAGTACTTCATCTGTTCACACCTTTACCAAATTTTATGAGGTGGATGTGCTGGCATCTGCAGATGCCTCTTTTGGCCACAGGTTTTTGCTGGCTGCTGTCTTGAGGGTTTTTGGCCTTCCTTGAGGGTGTTTACTCTTTGTTTCAGGTGGGCCTCATATTTTGTTCTGATGAGACTTATGTTGCCTGGTCGTCATCGATGGCGCTTTGACGGCGATATGCATTGTGAGGGTTCAGTACGTCACTTCCGGTTTGCGGGAATCTGAAGCGTGGAACACAGAGTGAACACTGCATAGCGGTTCCCATTGATCTTGATTCATTGCCTGCTGCAAAGTGTCTTCTTTTTTTTTTTTTAACAACATTTTATTGAGACTTATCAAATGCAATACAGAGATACGATAGTGCAATATACAGTGCAACAACTCAAAAAATGGTAGAGGAAATCCAGCACCTGAAAAACATAGCAAGGTGAGGAACAAGTCTCAAACATTTCTTTTCTAGAACAAAAAGTACCACAGTGTACGAGGGCCCGGCCCCAAAGGGCCAGACATGCAACCACAAGTAAGGGTGGGGGGGGAGGGGGGGTAGACAAGGGTAAGAGAGGTAGGGGGGGGGGGGTAGAAGTGCTTGAAAGGACCAGGAGTATGGAATATGATAAGTAGGATATAACACCACATGTTAAAGCAGTAGTATATGGAGTCATGTCGCTGTCAAGACTAGGAAAATGCATACATGCAATAAGGTAACATCAAAGTAGTGTGTAGTTCCCAGTCAAAGGCATCAACCAGTCATTTCAATCGGAATGTGTAAGGGCTAGGTAGTGAGCAGCGAGTAAGATAGCTGAGTATGTAGATCCCCCGTGGCAGGGGGCGGTAGAAAAAGGCCAGAGTCTGGTCCGAGTCCATCCCACTTTTTCAGATGTTTGGAAGAGTGCCGGCGAGAGCACATAGACGCGTCCAGATGTTCCAGTTTCCAGAGTGCAAGAAGATCCGCTCTAATTTCCGCGAGAGTGGGTGGAGAGGCGTCAATCCAGTGTTTTAATATGGCTCTGCGAGCAATCATATAACAAGTGGATAGCCAGGGTTTAAAGTGTAGCAGGGAGGCCCTGCGGTGGGAATGTCCAAGTGGGAATGTCCAAGTGGCCAAAGAGCAAAGCATAGACATCCTTAGGGAGAGTACAGTTCACCAGGCGGGAGACAAAGAGAATCAGTTTATCCCAGAAGGTAGAGATAGAGGGACATTCCCAAAACTTATGAAGTAGAGTAGGGTGAAGAGACTTACACAACGTACAGTAGTGGCGTAGGTGATCTGGTGAGGCACGGAGATGGGGAAGATAGGCCCTGTGTAAGATTTTAAATTGTTGTTCCTTCCAGAATTCATTTTGGATATGACGACACGTGTAGAGATAGCCTTGTAATGCACATTGTTGAGCAAGAGGTGAGTTCAGTGCCTTGTTCCAAGGCGATGCCACTTGCGAAGCAATGGAGCAGAGACTGTCCGCATTGAGTGGATGATATAGGTGTGAAATTTTATGTTTCTGTGAGAAAATCCAGGTGTCCAGTAGAGATGCTTTGAACCTCAAAAATTTGGAGGGGCAGAGAGAGTTCGTAAAACTAATCCATTGCTGTACAAACAAGTGGTGTTGAGGGAGGACTCCATAGAGGTTAGAGAGGTCCGTAAGGGAGAGGGGGGTTCCGGAGATAGGGTCATAAAATTGGGAGAGTTTGGTCAACCCCCTTGAAGACCAGATAGAGCAGAGGCGTTGATGATGGGCTTGGGGAAACAAGGGGTGTCCCTGAATGGGCAGGAACTGGGAAATGTTCATAGGGACGTGTAGCTGTTTACGAATTGACCTCCACGCCGCAATAGTATCCTTAAGCAACAAATTGGCTCTAAGATGAGATGGTAGATCCCTATGAGCACAGTGCAGCAGAGAGGTCAAATCGTAAGGAGCCACCATTTGTTGTTCCAACTCATAGTTAGTATATTTAGATTCTTGTCGTATCCAGTCCAGGCATCCCCGTAACAGGCTGGCCAGGTTGTATAACCTAATGTTTGGAAGTCCTATCCCTCCCTCCCGTTTCGCGAGGAATAGTTTGTTAAGGGCTATCCTAGAGCGGCGGCCGTTCCACAGAAAGGAGGTAAGGGCCTTTTGCAGCCTTTGAACGTCTTTGTGTTGTAGAAGGAGCGGGATGGTTTGTAGAGGGTACAACAATTTAGGGAAACCTGACATACGAAAGAGGTGGCATCGTCCAAAGAAGGATATGGGGAGGGATTTCCATTTGGAAAGGTCGGCAACCAGCCTATCGATAGTGGGAGATAAATTGAGCCTGTAAATGGAGGAAGGGTGGGGACCTATTTTAATTCCCAGATAGGTGATATAGGTCTTGGCCAATTTAAGTGGAGAAGAGGAGGCCCAATGAGGGGTCCTAGTCGTATTCAGAGGCAAAATTTCGCTCTTTGAAAAATTTATACGTAGGCCAGAGCAGTGGCGAAAGGACTCAAATATGGATTGAATAATAGGGAGGTCGTGAGAGGGGGGTCCGAAGTGAAAACAAGGACATCGTCCGCAAAGAGAGCAGATCGGAGCTCCATGTCTCCCACCCGGATCCCCCGCAACTGTGTGTGGGAGGTGAGAATCCTGGAGAGGGGTTCTAGTGCCAAGTTAAAGAGTAAGGGGGGTAGGGGGCAACCTTGTCTGGTTCCTTTGAATAAGCGGAAGGGCTGGGAGGAGAGTCCTGCGGCCACAATCTGGGCAGAGGGGGAAGCATACATTGCTTGGATCAGGTGAAGGAAAGGGCCGGTAAAGCCAAATTTTCTCAGGACCAACTCCAGCCAACGAA
This sequence comes from Pelophylax lessonae, assembly GCF_965119305.1. Lineage (NCBI taxonomy): Eukaryota > Metazoa > Chordata > Amphibia > Anura > Ranidae > Pelophylax > Pelophylax lessonae. The sequence goes on from NC_138770.1 coordinate 589,576,770, forward strand.
AACTGACATTATCGAATGCCTTTTCGGCATCAAGGGTGATAATGGCAGAATCCAAGCTAGGGTCAGCTCTTGCCGTTTCCAGAGCAACCAGAACCTTCCGAATATTCGAAGTGGCCGAACGTCCTTGCGTAAAGCCTGACTGGGCTGGATGAATGATGGTAGGGAGGAAGGATGCCAATCGGTTTGCTACCATTTTAGAGAGCAGTTTGGAGTCTAGGTTTAGAAGAGAGATAGGGCGGAATGAGCCTGGGTCCAAAGGGTCTTTTCCTTTTTTGGGGATCAATTTAATATGGGCCTGGAAGCCCGTGGGAAGATAGGGGTGCCCCTGCCAAATATGATTAAAAGCCGCACAAAGGGTGGGAGCTATGGAGGGGGCCATAAGCTTATAAAAGTCGGAGGTGTAGCCATCCGGACCGGGGGACTTCCCAGGGGGCAGCGCTTTAATGGAGGCTAGGACCTCCTCTACCGAGAAAGGGGCGTTTAGGGACTCTAGGTGAACTTCCGAGACCTTAGGAAGTTGAGCTGAAGCAAGAAATTCAGAGGCCGCTACCTCATCTATAGGGTCAGGACTATAAAGCGTGCTATAGAATTGCTCCAGAACCTTGACTATTGCATCCGGGGAGTCAACTACCGTGCCTTGAGGGTCCCTGAGAGTGGGAATATGTGTCTGGATGTGTGGAGGCTTGCAGAGGGAGGCTAAAAGTTTTCCCGGCTTGTTCCCATACCTGTGAAACTGCCAGTTGCGGAACGAGGAGTGGAGGCCCTCCTGCGCCTCGGCCCACCGTTCAAATCGAAGCTTAGCTTCTTTCCAGTTTTCCCTGTTGAGAGGGGTATTGGTCTGGTTAAGTTCAGTCTGCGCCTGCCGCAGACACGAACTGGCCGCCTGATAGGCTGCATTTATCCTCTTCTTGTAGGCCGTGGCATAGGAGAGAATCCGTCCCCTCAGAACGGCCTTACCAGTCTCCCAAAGGAGGGTCGGGGAACAATCCGGTGTAGAGTTATGGGTCAGAAAATCCTGCCATGTGTCGTGCAAAATGGTACTAATGTCCTTATCTTTTGCAAGATAGGAAGGGAACCTCCACGACTTCTTGCCAGGGGTAGAAGGCGTGAAGGAGATCGTGACCGATACTGGGGCATGATCCGATATCACTATATCGTGAATGTGTGAGTGAGAGGTGTAGGGTAGCATGGAATCATTTGCGAACACATAGTCTTATCGGGTCAACGTGTTGTGGGGGTGCGAGAAGAACGAAAACTCCCTGTCTATCGGATGGGACAATCTCCACGTATCTGTGAGGGCAAGGCTAGTGGCAAAGGAGGACAGAGGGGTGGGATGGGGGGTCGTCGAGGTACGGGGAGGAACAGCGTTTCCTGCCCTGTCCTCTTGAAGGTCCATACACTGGTTGAAGTCCCCCACCATCAGCAGTGGAAGGTGGAGGTAGGGTGCGAGAATCGGTGCGAGGGACTGGAAAAAGGATTTAGAGGGGGAATTGGGGGCATAGATACCCGCCAACGCCCACGTCTGTTGGAGTGTTCGTAGCTGGAGTACAGCGACCCTCCCATGCTCGTCGTAGTTGGAGGAGATGAGGGCACTAGGATTGCGTTTGTGTATCAGAATAATAACTCCGCCCTTACCTTTGACTGCAGGGGAACCAAAGACTTGGCCCACCCATAATTTTTTCATGCGATGAAAATCTTCTTCACGCAAGTGTGATTCTTGTAGGACCGCCACGTCCGCCTTCAGGCGTCTGAGATGCCGAAGAACGGCCATGCGTTTGTGGGGGGACCTGAGGCCCTTAACATTCCATGTTACCAACGTCATATGGGGGACCGGGACTGGATACCACTAGACAGAGGATAAAAACACCTAAAAAGAAACATGGTTACAACAACATGACTCCACACTGCATATTCCATGAGACAGAAAAAAAGAGGAGGGGAAGAGAGACATGAGGGTTGGCAGGGGAGGAGGGTCAGGGGGGCCCTAGCAGAGCCCAAACACAGTAGTCCCGAAGGAAATAAGAAAGGAAGCCCGTGCTTCGCTTTTTTCCACATGTAGCAGAGATCATCGTGAGGAACAGTGTTACCGGAGTATTATGCTTGGAGCCCTGATTAGGGATAGAACCGTAAACCGCAACCCCCAGGAGAACCATAAGGTAATGGTAGCGGGTGCAAACGGGCAGGAAGCAGATTCCGGTGAGACTGTGCTCTGATGACAAGAAAGTGATTCTCAAAAGTAACTCTAGGGGAGCACCTGAGAATATCCTTGCCCCTTCAACCATGAGAGAAAATAAAATAGTGAAAACATCAGAAGCATGCGGTGAACATAGTCAAACTTGTAAAACTAACTTTTCAGGTGGTACAAAACCACCGTAACCGAGGGAACGAGCTGTTAGTGAACCCATAGACAGGCCACGTCGAAGCATGAGGTGATGATACTCATCATAAATCTGGTCAGCGGGTGCGAGATCTGGACCTGTGGTCTGAGAGCCTTTGTTTCTTGGCCGAGTTCCTCCGTGGACTTCTTTGGGCCCGGTTTCCTGGAGAACGTTGGGGGTGTTGACCGGAGGAGGATTCAAGGGTGATATGCAGAGCGGATTGGAGGTAATGGGTGGCTTCCTCTGGATAGGTAAAGGACTTGATTTCCCCAGTGGAATCCGTTATGCGGAGCGTTGCAGGATAAGTCAAAGCAAACTTAATTGACTTGGCATACAATGCTTGACAAATCGGCTGGAAAGCTTTCCTGCGTTTTGAGACTTCTTGTGAATAGTCAGCAAAGATGAGCAGCTTGTGGCCATCAATTTGCAGACCCTTGGAGTTGCGGAACGACTTCAGAATTTGTTGTCTGTCAGCATAGTTTAGGTATCTGACTATGATGGGACGTGGTGTTCTCCTTTCATTAGAGGGGGGGCCGATCCTGTGTGCCCTTTCCACAGTGCATGAGGAGATGAGCCCCAGAGCTGCAGGGATGCGAGCCATACAGATGTCTGTGAGGGAGTCTGATTGGAAGGATTCAGGCAGACCAATCACTCTCAGGTTATTGCTTCTAGAACGATTTTCCAAATCGTCCAGCTTCTCTAGGATGTATCGCAGGGTTTGTCTTGCCTGCTGGTCTAACGAGAAGGAGCCTTGCACCTCCTCCTCAATGTCCGAGAGTCTGTGCTCCAACTCTGATAATCTATGGGAGTGTTCCCCCAGCTCCCGCCGGAGCTGAGCCATCCCCGCGGATATGGCCTTGTCCACCGCCGCTGTTATGGTCGGGGACAGGAGCGCCGCCACCGCCTGGGCAAGAGAAGCGACCTGGGCCTCAGGGATAGGTGAGGAGGCAGTAGTGTGAGGGGAAGAAGGAGCCGGCTGGGCCGCGTCCGCCATGTCTATGGCGCTTGAGGCCTGGTCCGTCCCGGGAGACCTGGTCGGCGGAGCGGCCGATGGGGGGCCGTGTAAAACAAATTTGTCCATTCCTACCACGTCCTTAGGGATAGCGGGTGGTGTCCCAGGGGTCGGATGGCTCGGATGGGCTATGGATGCCGAATATTCAGATGCGATGTCCGGAGCCGCTGTTCCGCGCTGCCTGCTACATGGGCGCCGGAACCGGAAGTGCAAAGTGTCTTAAGAGGCACATTTAAATGTGAGTTTCTTTCCGTTTTTTATTTTTACCTTTTAATTAACAATTACTGCACCATGAGTACCTCTCCATGTGTTTTTTGAGCCACCTGGGATTTGAGCCACCCATATAGGAGAACACAGGATTAAAGATACCCCTGAATCTTCACCTAGGAGGTGGGTGACGCTGCAAGATTTAAAGCTCTACCTGCACTATAGGTCCTCAGAGGCCTTAGTGCTTCTAGTAAGTGACCTCAGCTCACTGGGTGAAGGATCAGCCATTTTTACGTCACGTTTATATCTCACTGAGAGAAGAAAAACAGAGAAAAAACACAAGAACTTGGAATTTTCCACATTTTATATGGACTCTCTTGTAAATTAATTTGATTGTGTGCAACAGTTAATATATATATATATATATATATATATATATATATATATATATATATATAATTTTTTTTTTTTGGCACTTATTCACATATATCTAGTCCACATTTTAGCTCATATTTACTTTGTCCTGGAGACTTCTTAAAACGGTTTATTGCATGAAGCACCCCCCCACCTATATTATTATTTCTAAGTTGGTGCATCCATCTACAGCACCAGTATTATTGAGCTTGGGAGGAATATTGCACAAGTACTTTTACCTTTTTTTTTTTTTCCTCAGTTTTTCACGTCTGCTCTGGGCACTGGTAATAATTGATCCAGGTTTATATTTTATTTTCATTTTGATATGTTTGGCACTGATATACGTCACATTTGGTGATATTTACAGTATTATTACGTTCTTTACTGAACTTGCCATCTATTTTAGAAAATATTTGTGATTGGTTGTACTCATGTGTTAGCGCCTCAGCACTTTCTTTATTTCTATTTAAGTCCATTGCACTTAAATTGAAGGCAGCTTCACAATATACACTGATTCTAGTTAAAGGGAGGCGCTGTAACTCTCTATATTACCTCACAGTTCTTTAGTTAGGCTGAGAACTCACCCTGCTCTCCTCCAATGATTTGATTTGTCCTAACACTCAACACACAGCCATTCACTGGGAAGGTCTGTTGTTGCTTCTCCTCCCTAAGCTCTTATGCAGCTGAGAACAGAGGGTATGTGATCACTTATACAAAAGGGAAAAAAGTGCTTCTAATTTTTTTTTTTTTTACATCTCGTGGCAGGTTTAGCCTGTGCCACTACCTAAAATGGCAGTCTAGGTTAGATTTTGCAGGAAACAGACACACTAATGATGCAGGTGTGTGCTGGGTTTATGTTAGAAAAAGACTTAGGCTGCATTCACATGTCAGCGCATTGATCGCGGGCAGGATCGCCGCGATTAGGAGATTAGAGGCTCCACCCTCCCAAGGGGGTCAGTCTGTGAAGGGGGATGTGAGGAGCACATCGCATTGTACTGTCCAGGTCAGGACAGACAAAGTCCCGAACCTATGGGATGTAGCAGCTGGGAGCTTCCGGAGAAACAGTAAAGCTGACAAAGGTACATCGTAAAAACTGAAGAGCGCAACATGGTTGGTTCTCTAGTTTTGCTGGGAACTCCATGTGTTCTCCTCCAATGATCAGACTTGCTCTGACACCCCAGCCCCCCTGCACAGCGTTTTACTGGGAAGCTCAGTGTGCTGTTGCTTCTCATCCCCCAGCTCCTTTGCAGCTGAGAACAGAAGGATTGTTATCAATTCTAAAAAAGAAAAAAAAAAGGTATTTCTAATGATTTTTTTTTTACATCCATACACAAATTTTTTTTCTTTAATTTGTACTTTAAACGGAATGAGGTGTTTATCAAGGCAATCATATACAATCACGTTAAGCTTAAAGTGGAACATCACTCTCTCAAAAAACATTGATTTTTTTTTTTATCCTCATGCTAGCATTATAAATAGATCAATTATATCATATTTACATGATATATTTATAGATGATATCATATTTACATGTTTTAAACTTCTTTTTTAACATTTCTTCAGTTACTTCCTGGTTTCTTGCCTAGGTAAATTATGTCAAACCTCCCAAGAGTCTTCAGGGGGGGCAACAACTGGGTCACTTTTTAGGTAATCTAGGAGTCTTTAGAAGGGGAGGAGAGGAGGATGGGTTTTCTCAGCTAAGCATACTCTCTTGCATGCATGTCTGAGCTAAGGGCAGACAGATTCCTGGAAGTAAATGCTACATTAATAATTTGCCCTAACACGGCCAGAAATGCTAGGGAGTTGTTTAACAAAGTGATTTCTCAACAAAATAAAGCATGGATACATGGATGGATGGGGAAGTTTGCTTTGAACATTAAAAAGTGAATTAAATAGTTTTTTGGTTTGTAGTGCTCAGATGCAGGGAAGATCCGCTTTACATATACTGTATGTATGTAATGTGAGGACCTACCAAATCTATTTAATATCTTTAGTCAGGTAGGCCGTTGCAATTTATAGTTGATGGTAGATCTAAAGGAGATTGCACAGCAAGATTGTAGAGCATGTGGTGAACTTCACTGATATAGATCACAGAATGGGAGTGTAATGCCCCATACACACGTGCAGATTATCTGAAGACTTTTTCCTTCAGATTTACCTTTTCTATGCAGTGCAAGGGCCTGCCAGATTGCATACAAATTGAAAGTGTTTAGGTTTGACCTCATATTATATGGTTTTGGTAAGTCTGCAGACAAAAGTCTTCAGATAATCTGCACGTGTGTACAGGGGCATAAAACTTGTTTTCCTTGAAATAAATATTGTATAGGTTATAATTCCCTCTAATGCTACAGATTAACTAAGAGCTTCATTTCAAACTACAGTTATCGTTGTATACAACACTTATAAGACTTGTACAGTACGAAATGATTTCTCTTTTTTCCTATATGGAATATAATGGCTTTGTCTACATAGTTCAGACAGTTCACAGTCAATTGGTAGACTGTGGTTCATGACAGGTAATTTCTGCAGAGCCTAAAAAAAAGCATCTTAGAACCACAGCAGGCATGCTGAGCCTTGATAAATGAGTTTTAAGGAACACCAGGCTAATCAATAAGAAGTTTATTATTTTTTTAATGTAAAAAAATATAGAAAAAGTTAAACTCTTTATGGATGACCAGGTAGCAAGTAATTTTTTTTTTTCAGGTCCTTGTAATCAATCTATCCTCTAAGACCTGCTAGAGATGTTGGTGTGAGCCACCGAACCACTAAGGTTGCTCTTAATGCTTGCGGCATCAGCCCTGCTGTGACATTGTGACATCTCTTTGTGGTGTCCCTACAGCCAGTCTTTGTGGTGTCCCTACAGCCAGTCTTTGTGGTGTCCCTACAGCCAGTCTTTGTGGTGTCCCTACAGCCAGTCTTTGTGGTGTCCCTACAGCCAGTCTTTGTGGTGTCCCTACAGCCAGTCTTTGTGGTGTCCCTACAAGCCAGTCTTTGTGGTGTCCCTGCAAGCCAGTCTTTGTGGTGTCCCTACAAGCCAGTCTTTGTGGTGTCCCTACAAGCCAGTCTTTGTGGTGTCCCTACAAGCCAGTCTTTGTGGTGTCCCTACAAGCCAGTCTTTGTGGTGTCCCTACAAGCCAGTCTTTGTGGTGTCCCTACAAGCCAGTCTTTGTGGTGTCCCTACAAGCCAGTCTTTGTGGTGTCCCTACAAGCCAGTCTTTGTGGTGTCCCTACAAGCCAGTCTTTGTGGTGTCCCTACAGCCATAGGAAGCAGACAGAGGACTGCAGTCCTCCATTAGCTACAATTAGAGATCAGCTCAGACATGTTCGGATCGTACTCCCAACCTACCAGATCATTCTCGCCAGGAAGACCTCACTGCACACAGTGAGGTCTTCCAGTGAAGTATTTCCCAGCTCGCAGTTGCACATAAACATGCTGCCTATGATAAGTGGCAGCCTTCCTGGCGGGATTGCTCAGGTGGGTTGGGACTACGATCCGAACACGCCTGAGCCCATCCCTAGTTACAATACACTGCTTGCAGATGGTGACCGCCTTCCCTCCAATAATGGGGTTATCAGTCACATATGTTGTTTTTAAGCTACTGTCCATGTACAGCGGGAATAAAAGAGAATCACCCCCTTTAAAATAATCAAATGTTATTGCTTTTCAGCCTGAAATGAAGACAGACACAGTTTTGGTTTTATCTAGCTGTATTTACTCAGTGCAACTTAGAACATTCAAGTGAAAGATAGAACACCAACATGTCAGAAAAAAATATATAAAAATTGCTTGTAAACTTAGTCAGGTGTAGCTAATCACCTTATCAATGGCACACAAAGGCATTCAACATTGAGTTTAAAACAAGTAAATATGTTCTACTTTCCTATCTATTTACTAATGCTAGCAGCATGAGGATTAAAAATAATCAATGTTGATTGGGAGAGTGAAGTTCCACTTTAAATGAGAGGAATGAGTGTATCTCGCTTGACACAGCTCCATTAATTGTGTGGGCTGTACTCTGTGTGCACTGTCTGTCACACAACCCTCACCTCTATGTTTACTGTTATTCAGCACTATGTATTCCTCTTCTTGTCAGCAGCCTGGTTGGACAGCGGTGGTGGGAGGGCATCATGCGATTGAGCATGCTAGCTCAATAACCACTGCACGGGTCTTAACGATGATGTGATACTTCCTTAATGTGTTTTCTAATTACAGTGGGGATCGAAAGTTTGGGCACCCCAGGTAAAAATTTGTATTAATGTGCATAAAGAAGCCAAGGAAAGATGGAAAAATCTCCAAAAGGCATCAAATTACAGATTAGAAATTCTTATATGTCTAAAAAAAGTTAGATTTTATTTCCATCATTGACACTTTCAAAATAAAGAAAACAAAAAAAATGGCGTCTGCAAAAGTTTGGTCACCCTGCAGAGTTAATATCTTGTACTGCCCCCTTTGGCAAGTATCACAGCTTGTAAACGCTTTTTGTAGCCAGCCAAGAGTCTTTCAATTCTTGTTTGAGGTATCTTTGCCCATTCTTCCTTACAAAGTCTTCCAGTTCTTTGAGATTTCTGGGCTGTCTGTCACGCACTGCTCTTTTAAGGTCTATCCATAGGATTTTCAACTATGTTGAGGTCAGGAGATTGTGAAGGCCATGGCAAAACCTTCAGTTTACGCCTCTTGATGTATTTCCCTATGGATTTCGAGGTGTGTTTTAGGATCATTAGCCATTTGTAAAAGCCATCCTCTCTTTAACTTCAGCTTTTTCACAGATGGCATCAAGTTACCATCCAAAATTTGCTGAAATTTTATTGAATCCATTTTTCCTTCTACTCGTGAGATATTCCCTGTGCCACTGGCTGCAATACAACCCCAAAGCATGATTGATCCACCCCCATGCTTAACAGTTGGACAGAGGTTCTTTTCATTAAATTCTGTGCCCCTTCTTCTCCAAACGTTCCTTTGCTCATTCCGGACAAAAAGTTAAATTTTAACCTCCTCGGTCCACAGAACTTGTTTCCAAAATGCATCAGGCTTGTCTATATGTTCATTTGCAAAGTTCAAACGCTGATTTTTGTGGTGAGGAAGTAGAAGAGGTTTTCTTCTGATGACTCTTCCATGAAGACCATATTTGTACAAGTATCTCTTTATAGTGGAATAGTGTACCACAACTCCAGTGTCTGCCAGATCTTTCTGGAGGGATCGTGCAGTCAAACGTGAGTTTTGAATTGTTTTTCTCACAATCCTGCGAGCTGTTCTGTCTGATATTTTTCTTGGTCTTCCAGATCTTGCTTTAACTTCCACTGTTCCTGATGACTGCCATTTCTTAATTACATTCCGAACAGAGGATATTGACATCTGAAAACGCTTTGCTATCTTTTTATAGCCTTCTCCAGCTTTGTGAGCGTCAACTATTTTCAGTTTCAGTTTTCTAGACAACTGCTTAGAAGATCCCATGGTGCTGATTGTTGGGGCAAGGTCAGATGAGTCTAGGCATTTAAAACCTTTGAGATTGACATCACCTAGTCTTCCCAGATGATGATTGAGAACAGTCCATGATACTGGCAGGTTTCAGCCTTGCAAAGGGGGCAGTGCATGCTATAAATTCGCAGGGTGCCCAAACTTTTGCAGACACCATTTTTTTGTTTTCTGTAATTTTGAAAGTGTGAATGATGGAAATAAAATCTAACTTTTATTGACATATTATAAGAATGTCTAATCTGTTATTTGATGCCTTCCATCTTTCCTTGCCTTCTTTATGCACATTAACCACTTAAGGACCGAGCCTATTTTTGACACATTTTGTTCACAAGTTAAAATCAGTATTTTTTCCTAGAAAACAACTTAGAACCCCCAAACATTATATATATTATTTTAGCAAAGACTCTGGAGAATAAAATGTCGGTCATTGCAATAATTTTTGTCACGCGGTATTTGCGCAGCGGTCTATAAAGCGCCATTTTTTTGGAAAAATTTTGAAAAATCACATTTCACTGCATTTAAAAAATACTAAACAGTAAAGTTACCCCATTTTTTTTGTATATTGTGAAAGAACATGTCACGCCGAGTAAATAGATACCCAACATGTTACGGTTTAAAATTGCGCCCCCCCGTGGGATGTCGACAAACTACGGTCAATAGAGATCTCAATCTGCGACGCTTTAAATTTATTTAACGGTTACCAGTTTAGAGGTAGAGTGTAGCTCTTTTTTTTAAATTATTGCTCACACTCTGGCGATCGCGGCGATACCTCACATGTGTGGTTTGAACAGCGATTTCATTTGCGGCTCGACTTGCGTATACGTTTTTTTTTGTGCGCGAGCTAACGGTGACGGGGGCGGCTAAATTTTTTTTTTTTTTTTTTTCCCATTTATTTTATTTATTTTTTTAACTTTATTACAGTTTTAAAAAAAAAAAAAATCTGATCACTTTTATTGCTGTCACAAGCAATGTAAACATCCCTTGTGACAGCAATATGTCGTGACAGGTACACTTTATGGAGGGATCGGGGGTCTAAAAGACCCTAGACCCCTCCACTACACTTCCCTGTATGCAAAATGCCAAAAACGGCGTTTTTGCATACAGCCGATTTTCAAATTTGCCGCCTTTTGCGGCACAGTAACCCGGAAGTGACGTCATGGACGCCGCCTCCGGGTTACGTCAACGGAGCCCCGATCGATGCTGTTTCCGGCATTCATCGGGACTCCATCCAGCCGGCGGACGCGCCGGCTGGGTGCTCGGGGCTCCCGGTGGGACGGGAGCCCCGAGCAAAGCCACGGAAGGCGGCGGGAGGGGGGGGGACGTCCCCTCCCGCCCCCCCGGGTACCGATCGAGCGGCTCCCGAGCCGCATCGGTCGGTACCGACGGAAAGCCAACCGTCGGCTTCAAACCACGGTACCGGAATGATGCCTCTAGCTAGAGGCATCATCCCGGTACACTACCGCAAAGTTTACTGACGTAGACCTACGTTAGTATGCGGTAAGTGGTTAATACACATTTTTACCTGGGGTGCCCAAACTTTCGATCCCCACTGTAGGTGTTAAATAAAATGAAGCTTTGTTTGCACCTAAAAATAATTTCCTTAAAAGTACAGAATTACAATTTGGTTTTCAGTTTATACCCTGCTATTGATGTTGAAAGTATTTTGTTTATCTGTGAAATAACCCCTGCTGCTATAGGAGGCTTACTACATATTTCAGAAGCTTTTTTTTTTGTTTTCATCTTCGGCAGTGTCTCTTGGTTTGCAGCATGTAGTAAATCCTTGGTAAGAGCATTAGCAATCTCTTAAAGTGGTTGTAACCCCAAAGAAAGTCCTGTTCCTTTAGAACATACTGTATGGCACAGTGCACGTGCTATGTCATTTTTCCCTTCCTATCCTGTAAAAAACCTGGTTTATCCTGCCAGTTCCTGTGTCCCTCTGTCTGTGCTGACCACGGTAATCATGGCTGCTGATCCATGATTACCGTGGTCAGGTTACATGCCTTCGTCATCCCGCTGCTCTGCTCTGACAGTCTCTCCCCTCTCCCCCTCCCTCCCTGTCAGTGTGAGAGCGTCTCTCCTCTCTGCCCCTCCTGACACTTTTCAGCTGAAATATGCAGAATAAACAAACATGTTCCCCCCTCTGGTTTAGGCGGCTATCAACAATAGTGTATGTGATTATTTAAAATGGAAAAGGCTAAATACCTTTTCCCACACCGCCACTGTGCGGTCACGTGATCCCCATGTGCTGGCCAGCTAACCTCACAGGGAAATCTCAGCCCCTCCTACTTCTCCCCATAGATCGGGGAAGACCAGCGGAGGGGGATCACATGACCACACAGCTTTGGTGTTGGAAAAGGTATTTAGCCTTTTTTATTAAAAAACACAAAACACTTGTATACTATTGTTGATGGCAACCTGCTCCGGAGGGGATACATGTAAAGTCACATAGTGACATTGCAAACCCTTTAAGACTTATGTGGTAGTGACGTGAATTTTTGCAGGTGTGATTTTTCATCAGTTGCCATGCATTAGCATCCTATTTCAAATAAATAGGCTACCTCAACATATTGTATGTTAATGCGCACAATAACATATTTTACCCCACTGCAACAGGCTTCAAAAATCCGAAAGGGCCATATTCATGTAACAGCAAAATCACTTTGAGGCCAAGTTTACACTAGCTTGAAAAGCAGGCATTTCATGAGCATTTTCGAAACTTCATGAACACCTGTCAAAATTGTGTGGATTACAGCGCCCGTTATTTTCCAGGCTTTGCTTCTGTCAAAATGCTTCCATTGATGTCAATGTAAATGTTTGAGATGCATTTAGAAAGCATTATTAGCTAAGATGAAATTCAAAAATACATACAATAAAAATGGACAAAAAACGCACTGTTATCGCATCTTAACGCATTAGGAGCGTTAATGGGTGCTCAAATGTCTTTGCATGAAGAGCCCTGAATGACCTTTTTAGATATTTACAGGTCAAAAGAAGGGCATTATCTAAAATAGCAGGTCTTGAAATCCATGCAATGTATGTAATTGACCTGGGGGTATAGTTTTTTTTCCCTCCCCTCTTTCTCTCAACAAAACTGGAGTTTTACTTTGAAGCAATTTTATATTTGAACGGTTAGCTAGCACAGGCAATTCTCAGTCGTAACCTCCTTTTCCAGCCTTTTATGAACGTCTTTGTTGGTCTAGTACTTGGAAAGTAAAATAGAGGAGAGCGAAATTCAGCTCAGAGATGTGAAAGAACAAGGAAGATAAACAGAAACTGCTGAGATATTTTAATCTTTTTCACAGTCCTCGCTATAATCTATTGATTGCCTTCTAGGCATTTGTGCTTTTTAAACAGACCTACTATTCTCACTGCAGCTATTTTCATACTGCATTTCCTACATTTACCCATTACCTTCTGATGGGCAAACTTGCAAAATTTGCAGGGGATTAAATAATTATTTTCCCCTCTGTATTACTGTACATTGGTATCAGCTGTGCTTTGCAGTTTCTGACAGAACCTATTTGCTACACAGGTCCCTGTGTTCCAGTATGTTTGGCTCCTGCAGCTGCACAGAAGCTACATTATTCTGGCCAGTCAAGACGGCTGAAAGGGTTAGCCTGATTCTTGACTGATATGTCTTAACAAACATAAAAACCTCCTTTATTACCTATAGAATAAAATACTGTGTTATTTTCTTGTTTTTTTACAATCTATACTTTTATATACTTTTGTTTTATTTTTATATATACAGTGTGTGTATATATATATATATATATATATATATATATATTTATTACACCTTCGTATGGCATTCATGAGATGCCAATTTGCATTAGCAAAATATGCATCCTTGCATATGTCAATTATCTTCTTGCTTCACCTTTTCTCCTTCTTTTTCTAATTATAGGTGCTTCTAGATACAACTTTATTCTAGTTCTAATTTCCCTTGTTTACTTATGTAATAATTTATATCATCTAGTTTCCTTCAAATGTCCAATAAGGCTGGCCATACTTGAGTCTTTTTTTTTTTTTCATTCAACCAGTGGGTTGAACCAAAGAAAATAACTTGATTCCCCCATCCACATACTTGAGGCAGATGGGGGAATCCCTTCTGCTGAGCTACTGTATTCTGACAGAGAGGAGACTTCCCCCGCCATCAGAATACACTGATCAGCACCATCGAATATAGGCGGCACTGATCGAGCGAAAATTTTCCAATTAGTTGGTTATACACAAGTCAATTGATATATCACCTTGTGTACCACCAGCCTGCCCATACGTGGATCAAAATGCAGCCAGTCACTACTGAACTGGCCACATTTGGATCCATGTATCGTCCACTTAATTCTCATTAGTTGTATTTTTTTTTCTCATTCTTTTCTTGTTATTTCCTCTATCAGTATATGTATTCTGCTCTTTGGTACTTCTTTCCCAACTTTCTGATTGTACTCCTTTAAAGTATATGTAAGCCCTCACTTTATAAAACAACCCATTCAGTTTAAAATAAAAATAAAAGGCAAACCATTTGTGTATAGGCTGTGACAAGTTGAGGAATATGTATCTCATTGGTAGCTCCAAACTGAGTTTATTCCACACCGGAAGTACATTTCAGGTCTTTTCCTCCCCACTGCTATTTAAAACAAAGCAAGGAGAAACACAAAAGTTCACCTGGATATCTTCCCACTCAGAGGCCCCGTTCACACTGGGGCGACGCTACTTCCCGGGGCGACCTCATAGCGGCCAGCACGGACTTCATAACATTGAAGTCAATGCACGTCGCTCCAGGTTGCCCCAAAGAAGCTCCGGACCCTTTTTCTAAGTTGGAGCTACTTGTGTCGCTCCTATTAGAACGGGTCCACAGCTTCTCTATGCCAGGCGACCTGTCAGGCGACCAGGTCGCCTGACAGGTCGCCCCAGTGTGAACGGGGGCAGAGACTTCTCACCATCAATGTGATAAACAATATTTAGCCTTGTGGCTCTTTTTGCTGCTTCCCATCTCAGGCCTCCTGCCTTGGTCTTCCAGACCGTCCAACACATATTCCCAGTGCTTGTACACAAAATGCTGTACCTTTTGTCAGTTCTGACTGTTTCTTCTGCAGCTCCCAGCTGCTACATCCTCACAGGCTCGGGCCTTTGTCTGTCCTGACCTGGACGGTACGATGGACAGTATGATGACCTGGACAGTCCTCATACAGCTCCCTTCACAGACTGACCCCCTCGGGAGGGTGGGGCCACTCCCCACCTAACTCTGTCTCTAACATAAACCTAAAAATGTTTTTTTTTTTTTGTTTTTATTTTTTAGATATGCTATGTGAATGGGATCAAATAACAAACCTACAGTGGTGTTTTCTCAAATGTGGTAAAAAAAACCCCAAAAACTTTAAGCCCCGTTACAGAGCTAATATTGTGGAAAAACTGAAAGCCTTATGCTGATAATATACAGGTATGTCCTATTAAAGTGGTAGTATACTCCACTTTTTACCTTTTTACCTACAGGTAAGCCTATAATAAGGCTTACCTGTAGGTATAATTAATATCTCCTAAACCTGCAAGGTTTCGGAGATATTCGTCCTGCATGAAGCCGCTGAAACCAGCGGCGCATGCGCTCTGAAGGTCTG
This sequence comes from Pelophylax lessonae, assembly GCF_965119305.1. Classification (NCBI taxonomy): domain Eukaryota; kingdom Metazoa; phylum Chordata; class Amphibia; order Anura; family Ranidae; genus Pelophylax; species Pelophylax lessonae. The sequence continues at coordinate 589,591,875 of NC_138770.1, forward strand.
GCGGACCTTCAGAGCTCTTTGCCGGATCCTTGCTGGAAAGGATGCGCCGGAGTGACGTCATTGCGGCTCCAGCCACTCACAGCGCCGGAGCCGCCGAACCAGGAAGAGACGCCAAGGGAACATGATGGCTCCCTCAGCGGTGATCGGGTGACCATATCGGGGCTTCGTTTTAAGGTAGGTATTTCATAGTGAGATAGTATGCGATGCATACTAGCTCATTATGCCTTTCTCCCGCAGGGTTTGTTTTTTTTTTTTTTTTTTAGGTGAGTATACAACCGCTTTAAAGAAGATCATGCTTTAAAATGCAAGGTCCACTTATCTGGGAGCCTTCCCCCCCAGTATATGCATAATAAAGGCAAAATACATATAAAAAATATTTACATCAGACCTTGGCATCCAGCCATTTCCTGTAGGCCTCAGTTCCATCACTGAACCTCATTGCTTCCTCCTTGAAAAGCTGAGAACACAAAATCCTCAGAGATTTTCCTCCACAGCTAACAAGCAACAAATCAAAATGTGCTGCCATAGGGAGGGAGAATCGGACTGAATCCAATACAGTAACTGCCACCTTACTTCTAGCTGATGCCCAACCTCACCCAACTGGCATGTCAGCTCACAAGCAGTCTTGGCTTTACCCCGTTGGACATCATTTGATCTAGAACTGAGATGATGTCAAAGGTCATGTGAAGAGGTTCTCCTCTGAACTCCTCTCAAATGCTAACTCGAATCTTCCGCTTTCTATGAACTCCAGTGAGCTGCAGGGGCACAGAATGCTCCTGCCTGCAGCTCAGTGAAGTACAAAAAAGTGGAAGTTCGGAGTTTGGTTTCAGGGGACACCAGAACTTATCTCTAGTCAAAGTGCACACTTTGCTAGAGAAGTAGAAGGTAAAAATCCACTATGTTCTGGGAGGCAAATGGATTTTGTAGGTTTCATAAATGTTGGAGTTGAGTTTTAAACAATGTTGTATGTATATAAAACTTCTAAAATATCCAAAAGTAAAAGGTCCTTTTAATCATTTGGTAGTAGTATGTTTAGACTGTAGTAGGAAATCAGAAGGAAAGTCACATAACCTACTAGCCAACGCCAAGCAGAAAAAAAAAACAAAAAAACAGTAGGGATCAAACAACCGCACAGCAAGGCATCAATACTGACCAGTAAGCCATCATCTTTTGTTGCTCTCACCTTTTTATAGCCATGGCAGGTTCAAGCTGTTGTGAGGGATTAGCTCGGTGGTAGGCGTGGATGACCCCTTTGGGGGTGCGTTTTCACAGAGAGATAGCCGACAAGTGCTTGCAAACAAACAGTGTGGTTTATTAAATGGTGTTTTCTTCACCAGGCTGTATGCAGCAAAACATCCAAAATAAAATAAAACACAAAATAAATCCTTGCCTCTGTGGGCGGCTACCTTCTCACAGCTGGAACCTACCTAAGAAGTCTTTCCAACCTACTGTTGGGCCGACACTGCTGATCCTACAGCAGACACTCAAATGTCCATTTGTTTGCTTTTCACACAGCACATGTTCATTTATAACAGGATCCTTTACTCTTCAGATTCTTCACATTGAACATAGTTCATTTAACAGGTCCCTTTACTCTTCACACTCTTCACATGGAACACTTCTCTTCACACTCTTCACATGGAACACTTTGTCTTCTCACCTTTGAGACGTCTTCACTCGTGGTTACCCTCCTTAGCTTCACATCGCTGTAGGGGGTCTTCTCCCATGCTCACCAGCTTGTCGGGAGGCACACATCCGACTGTCCCCCTCTCCCAGCCCACACGGCGACAGGCGGCAGCAGTCCTTCTCCCATGCCCACACGGCGTCGGGAGGTACACGTATGTCTGTCCTCCTCTTCCCAGCTCACACAGCGACAGGAGGCAGCACTCAATAGATTTTCTCTGGACAAATTATAGAGTCCTTGATCTCCTCATTCTGAACAGCTGAATGGTTTTCAACTTCCTGCTGGCTCTCTCTGCAGCCAACACCCTATAGTATCAGTGAACTTTCAAAGCAGGTGGGAATGTGTCTCCTCTCAGTGACTACATTCCCAGATTTACCTGACTTCCTGTCACATACCCCCCCCTCTTGTTTCAACCCTAGGGTTGGGACACATATTTCCAGGCACGCATGTGTCAGGCACTGCTGACTCACTGATAAGCCTCCTATTATCCTCAAGCTTCCGGATGAAACTGTTTTGTCATCTTCATTGACAGATTTCTCATAAATGCCACACAGTTTGTCTCTCATCTCATATACACATTCTTCAACTGCATTTTTGGCATCATTTTGCTCCTTCTCGTTTCTGTCATCTTCATTGACAGCTTTCTCATAAATGTCAGACAGCTTGTCCCTCATAACCGTCTGTCCAATCCACCATGGAGGACCGTGATCCATAGGCAACTCAATTGGGCTAGTCTTAATGTCTTCAACATTCTTAAGACGCCTCTCTCTGCAATCCATAAATGTTTTCCACAAAACTTTGAGAACCTTTGCTTCACTAAGCTTTGTTCCAAGTAGGGACTCTTGACATCCCTCTGTGACTTGAGTTGCCTCTCCATACATCTGTACACAATCATTGACTTTTTGTTGTAAAAGGGAATGATCTTCCTTCTTGAGCTTTGCTTGCTCTAAGATGCTGTGCAGAGGATTTTCCAATTGAGACAACAGGCTGTCACACATTTCTTCAAAGTGACCCCTGTTCCTTTTCCCAGAGATATCAATATCATTCAAACATTTCATATTCATAGGCAGATCTGAAGCATTTGCACTCATCAACTTCTTAAACTTTTCGCCCTCCTGAGCGAGTCGCAGTAAAGGCCTACTATTTGATTTGATATTCAGTTTATATTTCTTGCCAAACTCTTCACAGAAGTAGCCAACCAGAACATCATCAACTTTCCTTCCACCAACATCGGGGTTAAAGGCAACAACACAGTTGAACCCAGCGATCTGGGTGGTATCCATTATAGACCTCCTCTCTGCATCAGTGAAGAAGCATGGAACTGCAACACATTCTTTTACAGGTTTCTTCAATGCACTTTCTGCTGAACTATTTGACCGCTCAAGGTCACCTAGTTCCTTTTCTCTATCTGAATTCCACATGGAATGCATCTCAAGATCACGATCAAACTTCTGCCACCCGTCTTTCACCAGTTCCATTTTGGAAACACTCCCTGAAAGGCACTTATTCATTTGCTTCACGTTTTCACCAACAGCCTTAGTTTTCTCCACTAGGTTTTCAGCCTGAACTGAGAAATCATCACATTTCTTACTCAGCTCCTTTGTTTGCTGAAGTTCTAATGATACATTTTCCAATGCTTGAAGTTTTTGAAGGAACGGTTTATTCCAAAGGGGTGATTCAAGCCACATGTCGTCACATTTCTGAGGCTCACTCAGGACAGACCCCAAAACACTGATCCTTTTAAAAACTGCATCAGGCACACTATCCCCTCTTTGGGACAGATCCTCTGTTGCCTGGAATTCCTCTTCCAGTTCCTGCAACGGAATCTTCATCTCTTCTAGTTGCTGTTCTAAGGCTCGCTTAGACTTTTCTAGCTCCTGAACGCTTTTCACAACATCATCCTTGGAGCTGACCAATTCTTCCATTTCTGTACGCAGCTGTTTAACACTTTCTAGTTCAGCCTTACACTCTAGAGCTTCCTCCAAAGAGCGAGCCAAGAACAGGGCTTTGCTCTCGTTATCACGCGCCTCCGTTTTTGCACGGTCGCGTTCTTCTGCATATTTTGCAGACACAGTCTTCTCTTCACCAAGCATCTGATCAAACTTCTTTTTCACATCTTCAACACACTGTAATGAACCAACGCTTTCTTCCATGCGTTTTTTCATATCCGCTATCTGAGCTTGCAATGTTGCGACTTGCTCTGATAGGTTTTTCTTTGCTTCCGCCTCCTCTTTTAATTGTTCCAGGAAGCCATTTTTCTCATCTTCCATTTGTTTGAGCTTTGTGCTAAAACTCAGCCTTTGACACCTCTCTTCCTGTAAGAGTTCCTGCGTGTCTTGCAGCTGCGATTCCAAGATAGAAAAATCTTCCGCAATTTCTCTAGATTTGCTGTCTGCTTGAGAAAGCTGATTTGTAACATTGTCCCACTCAACCTGCAGTCGGTTTGCCTTCTCTGACAGCTTAGCACACAATCGGTCACCTTCTGACACCTTGACTTGCGATTCCAGAAGCTGTGCCTCTACTTTTTCCCTCTTATGTTCACAATCTCCTTTTCCCTGCATAAGAGCCTTCACCTCATTGGCTAGCATCTGGGAATAAGAATGTAATTCTGCCACACAGGCTTCTTTCTCCTTTAACTGCTGCTGGAAACGTTGGGCTTCACCTTTCCAACTTTCACAGTCTGCACGTAATTCATCTACCACATTGCTCAAAGTGGTGAGCTCATACACAGTACTCAGTAATTTAGCCTCTCTTTCACTTTTCTCTTTGTCGCTGAGAGACAATGTCGCTTTCAGAGCAACATTCTGTTCCTGCGACTCCTGCAGGTCTATTTTTGTAGCTCCCAAAGACTGAAGACTTTTTTCCAGCTGATTACGCAACTCCAACATATCAGCCATACTTTGCTTCTGCAAAGTCTGAATTTCACTTTCCTTTTCCATGAGGATGGTATCTTTCTCCATTATAGTCTCTCTGCGTTTTTGCAACTCGACCAAAAGAAGAGCAGTGGATTCTTCCCACTGTAACACATGAGACTTGAGTAGTTCATTCATTTCCTGCAAGTTTCTATGCTCCATTTTAAGCAATTCCAAGGCTTGTTCCTTTTCTTCCATTTTCCGTTGCAAGGCATCCAACTCAGCCCTGCACACATACTCGGTTTCCTCCAAACCGATGGCCTCCATTGGCTGCTGGCGTCTCTGTTTCCAGCCTGCCATGCTCTCTTGATGAGCCTTTTGTTGAGCTGCAAAGCTCTGCTGAAAATCCGCATTTGCCTGCTGTTGAGCTGCATTTGATATAATCAGATGTTTCAACATCTCCTCCATTTTGAGTTTACTTTTCATCTGAGCACACTGCGTCTCCATAGCAGTTTCATCAGTGTTGCTAGGGACAACAACCTTCCTCTTTAGTAGACTCTCTTTAGGCATGGATGGGGCTGGTTCAGACGGTAACATCCCCTCCATCCATAGAATCCGGTCTCTCATTTCATCTATCTTTGCATTCTTCAGGCGTTTTGAACGCCCCATCTTCAATAACTCCACAAACAAATTTTTTCACAGTCCAGCAAAAAATTTTCAGACCACTGTCTCTTTAACACATGTAGTTTTTCTCTCTCTTGCAAGATCTCTTTTCCTGCACACACAGTTTGTGCAGTCACTTGCACCAGACACAACAAAGTTCATCAAATAATTTTGAGACCGCTGTCTCTTTAAAACACTTTTTTTTTTTTTTTCTGTCAGGATCTTCTCTCCTGCACACATAGATTGTGCAATCTCATGCACCAGATAAAGTTCATCAAACATTTGCACTTCCTTGCAGGGATCTCTGCTTATGCCCGCATCCTCCACCATATGTGAGGGATTAGCTCGGTGGTAGGCGTGGATGACCCCTTTGGGGGTGCGTTTTCACAGAGAGATAGCCGACAAGTGCTTGCAAACAAACAGTGTGGTTTATTAAATGGTGTTTTCTTCACCAGGCTGTATGCAGCAAAACATCCAAAATAAAATAAAACACAAAATAAATCCTTGCCTCTGTGGGCGGCTACCTTCTCACAGCTGGAACCTACCTAAGAAGTCTTTCCAACCTACTGTTGGGCCGACACTGCTGATCCTACAGCAGACACTCAAATGTCCATTTGTTTGCTTTTCACACAGCACATGTTCATTTATAACAGGATCCTTTACTCTTCAGATTCTTCACATTGAACATAGTTCATTTAACAGGTCCCTTTACTCTTCACACTCTTCACATGGAACACTTCTCTTCACACTCTTCACATGGAACACTTTGTCTTCTCACCTTTGAGACGTCTTCACTCGTGGTTACCCTCCTTAGCTTCACATCGCTGTAGGGGGTCTTCTCCCATGCTCACCAGCTTGTCGGGAGGCACACATCCGACTGTCCCCCTCTCCCAGCCCACACGGCGACAGGCGGCAGCAGTCCTTCTCCCATGCCCACACGGCGTCGGGAGGTACACGTATGTCTGTCCTCCTCTTCCCAGCTCACACAGCGACAGGAGGCAGCACTCAATAGATTTTCTCTGGACAAATTATAGAGTCCTTGATCTCCTCATTCTGAACAGCTGAATGGTTTTCAACTTCCTGCTGGCTCTCTCTGCAGCCAACACCCTATAGTATCAGTGAACTTTCAAAGCAGGTGGGAATGTGTCTCCTCTCAGTGACTACATTCCCAGATTTACCTGACTTCCTGTCACACTGTCATTAGCGACATTAGTAATGCCTAATACACCGCGGGATAGATTTTGACGTACAAAATAAGGATCTGATGTCAGAACTCAAAGTGTTACTATTCATGGTATATATTTAGAATGCTAATGTTTAATCATTAAGGTTTTCTCCTGCATCTGTTTGTTGTACTTGAATTTATAAATATTTTAACAAGGTATTTTTATACCAAGAGGAGGTGGAGATGTACCTATCTGTAGCAGCCCCTTTAAAGAAAAACTACGCGTTAAATTTTTCCCATTCTTTTTTAAATCTCGGCACATTTTTCTGTGTCCTCAGAAGAAGGGTTTGATCAACGTTTTATCCCTGTGCATTCATGAAGGTAGTCATTTTATAAAAAGCTTGATTTAGGAGGTGATATGATGAGAAAGTTCAACCAGACAATTAGATTTTGTGGCGTTTTGCAAAATGATACAGCTGCAATCAGGATGTTAGAAGAACATCATTCCTCTGTATTTTTCCTTAAGAGGAAATGCGCTTAACCCTTTCTTGATGCTGGAAACTGCCACTGTTGAACCAAGATGTAAACCCTAACTTTACATTTGTGTATGATAAACAGCTGCCATTTGTAAAATTAAATATACTTTTTTTCATCCTTTTTTGAAACTTCTGCAGCTTCTTTGTGGCGACTTCTGTCTACATGCAGTCCAGTGATGGATACATGGCATTTATTAGGGTGGGTTTCCTGATGATGATAATAGTGGACCATGCCTGTGTAATGTGTATTGAAACTTTTCATCTCCATTGGAAGCCCATGTGTCAGGGTCACAGTACTTTGCAGAAATAGGAAGAGATAGCCTAGCCGCTGCACACCTCGCCGCCTGGCCTGAGTGGTTAGCAGGTAAAAGCAGCCTCAGCTCGATTCATCCAGGCCACGTCCCCAACATGTTTCAGCCCACCCCCAGGGTTCTCCATAATTAACCCCCAGGGGCGGGGCGAAACATATTGGATGAATCGAGCTGAGGCTGCTTTTACCTGCTAACCACTCAGGCCAGTTGGGGCACTGGTCTGGTCGGACCTCTCCTCAGCCTGCACCCTTGCTGGACAGCAGCATCCAACCTGTCAGACTTTGATACCCTGAGCAGGGACCTTTAAGCATTTATTGTGGGTCAGAGGGTCACAATTTGGAGAAACAGACATAGCTTCAGCTTGTTCAATTACACTTTGACAAACCTGGAAGCTGATTGGTTTCTATGCAGAGCTGCACCAGATTTTGTACTCAATGGGCATTGATGTGGAATTGTGCCCCCTGTGCAGCGTTAACAGCCTCCGCTCTTCTGGGAAGGTGGGAAGTCTTTCTACAAGATTTTAGAACGTGTCTTTGGGAATTTTTGCCCATTCAATCAAACTAGCATTTGGAAATTAAGGGACTGATGTTGGGCTGGCCTACAGTTGGCATGTTCAATTCATCACCTTGGTGTTCAGTAGGGTTGAGGTCAGGTCTCTGTACAGGTCAATCTAGTTTCTCCACACCAAACTTGTCCAACCTTGACTTTGTGGAGCTGGCTTTATACACAGTCATGCTGGAACAGAAAAAGGCCTTCCCCCAAACTGCTTACAAAACAGTTGGAAGCACACAGGAAGCACACAGTTGTCTAAAAGGGATGTCCAATCTGTGGCCCAGAGGCCGCAAGCAGCCCAACACGGCTGTGTATGCGGCTCAACACAAAATCATAAACTTACATAAAAATGTTGATTTTGGGGGTAGCGAATTTTTGGTAAAAATGTGTTTACACTTAGTAAACCTATGAGGCCGAAGAAAAGTTTGACAGTGTCTCTTTACTGGACTTTTATACGTTTTATCTTTCCAAAGATAAATATCCCACTCTTCACAATCTCACCTTATTCATATCAGCAGTTTTTGGCAGAACCTATATTTATGAGCCATTTTCAAGGATAAAGTACACAAAGGGCAAAATTAGAACCAAAATATCTGATGAGCACCTTGATAATTCATTGAGAAGTGCTGCTCCATTCATTCAATCCGATAATGATGTGTCAAATATCGTACTAGTTTTTATGTTTCCTATCTTGTACTTTTATAATAAAAAATAGTACAACAACATTTTTTTTTTTTATCACACAGGTAGCTACATTATCAATATCATTGATTGGTAAATTGTGATCTGCCTGCATTTTTCTGCTCATCAGCTATCCTTATTGTTTGTGTATTTTGTGTGGCCCAAGACAATTCCTCTTCTTCCAATGTGGCCCAGGAAGATCATAAGGTTGGACACCCCTGGTTTAAAATGTCTGTATGCTGCAGGTTTAACAGTGCATTTTGCTGAACTCCATATTTGGCTGAGTGTGAACAAACTTAATGTCATATAGTATATACTTTTAGGACCATTTATAAGAAAATAATCATTCCCTTTGTTGAACCCATCTGAGAAATAACTATGGCACCCCTATGATGCCAATGTACCATTAAAACAACGGAAACCTGTTCTGCCACTGCTGTCATACCAGTCCAATGACTTTATCACTTTGCCAATGACCTGAAGCAGATTGGCAGTTTTGACTCTTAGTTTTGGCACCTGGCAATTTCAGAAGGTTGGCAAGGTGGCATTTGTATTTCTGCTTTGCTTTACAGCACAAACTTTTATATACTGATCTGTGAATGTTTTAAGGGAGTTTTTTTTTATTTTTTTATTTAATTTAATTTTTTTTCATACAAACTCTTAAATAAAAGTCCAAATCTGGTTGTGACCGAAAAAGATGAAGTTTAGGTGCCGCTCAGGTAAAGTCCAACTAGACTACTGTGAGTGCAGGCAGGGACTGGAAACTCGTTCTAGCTCCAAGCTGCAGTAATATCAAGGATAACTATCCATAAGCCACACATCATGAAGCAAACCCATGTGCAGGAAGTGAGATGAATGGCAGCCTCAGCCTGTACTCCAGCCAGGCTACGCCCCAGCGTATTTCGCTCCGCCCCTTGGAGCCTAATCACTTCTGGACCTGAAGTTTTTACCCCCTTAGTGACCAGGCCATTTTTTTTTTTTGTGATACGGCACTGCCTTACTTTAACTGACAATTGCTCGGTCATGCGACACTTTACCCAAGTAAAATTGATGTCCTTTTTTTCCCACAAATAGCTTTCTTTTGGTGGTATTTGATCACCTCTGCGATTTTTGTTTTTGCGCTATAAACAAAAAAAGAGCAACAATTCTGGAAAAAAAAAAAAATATATATATATATATATATATTTTTTTTACTTTCTGCTATAAAACATTCCTAATAAAAAAAATTAAAAAATCAAATGTTTTCATAATTTTAAGCCAATATGTATTCTGCTACATATTTTTGGTTAAAAAAAAAAAAAATCCTAATAAATGTATACTGATTTGTTTCCGCAAAAGTTAACGCATCTACCAACATAGGGGAAATATTTGTCATTTTTATTTATTATTATTATTTTTTTTTACTAGATCAGCAATTTTTAGTGGGGCTGCGACATTGTAGCGGACAGATCGGACACCTAACTGAAATTTTTGACACTTTTGGGGGGACCAGTGACATTACTACAGTAATCCGTGCTAAAAATATGCACGGTTAATGTACTAATGACACTGGCAGGAAAGGAGTTAACACCAGGGGCGATCAAAGGGTTAAATGTGTCCCAAGGGGGTGCTTTTAACTGTGTGGGAGATGGGCTTGCTGAATGAATACAGAGACCTGTGTTCCTAAATAAGAGGAGCACAGGATCCCTGTGTTCATTACTTACAGAACAGCGGTCTGCCGTGTTTACAATGACAGACCGCCGGTCTCCACGGGGAGCATTTGCGGGTGCCCAGCGGACATCGCGGCCGTCCGACCCGCTGATTGGCTCCCCCTGTAGCCAATCGGTGAGTGCCCCCACTAGCGGTCCCACAAAACGACGTACAAGTAACAAACCGAGGAGACCTACCGCAGTCTAAGTACGACGGCTGGTCGGCAAGTAGTTAATCATGGGGCAAATAAGCTCCAAGGGGGTGAAGTGAAACGCATTTGGGGCCTGGCCTGGCTGGAGTCCTGGCTGAGGCTGCCATTCATCTCACTTCATGCACATGGGTCTACTTCATGATGTCCGGCTTATGAATCTTTTCCAAATCTGGTTGCAACATCTCCTTGTCTCTGTTTCCAATTGGGCCTCACATTTGAAATGAACTATTGAACTGTTCTTACCCACAGCAGACCTCCAGTTTATCACTTTCATGTTCTCAGGGTAGGAGAATAAGAAGATGGCTGGACCCCAGAAAAGCCCCCTACTACAGAAGCTCCCCATACTGCTAACGTATAGCTTAAAGCGGTATTAAACCCATAACCAAAATGTTATATATTACAGCTTACCAATCATTAGACGTAGTGGCTGCATTCGTTTTCTTTTTTTAGGCTTTTTTTCCCCTCTGTTTTCACCTGGTGGTCTGGCCAGTTATGCACCCTCCTGTATTAGTGTGCCCTCACTGAATGAAGGAGTAAAGGGGCACCTTTGGACAGCAGGATTGTCAGTCTGGGGGAGGGAGAGTGTTAGATGTACTAGCAGATTTAGATACACATTGAGGCCAAAATCCTGCTAATACTAAGCGGTTACAGGTTGGGTTAGGTTGTAAAATAATTTGGTGCCCGAGGTATCGCACCACTCCTGACTATTTGCATGCTATTGAAGTTTTGTAGCTTGTAGTAATCATGATTTCCGTGGTACTAATATTACTAGAGAAATGGGCCATTTTCCAGGTTGGGTTACCAGAAAAGGATCGTACCATGTAAAGCACATGTGTCTGTTTGAACTAGCCTTTTATAGCAACTTTGAGTTGCTGAATCAATTTAAAGTGTGTGTGAAGCCAACAGTGTTGGATAGAGTATGGATCTTAATAGGACTCTCTTTGAACACCTTTCATGGAAGAGTCATGCAGTGTAAAAAAAATAATAAAAAAAATGCTCCAAAGGAAGACAGTGTGTACAGGTGCTTTAGACATTAATTTTCTGTTTTAACAGATTTTTAGAGCTGTAACAGTTTTACAACATGGCTTTGTCTATTCCTGGGCTTGTGGCTGCCTGTCCTAAAAACTCTGATTGGTATACTGTACACGGCGGAGATGACATAGGTTCAGTAACATCACATTTTCCCGTAGGGTTTCGTGGTTTTCATTGAGGAATACCATACTTTATTTTTTTTTTTTTAAATCACATACTCCTCTTTCTGCTTTTCAAGAGGCCAAACACACTTTGTAAAATAACAGGTTGGGAAGGTTTAGATGACCCAGTTTGTGATATTTGGATACCGCTCTGCAGATTTTTAATTGAAATTCATTTCAGGGAGTTACTGATGCCTGGGTTGTCTCCTGTTCTACCACCTGCTTCTTGTCACTGAGCCGTAAGAAGAAAATCTGCAATTTTCTAATCTCCCTTTCTGATCCGTTTCAAGTGTGCTCACTGATTGACAATTGTATGGGCCGCAGCGTCTAATTTCAGAGCTGCCAGTATTTTGTTGCTCAGCAAAGTGAGGTTTCAAATGAGATCTCTGTTATCTCAGTATGTTTTCAATGTCAAGTGTTACATAGTTACATAGTTACATAGTTAGTGAGGTTGAAAAAAGACATCAGTCCATCCAGTTCAACCTATGATGTGTGTGTTTTTTGCTTTTAACCGTACATTGTGTACCCCTGTATGTTGTGGTCTCCAAGGTGCCCATCTAATAGTTTTTTTGAAACTATCAATGCTCCCAGCTGATATGACTGCTTGTGGAAGAGAATTCCACATGCTTACCGCTCTTACAGTGAAGAACCCCTTACGCATTTTAAGGTTAAACCGCCTTTCCTCTAGTTTTAGTGAATGGCCACGTGTCTCATTGTATCTCCTCTCTCTGAATAGTTTGTTCCTTATGCTAGGGTCGCCAGTACAGTATTTGTACATTGATATCATATCCCCCCTCAATCGTCTCTTCTCCAGAGAGAATACGTTCAGTGCTTGTAGTCTTTCCTCATAGCTGATGTCCTCCATTCCCCTAATTATTTTTGTTGCCCTTCTCTGGACTCTTTCCAATTCCAGCACATCCTTCCTGAGGACCGGTGCCCAGAACTGGACAGCATACTCCAAATGTGGCTGGACCAGAGTCTTGTAGAGTGGGAGAATAATCTCTTTATTTCTGGAGTGAATCCCCTTTTTTATACATCCCAGTATTCTGTTGGCTTTGCTTGCAGCGGCTTGGCATTGCATGCCACTGCCAAGCCTGTTGTCTACCAGTACCCCCAGGTCCCTTTCCATCCTAGACTCACCCAGAGGTTCCCCCCCTAGTGAGTAGCTTGCTTTTTGGTTTCTGGCCCCCAAGTGCATTACTTTACATTTTTCCACATTAAACCTCATCTGCCATGTAGTTGCCCACCCCGTTATTTTGTTCAGGTCCGCTTGTAAGGTTTCCACATCCTGCATAGAAGATATTGGCATATTTGGTTTTGTATCATCCGCAAATACTGAGATTGTACTAGATATCCCCTCCTCTAGATCATTTATGAATAAATTAAACAGGATTGGTCCCAGGACAGAACCCTGGGGAACCCCACTTTCCACACCCGCCCAATCCCAGTACTCCCCATTAATCACCACCCTCTGGACTCTCCCCTGGAGCCAGTTCTCTATCCAGGTACTCACCCTATGGTCCATACCTACCTTCCTTAGTTTGTACAGTAAGCGTTTGTGGGGAACGGTGTCAAAGGCCTTTGCAAAGTCCAGATACACCACATCCACCGGCTTACCTTTATCTAGGTGGCAGCTCACTTCATCGTAGAAGGTTAATAGATTGGTTTGGCAAGAACGATTTTTCATGAATCCATGCTGATTACTACTAATAATACCATTTTCATTACTAAAGTCTTGTATGTGGTCCCTTAACATCCCCTCCAAAATCTTGCAGACTACAGATGTTAGGCTGACTGGCCTATAGTTACCCGGGATACATCTCGGCCCCTTTTTAAATATTGGTACCACGTTGGCTTTTTTCCAATCAGCTGGCACCATACCCGTCTGTAAACTATCCTTAAAGATCAAGAATAATGGCCTGGCAATCACCTGGCTGAGCTCTTTCAGAACCCTCGGGTGCAAGTCATCCGGTCCCGGTGATTTATTTATGTTAAGTTTCTCTAGTTTAGTTTTAAGTCTATCTTCTGTTAGCCATGGCGGTATTTCCTGAGGTGTGTTGTTTAGTTCGGCCTTACAAGCTAGGTTTGTGTAGCCCCCCGATTCTTTTGTGAAGACTGAAGAGAAGAAATTATTTAACACTTCCGCCTTTTCTCTGTCCTCAGTGGCCATATTTCCTTTGTCATCTTTTATGGGGCCAATGTGTTCTGTTAATTAAAAAAGAATAGCGCGCAAATGCAAAAGAAATAACTACCAAATCTGAAGACAATCCATAAATAAAAATGGGGGTTTGGTCCCACCATATGGCCATATCGTGCTCAAGCCCACTACTGCGTCAAAGTACCCCATTATCAGTGGGTCCTACACTATCCATGAAAAAGAGATGAATCCAGCCTTTCTAACCCTTGGAGATAATACTCCTTGCTGGGAAGGATGTGCAAATGCACTACAGGGGACTCCTCCTATATCCACTTGATGGTGGACACTGAGTACAGGTGTGTGTATTGCTCAACCTCGATAGTCTGGTCAGACCGAATACATAATAAACAGGAAAAAAATTTGGGGGAGCATACCCATGTATTTCTAAAGCTGCTGCAGCTATGAACCAAAAGACATGTATATTAAAAAAGAATAGCGCGCAAAAGAAATAACTACCAAATCTGAAGACAATCCATAAATAAAAATGGGGGTTTGGTCCCACCCCCATTTTTATTTATGGATTGTTTTATGTATGGATTTGGTTCATAGCTGCAGCAGCTTTAGAAATACATGGGTATGCTCCCCCAAATTTTTTTCCTGTTTATTATGTATTCGGTCTGACCAGACTATCGAGGTTGAGCAACCCTCCCCACCCCCCCACACACACCTGTACTCAATCAGTGTCCACCATCAAGTGGATATAGGAGGAGTCCCCTGTAGTGCATTTGCACATCCTTCCCAGCAAGGAGTATTATCTCCAAGGGTTAGAAAGGCTGGATTCATCTCTTTTTCATGGATAGTGTAGGACCCACTGATAATGGGGTACTTTGACGCAGTAGTGGGCTTGAGCACGATATGGCCATATGGTGGGACCAAACCCCCATTTTTATTTATGAATTGTCTTCAGATTTGGTAGTTATTTCTTTTGCATTTGCGCGCTATTCTTTTTTAATATACATGTCTTTTGGTTCATAGCTGCAGCAGCTTTAGATATACATGGGTATGCTCCCCCAAATTTTTTTCCTGTTTATTATGTATTCGGTCTGACCAGACTATCGAGGTTGAGCAACCCTCCCCACCCCCCCACACACACCTGTACTCAATCAGTGTCCACCATCAAGTGGATATAGGTGGAGTCCCCTGTAGTGCATTTGCACATCCTTCCCAGCAAGGAGTATTATCTCCAAGGGTTAGAAAGGCTGGATTCATCTCTTTTTCATGGATAGTGTAGGACCCACTGATAATGGGGTACTTTGACGCAGTAGTGGGCTTGAGCACGATATGGCCATATGGTGGGACCAAACCCCCATTTTTATTTATGGATTGTCTTCAGATTTGGTAGTTATTTCTTTTGCATTTGCGCGCTATTCATTTTTAATATACATGTCTTTTGGTTCATAGCTGCAGCAGCTTTAGAAATACATGGGTATGCTCCCCCAAATTTTTTTCCAATGTGTTCTGGCCTCGCTTTCTTACTGTTTATATACTTAAAAAACTTCTTGGGGTTCTTTTTACTCTCCTCCGCTATATGTCTCTCGTGTTCTATTTTAGCCGCCCTGATTTCGTATTTACATTTCTTATTACACTCTTTGTAATGCTTAAATGCTGTCAATGACCCCTCAGTCTTGTATTTTTTGAAGGCCTTTTCTTTAGCACTAATATACATTTTTATGTTGGAGTTTAGCCACCCAGGGTTTAATTTTGCTCTTTTAAATGTATTTCCCTTTGGAATGCACTGGTCAATCCCTTTGTTAAGTATGCTCTTGAAGCACTCCCATTTTTCCTCTGTGTTCTTTGTTCCCAGGGTTCTATCCCAATTGATATTTTCTAGCAGTGAGCGCAGTTTTGGGAAATTGGCTCTTTTGAAATTCAGCGTCTTAATATTACCCTTGTGCTTCCTATTCCTGTAATTATACTGAAACTTATTGACCTATGGTCACTGTTTCCTAAGTTCTCCTGTATTTCTATATCCGTGAGCAGGTCTGCATTGTTAGTACTCAGTAGGTCAAGTACCGCATTGTTTCTTGTCGGTGCATTCACCATCTGACCCATGAAATTGTCCTGCAAAACATTTAGGAACTGCCGAGCCTTGGCTGAGTGTGCGGTTCCTTCTGCCCAGTCTATATCAGGATAATTAAAGTCCCCCATTATAATGACATTTCCCATCCTTGCTGCCAATCCTATCTGTAAAATGAGGTCCACCTCCCCCTCCTCCCTCTGTTGGGGGGGCATATAGCATACGCCCAATATTACCTTCCCCACCGTGCCTTCCCTTTGAAGCTCTACCCATAGGGATTCTGCCTCGTCCTTAGCTCCATTATTAATATCATCCCTCATATTTACCTGTATACTGTTCTTAATATACAAACATACCCCTCCCCCTTTTTTACCTTCTCTATCTCTGCGATAAAGGGAATACCCCTGAATGGTCGCCATCCAGTCATAAGAGCTGTCAAACCAAGTCTCAGTTATCCCCACAAAATCTAAGTCCTCCTCAAACAGCAGCATTTCCAGCTCTCCCATCTTGTTGGCCAGGCTTCTGGCATTGGTATACAAACCTCGTAATTTTGACCGGTTACAAATATCCTCATTTGATGTTTTTAGGCTGCTCTTGTGGTTTTTCCCCATACCCACCCTGGGTATAGGAGCTCCAAACACCCTACCGCTAATGCCCCCATTTCTTGCTTTCCACTGGCTAATTCTACATCTGTACCCTCCCCCCCATTCCCTAGTTTAAAAGCCCCTCTAACTTTGTGGCCATCCTCTCACCCAGTACGGCTGCACCCACCCCATTTAGGTGCAATCCGTCCCTACCAAAGAGCCGGTGGCCGCCTGAGAAGTCGGCCCAGTTCTCCAGGAACCTGAAACCCTCCTTACTACACCAGCTCCTCAGCCACTCGTTAACTTCCCTAATCTCCCGCTGCCTCTCTGGTGTGGCTTGAGGTACAGGTAGTATTTCGGAAAATACTACCTTGGAGGTCCTTCTCCTCAACTTAGCGCCTAAGTCCCTGAAATCGTTTAGGACTCTCCATCTTCCTCTGCCTATGTCATTGGTACCCACGTGTATCATGACAGCTGGGTCTTCCCCAGCCCCACCCAATAATCTGCCGAACCCGAGCGCCCGGCAAACAACAGACTGTTCGGCACACACGGTCTTTGTCACAGATTACACTGTCTGTCCTTCTAATAATTGAGTCCCCTACCACCAGAACCTGTCTTTCCTTTCCCTTTCTCCCAGCCTCACTGAAGGAGTTCTTCCCCTGGCAGCTAGGGGCGTCACTCTGCTCCAGCAATGCTGGTCCCTGACTGGTTTCCCCAACATCACGCAACGGGGCGAATTTATTGGGGTGCTCCAGCCCAGGATCAGCCTCCTTGCCTTGTCCCCTTCTACCCCTCCTAACTGTCACCCCTCTACTCTGCTCTGATGCCTGCACCTCCAATACTCCGCCCACCTCTGTGCAGACCCCTGTCTGCACCTGACTGGTACGATCCTGGCTCTCCTCTGGTATGGACATTCGTCTCAGTGTTGCCAGCTGCTTCCCTAGATTCAGGACCTGAGCTTCCAGGGAAGCAACGTGCTTACATTTTGCGCATTTGTATTCGCCCTCGATCACGTCTGAGGAACGCATACATATTACAAGATGTACACCGAGTCGCATCTCCACACCCGCCGGGCATTGTACCTACTAATGTAATCTAATGGGGATTCAGTAATTTAAGTCTATCCTATGTGGCTATTTCCTGGATTAAAGTGTTACCCAAGTAATACTGTTTAATTAACGTGAAATGTCCAGTGATATTGGTATATGCCAAATTTTCTACACTGTATATAATCTATTGTTTGCTACTGCACACTTTGCCAACAGAAACATGGGCCTGGGAGCTCAGCAAAGCATAAGATGCATATAATCCAAAAGATTAGGCGGCATTCACGGGGTTTGAAAGGTATTCACCTTTTAAGCCACCTTATCTTTTGGATAATACATATTTTGTGTGTCAATGTGAAAGGAACAGTGGCTCTGTTGTCCATCAAGTTTGCAATACTGGTTTGATAAAAGCTAAGTTTTATTGTTTTTTTGAGGGACTTTATTGTGGATTTCAGGTGTCATCAGCACTATGCATTGGCTGTCCTTAGATGAAGAAACTATAGCTGGCCATAGACAGTTCGAATCTTGGTCAGTTCAACAGGGGATGGGCAGTCTGAATGTACCCAAGTTGATTGCTCAATCAACTTGGGTACAACCAACCTGTTGGATTTCTTATGCAATTATTGCCAGCGGCTGTAGTCACTAGCAATAATCACTGTGTGTTCCCCTGCCAGGCCAGCTCCCCCTGCCCCCCCACCCGGAGAACACAATGGCTCCATGGGAGGGAATCCCCCATCAACACTGTGGTTGCAGGAAATAAAATTGCTTCATTTATGGCAAGCTTAAAGAGAAGCTCCAGTCTCCTCCTAAAGAGTTAAATACTGTATTTGCTTAATTTTAACATAGGGACACTTACCTGTCCAGGGATCTAGTGATGTCCTCACCTGAGCTGATTCTGCAATTGGCTGCTGGTGCAGTCCCTGGCATCTTAGGTAAGGGAAACCAGAAGTGAAGCTTTCCTGGCTTCACAGCCGATTTCCTATTGCTCATGTATGAGCCACAATGCACTTTGTAAATGGTCCCGCAGTCTTCTGGGACCTTTCGTGTCCCAGAAGGCTGTGGGGGGAAGGAGGGGGGGGGTGGGGATTGCCGCACAAATTGCCGCACAGATCTGACCGGAAGTGGGAGTGGGTACCTGTCAAAACCAAGTACCGCCCCCCCCCCTAAAATGTGCCAAATGTTTCAGTGGAGGGGGAGGATGTACACAAGTGGAACTTCCCCCTTTTGAGTGAAGTCCCACTTTAACAAGCTCACATGTGTAAGGGAACATGGAGGTGTGTAGCATGGTGCTCCCAGGCCTAAGCTCTAAAGCTTTCCATGCTGGTGATGGATAATATGCAGGTAAAAGTCCATCTAGCAAGTAATGTTTTATCAGATGGTGTTTGAGCAGTTTAATGATAGGGCTTGTGGCAAAATATCAGGAAGGAATAACAGGTAATGGCTGAGATAAGTGTCAGGCATATGACTATATTCCAATTGACAGACCAAAGTCTAAATACCTGGCCATAAAGCCACCAAGATTACCATGCTGAATTTGTTTGTCACTTGTTGACATCACAAGTTCACTTGAGTGTTATCCTTTCATAAAGGACTAGACTGATAGACAGGCAAAAAAGGCATATTCCTTTGTTACAGCCACAAAGATAGGCATCTGCACTATATTGTCAAAAGTATCGGGACACCTGCCTTTACATGCACATTAACTTTAATGGCATCCCAGTCTTAGTCCGTAGGGTTCAATATTGAGTTGGCCCACCCTTTGCAGCTTTAACAGCTTCAACTCTCCTGGGAAGGCTGTCCACAAGGTTTAGGAGTGTGTCTGGGAATGTTTGACCATTCTTCCAGAAGCACACTTGTGAGGTCAGGTACTTGTTGGACGAGAAGGCCTGGCTCGCAGTACAAAACTCTGGGCAGGCTGGTCAAATTACTCCATCCCAAAATCGCTTGTTTTTATGAACCTTGCTCTGCGCACTGGTCCAAATCATTTGGTGGGGGGGGGGGGGGGGGGAAATATAGTGTGGGGTTGTTTTTCAGGTTTTGAGCTTAGCCCCTTAGTTCCAGTGAAGGGAACTCTAAGACTCCGTTCACACTGGGGCGACGCTACTTGCCGGGGCGACCTCACAGGTCGAGGTGCTCAGCTCGCACCGCAAACTTCGGAGCGGCCGGCATGGACTTCATAACATTGAAGTCTATGCAGGTCGCTCCGGGTCGCCCCAAAGAAGCTCCGGACCCTTTTTCTAAGTCGGAGCGACTTGTGTCGATCCTATTAGAACGGGTCCACAACTTCTCTATGGCAGGCGACCTACGGCGACCTGTCAGGCGACCAGGTCGCCTGACAGGTCGCCCCAGTGTGAACTGGGTCTTAAGGTGTCAGCGTACAAAGACATTTTGAACAATTTAATGCTCCCAACTTTGTGGGAACAGTTTGGGGATGGCCCCTTCCTGTTCCAACATGACTGCATACCAGTGCACACAGCAAGATCTATAAAGACATGGATGAGGAAGTTTGGGGTAGAGGAACTTGACTTGGCAGCCTAAACAAAGTAAAATGATTTGATAGCAAAATGTTTGCACTTTGCAAATTTCCTATTTTCCTTAAGGTTCTAAAATATGATTTTTGGGTGGGTAGAACACAGGTTTCCTGCGAATCCTATAGTAAGGAAAACCACAGATCTGCCAAATGGAAATGAGTCCATAATCATTTTAAACCTGTAGTACTTTTTACATTATTAGTTGAAAGCTGATTAATCTGAATTTATTCAGATAATCTCAACTTTATCCACTTTACTAAAATGACAGATTACACAAATACATAGAAACGCCTGTCTGATGCATGGTGTATTGATCTCCTCTTCTCCAGGAGGAAAACTGTGATTAGTTTTAGTTTCTTTTCTTCTGAAGACATTGAGAAAGCTTTTAAAACCTGATGTGACAATGCTTCTCTGAAAAATCTATCATGCCCAATCATGTGGATAATGCAATATCTCCTGTGCTTGGCAGGGTGAATCATGGAGGTGTTAACTATTCAATATCATGCTGCAGCAGCGTCAGCATTACCAACAATCTCTTCTCTCTCTTTTTTTTGCTTTTTTTTGGGCAGCGACATACGTTCACAGTAACATTTGGAACTGAAAAAATATTTCTATAACCTCTGAATCATCATAATCTGCAATGGGATACTTTACCAGTGAACAGAGCAGTGTCTGGATATATGAGTTTCTTTTGCTTTGAAATGACAAATTTCATTGCTTAGCGGAGCACAGATATAGAGGAAGTAATCGATCCAGAGGGGCTATTGAGGAGCTCAGTGTGACAGGCCAAGCAGTGATTAATAGACAGCTTTCAGGTGTTTCTCAATTCCCACTATCATTTTATTTTCCCAGTTGGAGCTTGTACATTCTTATTCTGCAAAGTTGGATTACACAAAAACAGTCTGGAAGACCGGGACATTATTTGTGAGCTTAAATTCTTTGTTACACAAAACAAAGAGCACGTCGACAATAATATGCAGAAAAAAGATTGACTTTCTGCTTCGTAAAAAACAGAATTCAATTTACAGTAACAAATGTTTTGCTGTTCAATTGTCTTGTATAATATCTAGGATAGAATAAATGATATTAGTTACATACAAACAGTATAACACAGCTGTTGCCTACCGGATAGATGGGCTAAAATATAACGAAATGTGCTCCCTTCTCTTTGTCCCCAATTCTGCCAACAGAAGTGAAGAAAAATACCAGGTAATACATCTTAAACAATAGTAAACCATACGTCCATGTGACAGCAGTGGTGGTTGGTGATTGTCTGCCCAGGTATCCAATGCGGTCACAACAAAACCCATCTGTTGTGGCCAAGGACAATCCAATTTTCACCAGTTTTGCTGTTTGGTCACTTATGGACAGGAACATCCCTTTTGTAAACTCAAGTCAATGAGCTGGAACTTACAAAAGACTTTCTTTACTACCCTTTACTACCAGAGACCAAATAGGGGATGCAAAGGGAAGGTAAGTATGTGCAGTAGGTGGGGCCGATATGTGGTTCACTTTGAAGCCTAAAACTTTTTTTTTTCTAGCTTTGGATAGAGCGGGCAATAGAACTTCTGTCAGGTTTTCAATGATGTCTAAGTCTTTGTTTAGACGGCTTTTCTGTTTTGAATCCTCCAGGGTTCCCATAGAGGAGATTTTTTCATTAGATTTTAAATAGCTCTTCTTTCCAATGGGGGAAAATTCTCATCTATTCTATAGGATACCTGTCATCTGAACAGGAAGTGAATGAAACGCTACCTCATGGACAAACAAAGTAATAGAATCTTGAACATGGTTAAACTACCCAACTCTACTAGTGATTGAGGAAAAATCTGGAAAAGCAAGAATGTTAGTCTGGCAACTGAATTTCGACTAGTCCACATTATTGTGTTTCCCACCGCTACCTATGGATGTGAAAGTTGGACCATGAAAAAACTAGAAAGGAGGAGAATAGATTAATTTGAGCTGTGGTGCTATAGAACATTCCTGAGCATTCTTTCGACCGCAAAAACTGTTGCGCATAAAACCAGATGAATGGCAAAATTACTAAACTCATGTTTACCTATTTTGGATATGTCCTCAAACTCACTTGAGAAGGTAATTTTGCTCAGATTGGTCAGTGGCAAAAGAAAGCTAGCCTGCCAAAGAGCAAGATGGTTAGACACATGCAAGTCAACACCAGGGAGAACCTAGAACCACCAAAAGAAGCAGTGCAAGATCTGGAAATGTGAATAGAGCAGATCCATAGATTCACCAAAAGGTGGACATGACTGAACAGATAACACACACATTCTACTAGAAAATATCTCACATTATTTAGAAATAAGTTTATTGCTTCCTGGGGGATGTCCCTTCCCTTTTTATACTGCCTGACTGCCTGTCACCCATTAAATGGACAGGAAGTGGAGAGATTTTCCTTACTTTCTGTTCATAATGAAACCTCTGCTTAAATGGGATTTAGACCATAATAACGGTTAACATACATTTTGTCCACTCTCTGTCTAAAAGGAAAAAAACCTACAATTTGGCTTTGGGCTTCAAAGGCATAATCATTGTTGTGCAAGAGAACTTGTTTAAGAGTGTTAAGGGACCAAAAATTACACCTGATTTATTTTCTGCATTAAGGTTTGGGTGCTTTTAAAGTGAAGGGGAGATTCCATTTTCTTCTGTAATACTGTGCATCAAGGCCCCATTTACACCTATGCACACATTTCCAGGTACATGTTGACATTTTGTTTTTTTGTTCGCATTTACAGAACATAAAGCATTAGACTTTTGTGCTCAAGGTCAGGTGCATTTGTTTTAAACATGTAAGCTTATTTGGGCACTATTGAAAATGGCAAAATTATCCATAGCAATAATGAAATATAATTAGGGTCACTTTCCCTTCCCCTAACTGTGATTAAACTCCTACTTCTGTGATTTCCTCCTGTCTGCGTGTTAAATTTTAGTATATTTCCATGAAGCACAGCTGCTTGGCTCCTCATGCTATCCCTCCCTCTTCTGGTCTCTACTGTGCAGGATATTGCAATGGGCCAATACCAAATCAAAAACAGGTTCTTACATTGGTTGCATTTAATGATGCATTTAATAGTTTTTAATGATTTTAAAAAAAATAATTTTTAATGATTTCACAACTACATTTTGACTAGATGTAAACCCTAACCTTGATGTTTCATTTGATAAGCACTGTGTATCATATAAAAAAAAAACAAAAAAAAAAACACTTTATATAAAATTGTTTTCATTTTTTTATTGTTTTTTTTTTTTCATATCTTTCATCTCAGTGCTGCTGATGTTCTGCATTCTCTTTGCAACCACTTTCTCTCTGTATAGATGTACAAAAGCATCTTCTGCATGGCATTGCTCAGGGTGAGATTCTTAATAGTGACAACAACAGAACATATGCATGTGCAATATTTTTTTTTTTTTTTACTTTCATTAATTTTTATTGAAAGAATTGTAAATACAAAATACAAATCGCATGGTAGAACGATCAGACTGAGCATGGTAATACAAACTGAGCATAGTAAGAGTAAAAAGGCTGACACTTGTAAGGAGTCATAATCACAAGTATTTGTCATGGAAAACTATGAGAACCAACAAACGATCCACATGTTACAGACATCAACAACATCAGCATAGTTCCCATAAGAGGAGGGATAGGAAAAAAACGCAGCAAAATATAAACGGTACATCATATTGGGAGTCACTCCCAGGAGGAAAAGAAGGAAAGGACATCATGCCCCCGGAGGGTGGCGAAACATACGGGTCCAGTCAGTTTTCCTCCAGAGGATGGATCCTGAGAGTGTGAGAGCGATTAGGAAGAGTGGAAAGAGGAAAGTGAGGGAGGACATGTAGAGAAGGGGTAGAAGAGGAGGAGAGCAGAAGTGGATTAGGAGGCTAGCTAAGATGAAGAGAGCACATAGGGAGGTAAGAGAGGGTCTGGCATCCAGATCAAATGGAAACCTGCACATATTTTGCCCAGGGTTCCCAAACAGCCTCAAATTTAACCACTTTGTCAGTGATGATGCTAGAGATTTTTCCCTGGGACATGATCCAAGAGATTTTAAGTTTAGAGACTCTGGGTTTTTTTCACGCTTTAGCTATGGTGAGCTTGGCTCCCAACAACCTAAATTGAAGTCGTTTCTGAGTAGTTTCGAAATTTTAGGAACTTTGTCGTTAAGAAGCGCGATTTGTGGAGATTGATTGATTGGGTGGTTGAGAACTTTGCGAATAATCTAGAATAATTTGTTCCTGTATGGCTGGAGTTTGGGGCAAGACCACCAAATAGGCAGGAAATCACCGGAGGATTCACAGCCCCTAAAAAAAAGGGGTGAGACATCCTGGAACATAGCTGCAATACGGGTAGGGACCAGATACCATCTGGGGAACAATTTGACATTTGCTTCAATAAGAGAGACATTAAAAATACCTGTGAAAGAGCGTTGGAAGCGGGAGCTCCAGTCATCCAGGTTCCACTCCATCTCCAGGTGCCTCTCCCAAGCCAGGGCATAGGCAGGTTTTTAATCACTGTTGGACAGGGCAGAGTAAATAAGGGAAATTCCACCTTTTGGGTCCTTGGCCTCCGAACACCAACGTTCATAATTAGTATGCTGCGGGGGTTCTGGTTTGTTGTCCCATAAGGAGTGTAGGAAATGTGAGATCTGGGAGTGTCTATCTCTCAGTAAAGGGCATCTTGAGGAAGTTAACACAATGTGGGAACGAGAGGGGTCCCATGGAGTTAAAGAAATGCCCGATACGGAATAGGCCCTTGTTTAGCCACCAGTTGAATGCCCTAATGTTTTTTCCCCGGGGGAATCGGGATTATTAAAGATGTGTGAGGGGTCTGAGTTTGGAGACCAGGCCAGGTTGTTGCAATGCTTTTTTTATTGCGTCTTTCAGAAGCATATGTAACAGGTGACAACATGGAGTAGCTAGAGGACAGGGGCTGAACGTTGTTACCCTATATCAGGGGTCTCCAAACTTTCTAAACAAAGGGCCAGTTTACTGTCTCTCAGCATTTAGGGAGGGCTGGACTAGGTCCAGTAGGAGTAGAAAATGTCCTGGTGTCCAGTGGGAGTTAAAAATGCCCTATTTTTGGTGTCAGTAGAAGGACTAGTGCCCCATCATTGATGTCAGTGGAAGGAGGAATAGTGCCCCATTATTGATGTCAATGGAAGAAATTCTGCACCATCGTTGGTGTCAATGGGAGGAATTGTGCCTCATCTTTGGTGTCAATGGGAGGAATTGTGCCTCATCTTTGGTGTCAATAGGAGGAATTTTGCCCCCTTGATGTTTCAGTGGGAGGAATAATGCCCCATTGTTGGAATCAGCCACAGGAATTATTCTCCATTGTTGGTGTCAGTGGAAGGAATAGTACCCCAAAGGCCCGATAAAAGCAATCAAAGGGCCGCAGTTTGGAGACCGCTGCCCTATATAATAAAGTGTCTAAACAATGACCTTCATGGATGGATCGCCAAGTATTATTTCAATGAAAAATATTAAATACAAAGATTAAAAATGTCTTTGAAAATACAATATCATGTTAAAAATACGATATTCAATAACTAGGTTTATTCTACTTTAATTTTTTTTGTTTTTTATCTACCTACAATTCAGCTTTAATATAAAAGTTTTGTAAACCTCTATAGCAAAAAAACATACATCTGTTTCTTGCACTCTTGAATCATCGTAAATGACACACTGCTTAATATGTTGCTGCTTTTTAAATAAAGGATGATAGTAATAATATATAACTATAAAAGCTGTTCACAGCCCATATTTACTGGATATGCCCCTGTGCATAGGGAAATCAATTTACTGTTAAGTACAATAGAGAGATAAGCTTCAGAGCACTAAGATGATATTAAAAACGAATGGGACTTTTTATTAATAATGTATTAGGGCTATCAAATAAAATAATGCCCAGACCATTGAAATGTAACTGGGTCATTTACAAAGCATCTATTAGCTCTTCTTTGGCCTTGCTGTGTACTCAGTGGAGCCTTCGTCTTATGTCATGCTCTAGTATCCCTGACTGTCTGCTTAGAGAATATTTCTGTGATAAAACACTCAGTAGTTGATATTGGTGTAAGCCCTTTTTTACTTGAACAAACAGAATTAGTCATGTTTGATGCCTTCTCAATCTTTAAAGAAGGCTCAGTAAAATAATATGGCAGAAGTGTTTAGACATCAGTGTGTTTGGCATGCTGTTGCTGTCATTTACAAACGTTTTTTTCTAGCCAAAACACAGTATGTCACATTTTTTACAATCAGTTTTTAAGTTTATATAAGCTGGGATCTTCATGTTCAAAAAATATTGACTTTATTATTACCAAATGATTTACTGTATGGATAAAAAGGAGGATAGTCTGTGATGCTGCACATGGGTTCGAAATCTGTTTTAAAAAGTCCAGTGTGTGGGCAGGAGCACCAAGAAGATACCCTGGGAGTTCTTGCTTTATTTAAAATCTGAGTGCTGTAATAGCTCCCAATTTTAAGAGATCCTAAAATCTAAAAATAAATAAATAAACCTGTTATACTTACCTGCTCTGTGTAATGGCTTTGCACAGGGCAGCCCAGATGCTCCTTTTCTTGGTTGCCTCACCGGCGCTCCTGGCCTCTCCCTCCAGCTGAGTGCCCCCACAGCAAGCAGCTTGCTATGGGGGCACCTGAGCTGAGCCGCTGCTCTCTGTCCATTTAGACCAGGGATCTCCAAACTATGGCCCTCAAGCTGTTGTGGAACTACACTTCCCATGAGGCATTGTAAATCTCTGACATTCACAGACATGACTAGGCATGATGGGAATTGTAGTTCCTGAACAACTGGAGTGCTATAGTTTGGAGACCCCTGATTTAGACACAGAGCCACGGTTTGGCCCCACTCCCTCTCTCTCCTCATTGGCTAAATTACTTTGATTGACAGCAGCGGAAGCCAATGTCACCCACTCAGCCAATCAGGAGGGAAAGAGTTTCCTGGACAGCCGAGTCTATCGTGCAACATCGCTGAATCTAGAGAAGGCTCAGGTAAGTATTATGGGGGCCGAGGGGACTGCTGCACACAGAAGGTTTTTTCCTAATGCATTGACTGCAATAAAATAAAAAAAAATTTCGGACTTTACAACCACTTTAAGCTTCTAACTTTAATCCTAAAAGCTGCCAAGAAAACTCTGGCAAAGGAGTGGAAGTCAGCAATACCTATGTCATTCCAAGTTTGGCATAAACAGGAGAATTTATTATCAGCCTAATGGCAATTTTTCCTTCAGAATACCTGTGCCTAATTCAGGCAAGCATTTGCACTAGTGTTGGCAACATTACCAAAATGTGCAGAAAGTTCTTACTTCCCCCCAATTTAGGAACCTATTGCTATGGCAGCGACACATTTCTAAAAAAATAATTAAGACCAGCCCTTAGTTGGCATACGGAGGTATGCAAGTACCCAGATTGGGCCATGTGTATTCTGGTAAGCTGTCATGTATGTGACAGCTTCTGGTACAGTAATATACCTGAAGAAATCCCTGTTTGTTTGTACCAAAAATGACATTTTTGTTGCAGGGGATGCTTAAAAATGTAACATATATCCTAGTGCAGACTTCTGGGAAAATCAGTGAGCCAATCACAGAAGTGGGAAATTACATACATGGATGACGTTCTGTAACCTATTCTCTGTACAGAACACCTCCAGGTAGCCATACTGCATTACAATTCAACGAAAATTACAGAGCTGCAGATTGAAAAGGAAAGGTCATTTTTAAAAAAATTCACTTAAAATAGGAATTGTGTCGCAAATGTATATGCAATATATATTTTTTTTTTATTTGCTATTTTTTTTCCCAACGAAAGTGCAGTTACCCTTTAAACAGTTTCCGACTGCCCCCCGCAGATATACTGTGGCAGGGGGGCTCGGCTGAGCAAAATCACCTAGATCTACGTAATTTTGTGCACGCGGTCTTGGCACTGGCGCGCGAGCCGCTAGAGCCGCTAGAGCCGCGCTCCCGCTGTGTCTCAACACACCGGGAGGCGGCCCACGGGAGGAGCGGCGGCGATTGCCGCCGGCCTCCCGCGATCTTTAGGGAAACTGACAGAAGACCCGTCTGCTTACGTAAACAAAGCAGGCAAGTCTTCTGTCACACAGGCAGGGGGGAGGTCAGGAGTTTCATCTAAGCTGAAACCCCGATCTCTCTGTGCCTGTCACAGAGCCCTTCCCCCCACAGGGAGTAAGCACAGTTAGGCATACATTAACCCCTTTGATCACCCCCAGTGTTAACTCCTTCTCTGGCAGTGTAATTTAGCACGGATTACTGTATTAATGTCACTGGAACCCAAAAAGTGTCAAAAATGTCAGTTAGGGGTCCGATCTGTCTAACGCAATGTCGCAGTCCTGCTAAAAATTGCTGGTCACCACCATTACTAATAAAAAAAAAAAAGAAATAAAAAGTCCAAAAATCTATCCAGTAGTTCTTAAATGCTGTAACTTTTGCGCAAACCAATTAAAATACGCTTTTTGGCGTTTTTTTTTTACCAAAAATATGTAGCAGAATACAAATTGGCCTAAAATGATAAAAAGAAAAATAGATTAAAATTTTTTATTGGGAATGTTTTATAGCAGAAAGTAAAAAATATTGTGTTTTTTTTTTTTTCAAAATTGTCGCTCTTTTTTTTGTTTATAGCGCAAAATTTAAAAGCCGCAGAGGTCATCAAATATCACCAAAATAAAGCTCTATTTGTGGGACAAAAAGGACATCAATTGCATTTGGGTACAGCTTTGCACGACCGCGCAATTTGTTAAATTAACGCAGTGCCGAATCGCAATAATTGGCCTGGTCATTAAGGGGGTAAAACCTTCCGGAGCTGAAGTGGTTAAACAAAGAGGCGGGGGATACCAGTGATGTTGTTATCCAAATATGGCAATGCCCAAATTTGGGAAAATTCTTGTCACTGGGTGTGTAAAGCTTGATGGGGAAATTAGAGACTAGATCTCCATAAGGTCCGTTTCACCTATAGTACAGTTGCCTTTCTCTTTTTGTAATCGGCTTCACCTGATTATACTTTATAGGGCCAGCACTACCAATGACCTGTACTGAACCAGCCTTTTTCAACCAGGGTGCCTTGGCAAAATGCTTATAAAATTGCCCCAAAATTCTATACAAGGAGGCATGTGGATAAAGCCTTCTTTTTAGTTATACAAAGCCACAAGATTTCATTGTGCACTATTCTAGCCGTTGGCGTCCTAACAACCATTGACCCTCCCCTACCCCCCTCTGTCAGCACTGTAGTCACATTAGCTGAGTGATGGAGAAAATCTGAGGGAGAAGAACATTGGAATACTAGTCAGTACCAGTGTCTAAAAGTGTATTGGATTTTTGAAGACTAAATCACCTCTTACGTTACGTGTCCTACATGTGTTGATGTTGATGTATTATGTAGGGTGCCTAGGAATTGTCCATAATTTTCAAGAGTGCCTTGACTGAAAAAAGGTTGGGAACCCCTGTACTAACCTACAAATAACCACTTAAGGAAGTGTTTACAGATTTGTACATAAAATACTGTGATTGAAATATAGTACAGAAAGCAAATAAGAAAGTCTTGTCAAAAATAATTTTAAGGTAAATAATAAATCAGAAAGTGTACTTACTGGAAATACGCCAATAGAGTTTTTCTTTACGGGTTATCCTCCTGTATTCTCCTAATGCCTTTATACAGACCATGACAGGACAAGGGCAGATATGTCTGTCAAGCTGACAACGGTGAACAGCTTGCCCTGCCACTGATGTTTTATTAGTTTCCGAGCCCTCGTCAAATGGATGGGCTGCAGCAACATTATAAACGAGCCCTGCTTTTGTTATTAAAGCATAAACAAACATCCATTTACACAATTTTGCATCCACAGTTCCATTTGTCATGTAGACAAATATTATTTTTGTAACCGAACAAATGCCTACCTGCCACTTTGCTCTAAATGTAATTTTCGATGCGGTCACCCGACTCCCTGTTGTCATCTAACAAAAGAGTAACCCGATGTCTCATCTCAATGCAGGAGCAAACTCTGGCTCTCCGGAAAGAGGGGATTGGTGTCGTGTTGGATTCTGAGCTGCCTCATCTCATTGGCATTGATGACGATCTTCTAAGCACCGGCATTATATTGTATCACTTGAAGGTAAAACTTGTGTCTTTCCTCCTCACTATGCTGTCGCTTTTTTAATCTTTAAGAATTGAACACCAGCTGATCCAACTTTAATCTACATGCCATGCCCAATAAATGTCAATGTGGAGGCTCGGTCTGCTGTGAGTGCATAGATGCAAATATTTCCTAAAGTAGCTCTGAGAATATTTTCTGTCTAAAATGCTGGGGATTAGAATGAACAGCAGATTTTACACCCAGCCTTTTAGAAATGTATGTAAAAGGCCAGTTAACCCTACAGTAAATACGATTTTAAAGTGATCATGAGCTCCATTTAGTGTTCCTAATCCTTAGACATATAAACATGCTTGCTTGTATATTCACCTACCTTGAGTCTTGAAGCCTAGGAAGCCATTTTATGCCAATAGTGACTTCCTTCCCTGTAGCTGCTTTGCGCCACCCCCTACTATACTCCAGTGTTGCTCCCATTACTGTAATTGGAACCCTCCCTAGCTGATTCTGTGATATGGGAGTATAAAAGGTCAAGTGTGCCTTTTAGGATTTGATTGTGTTATTTCCATATTAGAGTTGTTGGGTGCCTGACATCCCTCAATTGGAAAATTGTTGGCAGAACAGCAGATGCATCCTATCAGATGCAACCACTGTTCAGATATTTGGACAGCCAGTGGTACTGGCTATCAAAATACAGTAGCCGCAGTGGGAGATTCATCCAACTGCGCCTAATTTAAAAAATCAAAAAGTGTATGCCCAGCTTAACTATAGTCATTGCAGGTGCTATGACCCTTGGGCAGAAGGAAAGGCAGATAGGATAAGGGGTTTTGAGTCATTAATGGCACTGGAGGATGTCACCAACTTGCTGAGCTATGCAGGGAAGCATGCTATTACTATGCCTGACTGTATAGCTGACTGTACAGGATGATCATGTGCTGATGATGTCCCTTTTCTATGTAAGACCTGCTGTTTTCCATCAGCCCCAGCTCATAGAACAGAATGCTCTCCACAGTTCTGTAGGTCAGTCTCTTTCCACAGGGTATTTTTGGTTCTGACAGACTCTATTTCCAGAACTGTATTTTTAAATAGCAGAAAACATATTTGATTGGCATATGTCCCAGGCCAGACAGAGGGGAGGAAACCAATTTTTGCTGTGGGACCCTATTATTTTAGATTGGGCCCCTAGGCCTGAACACTGAAGATGGGTTCTTTTTAGCAGTAGGAGGAGTCAGAATTCATGAAGTGATAAAGCAGTATTGGAAATTGCATTTGAAGGCAGGAAACCACAGACTTAAGCCCATTTCACATGGGCATGTCATTGACTATTGACGGACAGCAATTCATTTCTCAGGGCAATCTAGGCATTCGTTTACATCTTTTTACACCCGCATCCTTTCAAATCTGTTTTTTTTTTAAACGAA
Organism: Pelophylax lessonae; assembly: GCF_965119305.1. Lineage (NCBI taxonomy): Eukaryota > Metazoa > Chordata > Amphibia > Anura > Ranidae > Pelophylax > Pelophylax lessonae. The sequence continues at coordinate 589,623,337 of NC_138770.1, forward strand.
ACAAGGCCCCATCCAGGTCCATTGAAATAGACCCAAATGATGGTAATCAGATGTAAATGGACAGCAGTCTGTTTTTGCATCAATTTTTGCACCCGCTGGCATCCTAACAACCATGACTCATACCTGCTATCAGCGGGGGATTCCCCAAAATGTAATCAAAAGAACTGAAAAAAAAATGGCATGAGTTCCTTCCCTTGAGGTTCACTTACAGCTTTCAGAGTTTGTAAAAGACCTCCCAAACCATATAAAGGGTAGGACCAGTAGAATAAAAAAAAAAAAAAAGTGTTACCGACTTTTTTAGGCCCTGAAATAGTTCCACAAATATTTATCAAAAGAATATTTATATAAAAAAATATGCCAAAATCATTATCCACACACAAAAACGCAACATAATTTACAAAATCCCTGCTAAATTCCTATTAAGGCCTTTCTCACGTGGGCGAACTAATGCATGTGCCTTTGGAGGGCCAAATTTACCCACAAATGTATGCTCGGGTGTTAAGTGCATCCTTGTGCAGGCACCCCCTCTGATGTCAGTTTAGATGCAGTGGCTTAATGGACACAGCCGCTGCTCCCAATCTGACATTTGTGTGGGTGCACAGACATAGATATAGACAGTGTGCATTCTGTACAGAGGCTTCCTGTTCATTCACAAACTGAAGCATTGTAAACGATGTTTAGTTAAATGATGAATGAACACCGGAGCGAGCAATCTTGATTGCTCTTTATCCTGAAACAAATCCCCCCACCGTGTGCCCTAGTAGTAGCTGAAGGCGGGGGGGAGACGAGATAAAACCGTCCAGCACCCCTGCAGGAACAGGGTGCTGGGGGATCGGTGCTGTAAGGCTGTAGTGAGTGTTTCCAGAACGGGAGGGTTGGAGCTTGGGGATATCTTTTTACCAAATATGATCCTCCTGTGGCTCCCCTGCAGCAGCTGAAGCTGGCGAGAGAGAGGAGGAGAAGCTAGCAGCCACCTCAGGGGCAGGGGAACCTGATAAGAGCGGTGGTAAGGCATTTAGAGAGCAGGGTAAGCAGAAGAGAAAGGGCAGAGCAGCAACAGTGGGGAGGATGGGGGGTCATTCTGATCAGCTTATAGCAAAAGTGGGAATATCATGAAAACGGTTCTGTGCCACTGTACGTCCATGGCAGTAAAAAGGTAATGGAGAGTTGAAAATTAGGACTTACTGGCAAGATGAACAGGAAATTGAACTATGACCTTTTATATTTATTTTGACGCCACCTCAAAGTAGAGGTGAAATCAGCATGGAGTGCAGGCTACCAAACCACAGGACTAGTAAATATAAAGAGGAAGGGATCACCGCTACTCCTGAAAAACTCAGGCAATTAGATGATGACCAGAGGCCTCAGCCTACATATCTCCACCAAACCCTGATGCATTTTTGCCCTCCCACTGGGGCTGAGTCATAGGGCCTTATAGTTTATTCATCTGGGCTGGTCAGGAGTAGCATTGATCTTTTTCTCTTTACAGGTAATAATACTATGTTACAAGGACTCATAAAAACAGACAGCTGTGTTTAAAGCGGAACTAAACCTATAGATTTAATGGTTTAAAAAAAACATATATTCCCGGCATCACATTGGTTGTTCTTTCAACGAAACTGTCAAACCATTAAATGGCTGGTGTCATAACTGATCACACGTGCAGCATCATGGCAATTGAAAATCAAACAGAGGCTAAGGTGGCAGCTTCCTTGGCTGAAAAAGATAGGAGGGTTTAGTTCCACTTTCATTTTATTGCCAGAATGCAAGATATGTCTTTCTTTTTTTTTTTTGCCTTTACTATCATTTTAACTTAATTTGCTTTGGAATCGTGCCTACAGTACATAGTAATAAAACTGAACGGTAACGCTAGTATTAATATTCAGGGGCCCTTTCAAACTGCTTTATTGAAAAAAATGTACAAAAAAAGTTTCTGATGTGTTTTCTATTCAATAGGGCAATGCATTTATGGTGCACTTTTGAAACTTATACCAAAAATGCAGCATGCAGGACTTTTAATAATGCACTGCACCTTCAGCACCTTAGTGTAAAGAGTTCCATAAGATTTAAAGGGATACATTTTTCATGCATTTTTGTTACGCATTTTAAACACCGAAATTGCATCAAAAGCTGATCAGTGTGAAAGGGCCCTAAAAGTGCTTATTTACTTTAAAGATAAAAATAGGCATTTTGACTTATAAAAGTGTTGGAAATGTTATTTTCTTTCCATAATAGCTGCACTTTTCATTTTATTAGGGATAGGGTAAGGGAAGCACCACATATTAATATAGATGAGAATTCTTGGCAGCATTATACATAACAATGTGCATCCTTATCTGAAGCTTGACGTGCCGCCGCATTTAGCTTCAGGTGAGATTTTAATGATCAGAAGCTCTTTGTTAGTGAAGGCCAGAATATGGAGATGCACTTACTGTGCAATAGCAATGTATTGCTGCAGGGGAATCGATGGGAAATGCCTTATTTCACAAATGTATGCTGAATAAGACACACTTTTCAGCAGTACGGTACATAGCTTAGGGTTGTCTATTTCAATATCAGTAGTGTATTTTTAGTGACAGCTTTCCGTTAAAGTCGATGTGCCATATGTAAATGCATGGCTCATTTGGAGCAGACATCCACAGAAAATGTATACATTTAAAGTAATTTAGAGACGTGCTAGACTTTTCCTTTCAGAGTATCTCTGAGATCTGTAAAGTTTATTATAATAGCTTGACACTTTCTGTCTCAGAAAGGACTGGGAGATTGTAATTATAAACTGATCGACCTGAATTTTTTTTTGGGTTTATTTTGCTAATTCATTTCACTTTCTGCCGCAGCATAATGTACAGTCTAATGTCCCCTCCAAGGTCACATGAACACAAATACAAATATGCTGAAGGTTTGATTTTGGTCAAAAGCCTGTCGTTTTTACCTCCCTTGAATCAGCCAAATCCTGCCTGACTTTGAGGATTCCAACATGACAGTCAGTTGTGTATAGTACCAACGAAAATAACCACATACTCCTGCACATGCGTGAACTGGCTCCCTAGTGTCTATATTGCCTGGTGGTTAGACATTTGATAATTCTTTAGAAGCCTTGCTGCCCTCTAGGACTGAGGTCGTCCTGACCCTGCTGGAAGAATTTAAAAGAAGAGAGGGTTCACCGGCCTAGTGCATTATCCAGCGTAAATGTATTAAAATAATTGTATTAAAACCATAATTATATCTACACACAAACGTCACTGTCAAAACTTGCTCATCATGCCGCATGAGTGGCTAATCTCTCGTGGAATAACTGCCAGACCAAGGGAGAGGGACCTTAATAGGACCCTACTGGCTTACGCGTTTCTAAGGACTGACCTTCTTTGTCAACTTTTTTTGGCTCAGGATATTAAGTCAACCAGATGAGGGCAATATAACATTTAAATTTTATTTGTATCAAATGGGTACACTTCTCCTTTAAGCCTGAAAATCTAGATGTTTGGAGTTTCTGTTGTTTAAAGAAGAATTCTCACTAGAAATGTAGAAATGTTTTTATGTCCCCCAGGGGACCCCATACACAAAGTACCTGTCCCTATTTAAATCTGTGATGTAGTTTCAAATTAAAATCCCTTTTTTTTCTGTTATTGCTGACTGTAGCTCCACCCTATCCTAAAGCATAAAATATGGGCATCCCTACCCCACCACCCTCTCCATTCTGCAGCACTCCGGGAGCCATCGCCAGCTATTCTGAGCAAAGAGAGTAAAACTGTCAGTTTGTGCTATTGTGAATTTGTGAATACAAACCTATGGCACATTTAAAGTGATTCTTAATGTAAAAGTTTTTTTTTCTTTAAAATAATAAACACGGTATAATGAATATATTGCTCTTCTCGTGTCCCCTGGTTGCACTACACGCTCCTCTGCCAGGAAGAGTGCCCCCATAGCAAGCCATTTTCTATGGGGGCACTCATGTGGGCCTGTTCCCTGCTCCCTCATCACTGGCTATGATTGAGAGAAGTGGGAGCTGGTGGCTTCTGTTTCTGAGCCAAGGATGAGGGCCAAAGCAGACAGAGCCTTTGATCTCGTGCTCATCGCAGGATCGAGATTGGGCTTGGGTAAATATAAGGGGGGCGGGGGGTCATGCATGCAGAAGGTTTTTGACCTTAGTACATAGAATGCATAAAGGTCAATCTTCTGTCTTTAGAACCACTTTAACCGCTTGCCGACCTCTGCACGACTATTTACTGCGGTCAGCCCCTCACAGGCAAAGCGACGTAGGGCTACGTCGCTAGTCTGTGAGGCTCTAGGGAGCCCGATGTCCGCCGGGTACTCGCGATCGTCCGTTACACCAGAAGAAAGGCAAGTGGCTGATCTAAACAAAGCCGCCTGTCATTCTTCCCTGTGTAAGAATGGAGATCAAACGGTTCTAATATGTAGGACCGTTGATCTCTGTTCTTACACTAGTAGCCACACTTAATCACAGTTAGAAACACGCCCCTAGGACACACTTAATTCCTCCCTCTCCAATACAGTTAACTCCTTCACTGCCAGTGTAATTTTTACAGTAACAGTGCATATGTATAGCACTGATTACTGCAGTAATGTCACTGGTAACCCCAAAAGTGTCAAAAATGTCAGTCAAGGGTCCGATCTGTCCACCGCAATGTCGCAGTCCCGCAAAAAAAAATCGCAGATCGCCGCCATTACTCGTTAAAAAAAAAACAACAAAAATGACAAAAATCTTTCCCTTTGTTAGTAAACGCGATAACTTTTGCGCAAACCAATCAAAATACGCTTTTTGAGATTTTTTTTACCAAACATATGTAGCATAAAACAAATTGGCCGAAAATGTTAAATTTTGACTTTTACATTTTTTGGGGAATTTCATATAAAAAAATGTGAAAAATATTATTTTTGCAAAATTGACGCAATTTTTTTTGTTTATACCGCATGATCAAAAAATGGCACAGGTGATCAAATACCACCAAAAGAAAGCTCTGTTTGTGGGAAAAAAAGGACGTCAAATTCGTTTAGGTACAACGTCGCACGACCGCGCAATTGTCCGTTAAAGTCACGCAGTGCCGAATCGCAAAATAGGCCCTGGTCAGGAAGGGGGTAAAATCTTCCGGGGCTTAAGTGGTTAAGAGCATTCCCCAGAGTAAAACAACTCAGTCTCAACTGCTTTGGACTTTTCAGGGCACAAAGAATAAAATTGTCAGCTTGTGGTGTTAATGATTGCGGGTAAGGAGGCACTTTGTTCGAAAAACACAAGCTGACAACAGCACAAGCCAGCTACTAAAGTTGTCTCTCTCAAACAAGTAAAGTAACTGGCTTGTGCTGTTTTTGGCTTGTGTCTTTGAAAATGAAAGTGTGTCTCTTCATCCACAAGTATTTTACAAAAACACAAGCTGACAGTTTTACACTTTGTGCCCTGAATAGCTGGCAGCAGGTCCCAGCTTAGTCTACAATAAATAGGAGAGATGAGGAGGCAGAAGGCATCACGATGGGGGCTCTGTTTTCACTGCCTGTCACAGTCCCTCTCCTCCCAGTCAGCTCCATCGTCATTGCTCAGTGTTACCAGATAGCATCGGCTGGAGGTGGGGGCCAGTTATACAAGTGCTGCTCTGGAACCTCTATACAGATTGAAAAAGCGACAAATTCTATGCACAAAGGGTATCTTTTTTTATTTCTGGTGAGAGTTCTACTTTAAGCCCAAAATGCATTTTTTTTATTCAAACATTACTCTGTTACCAATACTTTTGTTGAGCAGATTGATAACATTTAAACAGGTGCCAATGCTTACATTTTCTCTTCCTTTTGGATCATACCGCACCTTGGTGTTTTTGGAATTGATCCATGGATTTAATACAAGTTTGCTAAAGGTTAATGTGGTCTAAGATGTAGACGATTGAGATGTCTACAAGATGTAGACGTGCCTTCCCATCCCTCGTGCCTACTGCAATGAGTGAGGGTGTCTGTGTCAGCCAAATTTGTAAAGTGTTTGTGCACTAAGGTGTACATGTCTGGCAAACACGCTATGAGACTTGGAATGTTTGCTAATTTGTACAATGATCATTTTCATTATTTATTTGCAGAGTTCTCTGAGTAGTGTTTTTTGTTAAAACCGTGACAAAATACAAACAACCGCAATAAAATAGTAACTGTTAATATACAATAATATTAAAATCTTTTTTTCGTTTTTTTTATTCATTTTTTTCATTTTTTATTTTTTTATTTTTTAGGAGGGCCGTACATATGTTGGAAGGGAGGATGCTGCATCAGAACAAGACATAGGTAAGGCATAAAATTTGAGGTATTAATGCTTTTACACAAACAATATTTCTCTTACGTCCTCCGACAGTCGCCGCCTCTTCATATTCGTCACATATGGGGTATTAGACTTTGCTCCGAAGGAGTAGCTAGGCAACAGAATATGTTAACATTAAAGCTTTTAACATATCCCACCCTCAAGGGGTGGTCCCCTCAGTCAATACCCTCCTACTTCCTGCAACCATATCTCAGTTTCAATGTCTAGCTTGTCAGGAGTGGCTGGCTCTCTCTGTGCTGGGGCTTTGTGCCCCAGACTCTTTCTTCTTTTTTGATTTTTTGTTTGAGTTTTCTCTATACCTTTACTTAGCTGTTCTTTTTGTCAGCATTAGTTAGTTCTTCGGATGAAGAGGATCATGCGGGCTGGGTCTCGGGCTGATCCCCCTGGTCGCAGGTCGTGGGTCAGTGGCTTCCCAGCCTGCCATCGAGCGTTCAGCCAGGTAACGCTCCTGGCACAGTGAACGACCCATCCCTGTTCGGTGCAGGGATGATTGGTGAGGTGGCTACCTCACTGGACGCTGTGCGGTTTCTTAACCCCCATTCTGTGCGTCTTGTATGCGACTCTCCCTGCCTCATGTGCAGCGGCTTGTTCGCCTGTGCGGGTCCCCCGCGCCATTGTGAGGTAAGTGTATCTATGTGGGGACCTGTCTGTCTGGGGGGGTGTCAGTCTGGGACTGTGTAACCTGCCTCTGTTCACACTGTTTGTCTCCCTATCACTCGGCTGCATGCTGTGGGCTGCAAGGGGGGGGGGGGGAGCTGTGTGACACTGTGTGTGTCAGCCTTGTCAGTGTGAGAAGCTGTTTGCTGTGGGGCATGTTTTGTGGCATGTTTGGGCACTATACAGCGATCGCTGCGGCGATCTAACATGTTTTTTTATACATGGATGACATTTGTGCATTACTGTACTGTGGAGCGGCGGTTTCGGCGCCAAACGGCGCCATTTTGCCTAAACTCGCTCCGGCCGCATGTTCTACATGCATGGCGGCCATTTTCTTGTAGCCTCCCATAGGCTTTAATAGAGCGCCCTGGCCGCATCACTTCCTCTTCTCCAGGAACACCGATCGAGGCAGCAGCAGCGGCGAGGGTCTCCTCAGGTTATATCCTTCTTATCCATTGCCTGTGTCAGTTTTATTGTCCCTGTGGGGGTCTCATTGTGCTGGTGTGTGGTGCGGTGGGCTGCGCTCGTCGCGCTTGTTAAAGGGGCAGTTAACCCTTTATTATCCGGCATTTGTAATAGGGGCAATGGATTCTCAGGAGGGCAAATTTCCTACCGCCTTGGTGGAAAGCCAGGGGACCGCTGTTTCCCCCCCAGGGGGGGATTTAGCCACTATTGTGGCTGGCCTTGCTGCTCAGGTGCAGATGCTGGTGGCTGCTCAATCTACTAAAAGACCCAGAGTTTCTCTTTCCTCTGATTCTGAGGGTGAAGGTGATGGGGCTGTTATGGCGGGGGCCTCCTTATCGGGGTCCCGCTCCTCCCTGGATCTAGTGGGGTCCGAGGTGGAGGCTGAAGTTGAAGGGGTTAATAATTCTCCCCCTGGCTCGCCTGAAGAGCTTGCAATCATGGATGAATTGATTGCTTCCATAAAACAAACGCTGCGTTTGCAGGATGAAGTTTGTCCCCCCGCTGCCTTGGCGGCTTATGGGACGCAGAGGAAACGCAGGACGCCACAGGTTTTTCCCTGCAATGATGATTTTCAGCGCGCTGTTAAGGAACAATGGCACAATCTACGCAAACCTTTTGCTGTACCAAGTAGGTTCAAGCTGCGTTATCCTTTCTCGCCTTCCACTGATGAAAGGTGGTGTGTGCCACCCCCAGTGGATCACGCAATTGCGGTTTTAAACAAATCCACTGCGATTCCTGCAGAGGATTCCCCTGTGTTCCGTGATGCCACGGATAGGAGATTGGAGTCTCTTGCCTGTCATACTTATTCTGTTACGGGTTCTATGCTTAAGGCTCTGTTTGCCTCTCTCATGGCGGCCCAGGCTGTCGCAAGTTGGACGCAGATGCTTAGGCGCGTCCTAGTGGCCGGTTCGGCCTCGCCGGCGACCCTGGATATGGTGGATCAAATCCACCAGGGTGTCATGTATCTGTGTGATGCGGACTTGGACCTAGTCCCGTTGGCTGCACGTGTGCACAGCGTGGCGGTGTTGTCTCGCCGCCTGGTTTGGTTGAAATGTTGGTCGGTGGACCAATCTTCACGTAAGACCTTAGCCAATCTGCCTTATGATGGGTCTCGCCTTTTTGGGGAGTCCTTGGATGTGTTGATTAAGGGGATCACCGGAGGTAAGAGCACTCTCTTGCCCCATTTCCCCAAGGCTAAGGGGGCTTCTGGGAAGAAGCATGCTAATTTTCGGCCCCCTCAGGGGTCCTTTCGTGCCTTTCGGTCGCACTACAAGGGCAAACCGTTCAAAGGTCAAGGCTCTCAGAAGAAGCCCTGGTCTGGAAAACAGAAGTGCGGTCAATCCGGATCCGCAGCCCATAACAGTGCGGCCTGAAGGGGCGCCCTCACCCAGTTTTGGGGTGGGGGGACGCTTGCTTGGTTTTCTTCAGCCCTGGTTGGCCCGCGTGCGGGACAGATGGGTTCAGGAGATCGTTCGATCTGGTTACAAGATCGAGTTTCTCTCTCGGCCGGAGAGCAGATTTTTTCCCTCAAATCTTTAACTGTCTCCAGAGCGTTTACGGGACCTGCACCTGGCGGTGCGGGACCTGAGGGCTCAGGGAGTGGTGGTTCCGGTGCCTCATCGGGGCAGATTTCGGGGGTTTTATTCCAATCTGTTCACCGTGCCCAGAAAGGAGGGCAAGGTTCGTCCAATTCTGGACTTGAAGGCTCTGAACCGCTCTGTGCGGGTTCGCAAGTTCCGCATGGAATCCCTGCGGTCGGTGGTGGCTGCCCTGGTTCCGGGGGAATTCATGGCCTCCATCGATTTGAAGGATGCGTATCTTCACATCCCCATTTTCGAGGGTCACCAGAGGTACCTTCGATTCGCCATTGCGGAGGATCACTACCAGTTTGTGGCGTTGCCTTTTGGTCTCGCCTCGGCTCCGTGGGTCTTCACCAAGGTGCTTGCACCGGTTCTGGCATTATTGAGGGCACAGGGCATTTCTGTCCTGGGGTATCTGGACGACATTCTGGTTCAGTCTGCGACCAGCCAGGGTCTGGAGAAAGACCTGTCTGTCACGATGCAAACTCTGCAGGAGTTTGGTTGGACGATAAATTTTCCCAAGTCGACACTGAGTCCGTCGGTTCGTCTTCCCTACCTGGGAATGATTCTGGACTCGGTGCAGGCGAAGGTCTTCCTGTCGGAAGACAAACTCAGAACTCTTCAGGAGGAAGTCAGGTCCCTCAGGGACGTTCCGCACTCGTCTCTGCGGACGTGCATGAGATGTCTGGGATTGATGGTCTCGGCCTTCGAGGCGATTCCCTTCGCCCAGTTTCACACGCGGGGTCTCCAAGCGGAGATCCTGTCCATGTGGGATGGGCGACCTCAATCTCTGGATCTTCAAATCTCGTTGAGTCATCGCACCAGAAGAGACCTTCTGTGGTGGCTCCAGTCCCCGATGGTGTCCGGGGGCAAGTCGTTTCGTCCTATCTCGTGGACGGTAATCACTACGGATGCCAGCCTGTCGGGCTGGGGTGGTGTTCTGGGCGCTCTGTCCGCCCAGGGGACTTGGTCGGAGGGGGAGTCCTCCCTTCCGATCAACATTCTGGAATTGCGTGCGATAAATCTCTGTCTTCATCGCTGGACGGACCGGCTGCAGGGCTGCCCGGTTCGGGTGCAGACGGACAATGCCACGGCGGTGGCCTACATCAACCACCAAGGGGGCACCAGGAGTGCCCGAGCGGCTCGAGAAGTGGCCGACATTCTGTCTTGGGCCGAGACTCATGTCCCGGCGATAACGGTGGTTCACATTCCAGGGGTGGAGAACTGGCAGGCGGACTATCTGAGTCGCCAGACCCTGGATCAGGGGGAATGGTCTCTCCACCCGGCTGTCTTCCAGATGTTGTGCGCGAAGTGGGGTCTTCCAGATGTGGACCTGTTCGCGTCTCGTCTCAACAACAAGGTGAGAAGGTTCGTGGCAAGGACGCGCGACCCTCGGGCAGACGCGTCGGACGCGTTAGTGGCCCCGTGGCATCAGTACAAGCTGATGTATGCGTTTCCACCGATTCAGTTGCTGTCCAGGTTCCTTCGCAGGTTACACTCGGAACGCAGCACGGTGATTCTTGTGGCTCCGGACTGGCCTCGCCGGTCCTGGTACGCAGACCTCGTGAATCTGGCGGTCGACGCCCCGTGGCGTCTGCCTCTTCGAGACGATCTCCTGTCTCAAGGGCCGATATACCATCCTGCTTTACAGTCGCTGGCTTTGACGGCCTGGCTGTTGAGACCGAGGTCCTGAAGGAGAAGGGTCTCTCCCCAGAGGTCGTTCATACCTTGATCAACGCGAGGAAGTCTTCCTCGGGGAAGGTTTATTACCGTACTTGGAAGGCCTATTTTGCCTGGTGTGAGTCCAGGGGGTTTTCACCCCGCACGTACTCTGTTTCCCGAGTGCTGTCCTTCCTTCAAACGGGTGTCGATCAGTGTTTGGCGCTGGCTACGATAAAGGGTCAGGTGTCTGCGCTGGCCGTTCTGTTTCAACGTCCCGTGGCTTCCAACTCCTTGGTTGGCACTTTTGTTCAGGGAGTGCGGCATCTGGTTCCTCCTAGGAGGGATCCTCTGCCCCCTTGGGACTTGAATCTCGTTCTATCTGTGTTACAACGTGCTCCTTTTGAACAGATCAGGGAGATCTCGTTGTCTATGTTGTCCAAAAAGGTCGCCTTTTTGGTTGCGATCACTTCGGCTCGCAGAGTGTCAGAGCTGGCGGCTTTGTCCTGCAAGTCTCCGTATCTGGTTGTTCATTTGGATAAGGTGGTCTTGCGACCTAATCCTTCTTTTCTTCCGAAGCGAGTTTCGGAATTCCATCTTAATGAGGATATTGTCTTGCCTTCGCTGTGCGCGAAGCCTAAACATCCAAAGGAGGTGAGATTACATTCTTTGGATGTTGTTCGGGCGATAAGGGTTTACCTTAAATCGACTGAGTCTTTTCGAAAGACGGATTCCTTGTTTGTTCTTCCAGAGGGTCCTCGGAAGGGCATGGCGGCGTCGGCCTCTACCATCGCCAAATGGATCAGGCAGACCATTGAACAGGCCTATGCTTTGCAGGGGAAGGTTCCCCCTGTGCCTGTGAAGGCGCACTCTACTAGATCTCTGAGTATGTCTTGGGCCTGTCGTCATGGGGCTTCTGTAGCCCAGGTGTGTAAGGCGGCGACCTGGTCGACCGTGCACACTTTCACAAAATTCTACAAAGTAGATGTTCAGGCATCGGCGGATGCTTCCTTTGGCCGCAAGGTTCTTAGTGCGGCAATTCCCTAGGGTCCCTTGTTGGGGACCTCTGGCTGTTGGGATAAGTTTTTTATCCCCTGGTTATTTGTCTTTTCCTGGGTTGTTGCTCCTGTTGAGCACTTGTTTTTCCTGTAGCCCAGCTGGTTTCCTTCCTTTGGTAAGGTTCCTTTCTTTGATGCGGAGACTGCGTTGCCTTTCGGCGCGGATGCGTTTCCCACCCCTCATGTTTGCACTGCTTTGGGACGTCCCCATATGTGACGAATATGAAGAGGCGGCGACTGTCGGAGGACGTAAGAGAAAACTGAATTTTTGTAAAATCTTACCTGTAAAATTCCTTTCTCTGAGTCCTCCGACAGTCACCGCCCCCGCCCCTCTTTTGGGGTTTGGTTGTATACTCTACTGCTATTCCACTGAAACTGAGATATGGTTGCAGGAAGTAGGAGGGTATTGACTGAGGGGACCACCCCTTGAGGGTGGGATATGTTAAAAGCTTTAATGTTAACATATTCTGTTGCCTAGCTACTCCTTCGGAGCAAAGTCTAATACCCCATATGTGACGAATATGAAGAGGCGGCGACTGTCGGAGGACTCAGAGAAAGGAATTTTACAGGTAAGATTTTACAAAAATTCAGTTTTTTAGCTCTTTTTGCGGTAGGGTTCTTTAAGTGGATACAAGCAGAAACCATAACTTCCATAAAGTTCTTTTATTTTGTGCACACACAGCTCAGTTTACTTGTCAAGGGACACTGCAAACATTCAAGTACATTTTTTTTATTGCAGAAGAGACATTGCATGTCTCTTCTACAATAAAAAACCTACCCACTCTCCGCTAATAACAGCATAACTGTAGTCTGCTTTAAGTATGATCTGTCTAACATAGATTATCTTTGGTGTTCTTTAATTGTTTTTAAAATAAATTACACATAGGTATTAGTGTCAAGACCTTTATTTCTGGCTTGTATAGATTAAAGTGACACCATAGAGAAGGAAGAATTGGGGTTACCATTGTAGGACTCCTGAAGAAGATGCTAGTTTCCTAAATGTTTCTATGCTGATTCATGATATGATACATATGGTGATGTTCAAACATCCATAAATATGTATAGACAACAACCTAAAAATACCCTGGGGTTGTTGTCCAAAATTATATTGCACAGAAAGGTTGTTTTCCTCCTCTTCTGGCAGTTCCCAGTCAGTACTATCAACTTCTTCTTCCGGGTGACTCCTGTAACAAGCTGGGTACTAAGAAGGCAACGGTGCATGCAAGCTCCTGAGCTGGGCTGTGTGCGCCTATAGGCACACACAGCAACGGAAAGCCAAGTCCCTGCTCCTTCCTCACAGGAGTTTGACTGACGACAGCAGGAGTCTATGGCTTCCCTCAGTTTTCCCTGTAGAAGGAAGTAGTGAGGGGAGGGGTTTTGGAGCCTGGGACAGTGCTGGAGCGGTGACATGGAGCCAAGTAAGTGTTTAGGGATGGTGGGTAGTACAGGTAGTGGGGCATTTTTTTTTAACTTTAATCCAGAGATGGCAATAAGGCGGGGCTGCCCAACTGGTGGCCCGCGACCTCCTGCTAAGGGATGGTGGATCGGCAAGCCCAGATCATGGGTTGCCAACCTGCTATCCAAGAGCAATCAATGTTGTGAATTGAGCCGGCGCTAGAAGAAGCAAGTGACTGCGGAGCCAATGCTTCCTGTATAGCACAGGCTCCTGTCACAGGTGGAGTAATAGCAAATTCACTCCACCTGGGACAGCAATAGCCAGCGATACCTGAATGAAAGACTGATATTAAAGGTCAGTTTATTACTAAAATCACAGTGTATGTATATATGGGCATATCTGTTCTGCAGTGGTAACTGGGCAGCTTTCAAACTGATCTGCAGGTGTAGGTTACCTGTACTAAGCCAAAGACTTCTGTTATTACCTGCGGGTTTGGTGCACTTTCTGAAAGCGCACCAAAACTGAATACAGGAATTTTGGTGCACTTTCAGAAAGTGCAGCACACCTGCAGGGTATAATAGAAGTCTATTGCAAAGTGCAACTAACCCACAGGAAAGCCACAGATGCTCTGCAACTGCGGTGATGGTAAACCGCAAGGCATCTGTGTGAAAGCAGCCTTAGGCCCTTTTCACATGATCGGTCTGATCCGGTAAGCCTGTCTTTTTTTCAGGCGGGCTCAATCGGACCCTCCATTCACCTCTATTGAGCAGCAGATGTAAATGGACTTGTGTCCATTTACGCCCACCTAACTTCAATCTGATACACTAAACAAAAGAGAGGTTCCGTCCCCTTCCATCTGGGGAATTGGATCGAAGGCCCCTAGAGTAGAGTGAGCTGTGTCCATGTCTGCTCTGCATATGCAAAGTGGACATGGATCTGTCATCTGTCCGCTCCGCTCATTGTGGCCCGCAACTGGATACCAAGTCACTTGAGTGGCCCTCTTTAAAATGTTGGGCACCCCTGCATTAACACAAAAAAAAAATTACCAATTTAAGTAATTGACAGATTTTGTTTATGTTACTCCTAATGTGTTCCTTTCCTCTGTAATATTTTCTTTTGGAAAACAAAAAAATAAATTTACATAACTGTCAAAATTCCTTATTTCTAGAATTGCTTTAGGTCAGTGGTCTCCAAACTGCGTCCCGAGGGCCAGGTATGGCCCTTTGCTTGTTTTTATCCGGCCCTTGAGGCACTATTCTCCTACTGATACGAGACCCTAATCTGCCAACTGACCTCAATAATGGGGCACCATTTCACCCACTGGCACCAACAATGGGGCACTATTCCTTCCAATGATACCAACAATGGGGCGCTATACCTCAACCTTATACCAAATGTGCTGATGTTTTCTCCCACTTATGCCAGGAAACATTTCGCTGCCACTGGCCACAGACCGGCCCCCTGAAGTCTGAAGGGCAATAAACTGGCCCTTTGTTTAGAAAGTTTGAAGACCCCTGCTTTTGGTGAAAAATGCAGAAAGCATTAAAACCAAAGTATGACAGTCAGGGAGCTTGGATTCTCAAATGAAGAGTCCAGCAATGGCCTTCTCTGTGTTTCTCACATAACAAAGTCTCTTTAACTACCGTCTCCCATTCTAAATGTATGCTACAGTAGCAGTTCTTTGTATGACTGCCATTTTGATACAGTGCCGAGATTTAGTGATGACACATCTGTCTGGCGGGGTTCAGTTCTTCCATATTGGGATTTCATGGGAAATCTCAGCAATGACTGCTCAGGTATTATCAGCATTTCTTGGGATCTCCAGCAACCATCTGGTAGGAGGGCAAGAATGACGCAAACTCTGGCCTACCTATCTCCGCAGCAGTCTCACGGGGGTGAGATAGAAGTGATGTCTAAAACTGAAAGCCAGATTTTGACTTTTTACCACTCTTCTACATTATGTACAACTATCTGTATAATCGGGAGACTTAAGAATATTTTTGGGGTAAATATCAGACTCCATGCTAACAATGTAAATCTAATTTTGGGATAAGTGACAAAAACATATATTGCTTTGTAAAACTTCCCTCTTCCTTCTTAATTAAAACCTAGGAAAAATATATAATGTTTACAAATTGGTTACCTTAATAAAGCCCTAGATCTACAAACAACTAACCCATAATCTGTTAATAAATTCAGATAGGTTTTAGATTCAAAGAGTTATAGGGTACTAAACTCGCAAACCTCTTCGAAATGTCTCTCTCCTGCACTCTCTCTCCTAAATTGGAAATATGGATTATCCAGATATCCATTTTCGCTTTTCTGATAGTATACAAATTACACTATATACATCACATCTGAATATTTTGTATTCCTGCAATAATCATATTCACCCTTCTTTTCAAAACACAGTTCTGCATGGACTCGATTTGGAAAGTGAACATTGTATCTTTGAAAATCTCAATGGCAGAGTGACACTTATTCCACTTAATGAAGCCCAGTGCTCTATAAATGGAATCCAGATTGGAGAACCTTCTCAGCTGAACCAAGGTAAGGCAAAAACATAGTTGCTCATTGCATATTTAACCATTACATTTTTTTTCTTCCTGATTAATTGTTACCTTGTGTAGCAATATTTCAACTTTCAACACATTTAACCACTTTAGGACCGGAGGATTTTCTTGCTTTACGTCCAGGCCACTTTTTGCGATTCGGCACTGTGTGACTTTAACTGACAATTGCGCGATCATGCAACGCCGTACCCAAACGAAATTTACGTCCTTTTTGTCCCACAAACAGAGCTTTCTTTTGGTGGTTTTTGATCACCTCTGTGCTTTTAATTTTTTGCGATATTAATAAAAAAAAGCGACAATTTTGAAAAAATAACAATATTTTTCTACTTTGACAGTTAAAAAATATCCAATATATTCAATTTTTGTCATATATTTAGGCCAAAATGTATTTAGCTACATGTCTTTGACAAAAAAATTCTCAATGAGCGTATTTTTAACCGCTTTAAGACTTTAAGATTTTACCCCATTTCTGACCAGGCCATATTTTGCGATTCGGCACTGCGTTACTTTAACGGACAATTGCGCGGTCGTGCGATGCTGTACCCAAATCAAATTTATGTCCTTTTTTTCCCCACAAATAGAGATTTCTTTTGATGGTATTTGATCACATATGCAATTTTTACTTTTTGCGCTATAAACAAAAAAAGAGCGACAATTTTGAAAAAATAACAATATTTTTAAAATTTTTGTATATGAAATTCCCCCGACAAAAAAAATGTAAAAATCAAATTTTTTTAACATTTTAGGCCAATTTGTTTTCTGCTACATATTTTTGGTAAAAAAAAATCGCAATAAGCGTATTTTGATTGGTTTGCACAAAAGTTATCGCAGCTACTAACTACGGGAAATTTATGTAATTTTTATAGTTTTTTATTTAACTAGTAATGGCTGCGATCTGCCATTTTTTTTTTTTGCGGGACTGCGACATTGCGGTGGACAGATCGGACCCTTGACTGACATTTTTTACACTTTTGGGGGTACCAGTGACATTACTACAGTAATCAGTGCTATAAATATGCACTGTTACTGTTAAAATGACACTGGCAGGGAAGGGGTTAACTTTTATTGGTGATCAAGGGGTTAATGTATGCCTGGTGCTTACTGATGTGTGTGGGGGGAGGGGATTGTGTGACACAGGCACAGATCGCAGGTTCAGCTATGCTGAATCCTGTAATCTGTCCCTGCCTGTCACTTAGGAGATCCGCCCGCTTTGTTTACACAAGCGGGCGGATCTCCTCACTCGATCCCCGACGATCGGGGAAGAGCGGCGGTGATCACCGCCGCTTCTCTCCTGGCCCGACTCCCGCGGTGACTGAATACAGCGGGAGCGCCGCCCACAAGGGGAGGAGTCCAGCGACGTAGACCTATGTTGCTGGACGATAACAAACCACTTTGCCGCAGTACGCTCCATGTGAGCGGTCGCAAGTGGTTAAGTTGTGAACCCAAGTGTGAGAGTTGAGACAATGACCACTCCGGCATCTTTGGTTGGTTTTGTTTATTGTGTTTTGGGGATGGGAGAAGGGAATGAGTGGGATACTCCTCTGGCTCAACTAGGTTAACTGGGACTTTATGCAAAAATGCCCGTTGGCGCTGTCTTGGCGCTGGCTGGTTCTCGACCAGCGCTTCCTGGCGTTTGAAGATACTGTTATGCTGAAACTTCGACTTTAACTTGTTTGTTAACTCAGAAGATCCAGGACTGTAGAACACTTGACTCCTGACACTCAATGTGGCTCAAGTCACTGAATAGCTCCCTTCAGTACATTACTGACCGAGGTAGCTCCTTATCACTGCTTGTGCCACTGCAATTATCTCCGTACACTGCACACCGTACACATTAGCTCTTCAGGGCCCAACCGCTGGCACCCCCTCTAACACTTCAGGGTCCTCTGACTAGACACCCTTTCTTGGAACTGGACCCCTCTTCCTCCACTGGTCCTCGGCACACCAGATCCCCTCTGCAGCTCAACTCAGCATTCTCTGGATTCCCAGGCAGAGCCTAATTTAATCCAGTGGTGTACTCCTTTAAAGATATTACATGCATTTACCATAGCACCTTTATTCATACCTTAATCCTTTTAGCCTCCTGTTATCACATGTACAGCAGCCTCAGACCTGATATATATATATATATATATATATATATACTGTATGTATGTATGTATGCATGTATGTGTGTATATATATATATATATATATATATATATATATATATATATATATATATATATATATATATATATATATATAATATAACTTCACAGGTGAGGCGAACAGCACACGGTGTTCTTTCAGTGCAAGCAATCAGGGCATCCCAAAGGCCATATATAGAAATACAAATCCAGGGTTTGCTGTACTTAAACATTTACATACAGATAAGTTGCATATCGTTTCATGAACAACAGTTTAGGGCTATAGAACTTGCGCCTTTCTTCAAGTAGGAACAAACTTGAAATAACAATACCATTATATCCTTTCTTTTATAAAGATACATTTCACACCAGGAATCAATTAGGTATCAACTAAATAATTAGACTGAACAAAATCAATTAAGGCCCCTTTTACACACTCCGTCCGTTGGATGGACTCCGTTTATCTCAGTGGGGGATCGATCCGCCGATCCCCCGCTGAGCAGGAGGATGACAGCTGTTCTCCGCGCTGTGTGTGTAGACACAGCTGTCAGGTCCCCATGCATCTCTATGGGGGAATCGGATGGGAACGGACCGACGGTCCGTTCTCATCCGATCCGCTGAACGGATGGAAAATAGGGTTTCTATCCGTCCAGACTTGACGGATGGGATTGGATGTCAGCGAACATGTCTCTGCTGACATCCGATGCCCCATAAAGATGCATGGAGTGACAGTTCATATCAGAAAACTGACAGGCTGATCTGAACGGTCCGCCTGTGTGAAAGGGGCCTAAATCCATCCTAAATCCCAGAGAGACCGTTAAACGAGATGTAGTCACCCTCCAACATCCATTAGAAGGTATTCTGGTGACAACCTATTATCAAGAGATAGACATATAATTAATTTATAGTAATAAAGAAAAAAATATATATAATACCCCTAAAAAAAGGGGAAAGATTTTCAAAATATTTATACATATTTCTAATCCAACTATATGTCTGTCAATAAAAAAATATTTTAATATTATATATACACATAAAAAAGGCCTATAAACTATCAACAAAGCATTTTATTGCAGAAAATCCTTAAAATAAGTCACCCCAAAGAGAAGAAAATTTTTACATCCATATTTACCGGATCAATTCATTATAAAAATAGATGCAAATCTAATCATTCACTGCACTTCTAATTTTTGTAAATTAAGTTCCCGATTCCCACCTTGTCTATTTTGAGGGACTTCATCAATCACCATGTATCTAGGTTGTGAGGTTGTATGTCTCATTTCCACAAAATGTCTAGCAAGCGGTAATTTAGTGAGTTTGTCCCTTATTGAATATTTGTGTCTGGCAATCCAATCTTTCACCTTCTGTGCTGTATCACCCACACATTAAAAGCCACATGGACATTGATTATATATATATCACATATGATGATTGATTGTATAGTTTCCTTTCATTTCTAGATTATTACCTCAATGTGGATATGTAAGATATTTACCTTTTTATTATTGAGCTGCATTGTATGCAGTTCAAACAAGGGTATGATCCATGATTGTGCGGCCCTAGAAATGTTATATTGGGCATTTTTTGTAGGAATTGATCAGATCTAATCTGCTGTGTATGGTTCTACCTTTATGATCTGAGGGAAAAGGAGGGCAATTAAACTTAGGGATTAAAGGAAAATTTTCTTTTAATATGCGCCAATGTTTTTTAATAATAGTATGCACTCGCAATGAGTGTGGATGGTATTGTGATACAAATGATAACCTCTTATCCATTTTAATCCTATTCTTTCTATTGGCCACATTTTTCATTTCTGCCTTTATAACCTGTACTGGGTAACCCCTCTTAATTACCGTAAATTAGTTACCATTTCATTAAGATGTTTTTCTCTATCTCCTTGTTTGCTAACAATTCTATTAACCCTTATCAATAGGCCCTTTGGGATGGATTTAAATACTCCAGGAGAGTGGAAGCTCTCATAATGTAGTAATTGATTACGATCAGTCGGTATTGTGTATAAATCACTAACAAGCCTACCATTCCTTATCGTTATACATGTGTCCAAGAACGGCATTTTTTCCTGACTTACATTCATATTAAATTCCAAACCGGGTATTAAATAATTGATATATGCATGAAACAGTGACAGTGTATTTAAATCACCCTCCCATATTGCAAACACATCGTCTAAAAAGCAGAACCAACATTTACAATTTTCCTTAACCACTTATGGACCAGGCCTATTTCTGACACGTGTTGTTTACTAGTTAAAATCAGTATTTTTTTGCTAAAAAATTACTTAGAAGCCCCAAACATTATATACTGTACTTACTTAGAACCCCCAAACATTATATATGTTGCAATATTTTTTGTCACACGGTATTTGTGCAGGGGTCTTTTAAACACAATTTTTGGGGAAAAAATAAATTTCACTGCATTTCAAAAAACTAAACAGTAAAGTTTTTCTATAATGTGAAAGATAAAGTTACGCTGAGTAAAAAAAAAAAAACATGTCATTCTTCAAAATTGCGCACGATTGTGGAATGGGGACAAACATTGGTACTTAAAAATCTCCATAGGCTACGCTTCAAAAATTTCTACAGGTTACCAGTTTAGATTTACAGAGGTGGTCTATGGCTAGAATTATTCCTCTCGCTCTAGCGATCGCTGCAATACTTCACATGTGTGGTTTGAACACCATTTACATATGTTGGTGCGACTTGCGTATGCATTCGCTTCTGCACGCGAGCTCGGAGGGACGGGGTCCTTTAATTTTTTTTTTCTTATTTATTTTACCTTTTATTTTTTTATTTTTTCTTTGTCCCTCTTAAAAAAAAAACTTCTTTGATTACTTGTAATAGGAATAAAAGTGATGTAAACATTCCCTTATAATAGAAATTGTCCTCTTTAATGTGAGATCTGGGGTCAAAAAGACGCCAGATCTCACATCTACAGTAAAAAGCAAAAAAAAAAAAAGAGCCCTTTATGGCCGTTGGGAGGAAGTGGCGTATGACCTCGCTCTGGTCCTCCAAGGCCATAGAGTCGAGTGGTGGCCAGCTTGCCCTCACTTGACTTCCTGCCTAGGACTCCATCGGACCGGATCGTTTTCCCTGCTACCGACGGCTCCTGTAAGTGGGGGAAGAGGCAGGAGGGGGGGCACCTCTCCCGATGCCCATAAAATTGATCCCTCGGCTAATCCGCCACTGGGATCACTTCTATGAGAAAGAGGACAGATAATAACCTGGCAAATCCAACAAGAAATGGTAGACTTAGATGCTCTATGCCCTTTCCTGGGCCCTTCTGGCAGTATGAACAAAAGATCGGTCTTCCGAATCTGAGCCAACATTTTCAAGTAAGTCTTAAGAGAACATACTACATCAAGAGAATGTAGTAACATTTCCTCCTCTGTTTGAGGATCTGGAAAAAAGGAAGGCAGTACAATGTCCTGATTTAAGTGAAACGCAGACACCACCTTTTAGGCAAAAAAGATTTTGTGGACGTAGAGTCACTCTATCTTGATGTAAAATCAAGAATGGCTCTTTACAAGAAATAGCTGCTAGTTCTGATACTCTTCTGGCTGAAGTTATCGCAACCAAAAAGACAAATTTTCTGGTCAAAAGAACCACGGGGATATGCCCAATGGGCTCAAAAGGCTGTTTTTGTAAAACTGCCAGCACCAAATTTAGGTCCCAAGGACACAATGGTGGCTCTATTGGTGGAAGCATACATAATATCCCTTGAATGAAGGTTTGAACCAAGGAAAGCGAAGTGTTGGGTCTCTGAAAAAAAAATGACAAGGCTGAATGACGAAAGGGAGGCTTCCCACCTGTTAGCTAGGTGTCCCATCACACAGCAGAAGCCAAATAATGTTACATCACTTCTAATTTTAACGGGAAACCTATCAACACGTTCACACCTTCAATTCATGTAGTGTTTCCATATTTTTGTCCAACCCCTGTATATACATATGCATCTAAAGAAAATTGAAATATCATCAAAAAAATAATTTATTTTAATATTTCAAAAAGTGAAACTCATATATTTTATATAGATGCGTTACACACAGAGTGATATATTTCTTTCTTTTAATTTTGATGATTATGGCTTCAAGCTAGTGAAAACCCAAAATTCAGTATCTCAGAAAATTGGAATAATAAATCAGACCAATAAAAAAATAAAAAGTTTTTTAATACAGAAATGTTGGTTTACTAAAAAAGTATGTCCATATACAGTATAGTATGCACTCAATACTTGTTTTGGGCTCCTTTTGCATGAATTACTGCATCAATGCGGCGTGGCATGGAGGCAATCTGCATGTGGCACTGCTGAGGTGTTATGGAAGCCCAGGTTGCTTTGATAGTGGCCTTCAGCTCGTCTGCATTGTTGGATCTGGTGTCTCTCATCTTCCTCTTGATAATGCCCCACAGATGCTCTGGGGTTTAGGTCAGGCGAGTTTGCTTGCCAATCAAGCATAGTGATACCAGGGAAGCAGGAAGTGCTCTAGAATTTCCGAGAAGAGGGCTGCGCTGACTTTGGACTTGAAAAACACAGTGGGCCAACACCAGCAGATGACGTGGCTCCCCAAATCATCATTGACTGATGAAACTTCACACTGGTGACCTCATGCAACTTGGATTCTGTGCCTCTCCACCCTTTCTCCAGACTCTGGGATCTTGATTTCCAAATTAAATGCAAAGTTTTCCACAGTCAGTGATGATTTGGGGAGCCATGTCATCTGCTGGTATTGGTCCACTGTGTTTTATCAAGTCCAATGTCAGCACAGCCCTCTACCAGGAAATTCTAGAGCACTTCATGCTTCCCTCTACTGAACAGCTTTATGGAGATGCTGGTTTCATTTTCCAGCAGGACTTGGCACCTGCCCACACTACCAAAAGTACCAATACCTGCTTTAATGATCATGGTATTGGTGTGCTTGATTGGCCAGCAAACTCGCCTGACCTAAACTCCATTGAGAATCTGTGGGATATCGTCAAGAGGAAGATGAGACACCAGACCCAACAATGCAGATGAGCTGACGACGCTATCAAAGCAACCTGGGCTTCCATAACACCTCGGCAGTGTCACGGGCTGATCTCCTCCTCTGTATATGTTTATGTATTTATAATATGTGTATATGTATATATTTTATATATCAGTTTTTTTGTGTAAATGTTTGCCTTCAGTTTATTTTTAAAATTCATAGCTATGTAAAATAAGAAAGCCTATACATTACCACAATTTATCTTGATATCTTTATGGCTAAATATGTTTTTTTTAACCATTTTAAGCTTTTAAAACTTTTACATTTATTTTAGAAACAAAAGTATAATTCATATATGACACCTATGAAGAGGAGCCTGCTGGGTTGTCTGGAATTCTAGCACCAGTTTCTCCCTTTTGTACTGCCCCTGCAGCTAGATAATTCAGATGGGTATTTTGTCTGTCAGGGGAGAAGGGGGGGGGGGGGGTTCTAGAAGTCCTCAACGTTGTTCAGCTGGCTATAGTTTAACCTTCCTAGCGGTATTCCCGAGTGTGACTCGGGGTAAGATTTTAGAGCAAAAAGCGGTAACCCCGAGTCACACTCGGGGTAGCGCTAGGAAGATCGCTAGATGCTGGAAGAGGTTTTACTTACCTTTTTCTCCGGGATCCAGCGAAGACTGCGAGCGGTATGCGGCGGCGGAGCTCTCTCCCGATCGTCTGCGAGCCCCGGCTTCCGTCTCCGGCGACGTGACGTCCGCCGGGGGGTGGAACCGGCGGCAAATTCGAATGTAAAACACACCAAACACACTGATACCGTTCAAAATAAAAAAAATCACATTACATTGCCCCCCAGTGCCCTTTCCTGCAGTTTATATATATATATATATATATATATGTGTGTATACATAATATATGTATACATACATATATATATAATAAATGTATACAGTTGGTTTGGGCTGCTCATTCACAAGAATTACATGCAAAATAATGGTACCGCTTTCAGCACCTAAAATCCAAAAGAATCATACCGCCAGGGAGGTTAATATGTGGCTATATTATCTGTCCACAACCAAGCCTGCTGACAGCACGGCCCTATGAAAATATGGAAATATAGCCTAGGTCTTCATCTTCTTAGCTGCAAGTGGTAAATATATATTCATATGCAGTTTGTCAAATTTACCTGACTACTAAATAAAAAGCATTTTTTATCCTTGAACATAATAAATAAGGAAATATATGCAAAAAACACTCCTTTTAAAAGAGTTGTTCAGTATTTTGCAAGCAATGTTCTTGTTGAATTGAATATAATCATACTACTTGGTTGTAGAAAGAAGTTACTGAGCTGATGACTCTGGAAGTGACTGTAAGATGATCTTTTGTGAAGAATGAATATTTTAAAGAGTTTCCATAGTTTAATTCTTTCATATCTTTTTGGTCTATAAAATATATTTAAATTGTTAAACTGAAACGCCAAAACAAGTATAATTTTTTTGATCTACATATACATTTATATTCTTTAGCATTTTTTCCAGGATACAATAAGAGTCCCAATGTTTTCATTGCATAATTTTATAGTTTAAAACCAGAGCTCCAGGTACCATGGTTTTATTCTCCCACCTCTGTTGAATTAGGTACGCTGTTAATGACAGGCACAGCGCAGGAAAGACTGCGGTCCACGCTTGTCTTCATACTGCCGACTTCTTCACTGCATTAATTATTTATGCTTCAGTGACTTCTAAACTTGCTGCTTGTCAAAGTGTTTTGCAGTAGTTCCGCAGCCTGAAGATGAAGTACATCTACATCTCTAGAGCTAAATATTCATCTTGTTACAGAACTCTGGCAGTATGAAGAAGATTAGCTTTTATGGGTTAGATATAGTCGACGAGTCATGTAACATGTATAGTTATGACTGAATTTTCGTAATTATGATAGAAAAGTCATGGGTGAATGCTTGGAGTCAGTAGGGCACACCAAAAACATACAATTGGTAGCTAATTTTTGACATTTTTTTCAGTTCAGCAAAAACACTACAGATTTCAGACCCGTTAAATAAAAGGTATAATAGAACTTTTATTAATGAAGTCATGCCTGGGACTTGGAATTGTCCAAAAATAAAAAAAATCTAGAAGCTGCTGTTGCTGATTTGGTTTCCAAGTTGCACATTTCACGGATGTCATGTTCATGCTTTGTTTCAATACCTGGTGAGTCACTGACCTGGAACAAGCCTGTAAATATCAGGTGCCGGTATATCCAATATGCTTATTTCAGATCAGTGACTTGGTGTAAAAAGGGGCTTCTACAGCCTATAAAAGTGTACTAAGACCTAGGTGAAAATTTAGTTTTAGTTTTGTTTTTTTAGCAAAGTAAAATAATATGTGATATTGCGGTATAACACAGTATCACACAATAAGAAAATAAACACATTTTCCAGGAAATGCTGGAGGAATTGTGATATAGCTGGACATATCTTTCACATCTGGTGGGAATGCCCATCCATTGTCCCATTATGGACGTGCGTTTCCAACCTCATTTAAGATGTAACTAAAATGCCTCTCATATTAAACCCTCAGATGGCTCTCTTCGGACAAGGACTCTCGAATAGGCACCCAAAATTTCACCCTATTATTACAAAGATACTTATTGCTACTCACCTCTCTATTGCCAGGTTCTGGAAACAGACCTAAGCACCCACTCTGTATTGTACTATTTATATCTTAAATGATCATTTATCTATTTGCCAAATCACAGATAAAAATGGATAAATGAAAATAGCAATACTGGCTATCAGACCTTACAGCTGCATCACATTCTTAATCCTCTTACTTGCTACCCTCTCTAGTTTGATGACCCTCCATATAAAGGGACATCTATACCCACACTCTCCTGCCCCGAATAGAGCCTCCTGGGAATGACCACTGTTCACAGTAATGCATACGTTTATATTGCTAAACACTTACCTGCTTTTCCAGTCCCTTGCCTTTCCTCTTTCCCCTCACTTATCCTTATTCCTGTTACCCCTCTCTTTAAGAAAATACCACCCTGAACACTAGACCTTCTATATTTTGGGTCAAACCTGGTTTTGTACTTGTACAATCTTTTCTATTGTTTTGCAAATTGTTATTATTTATCAACCTATGTGTGGAGTGAGCCTTCCCATTCAAGTTTTATTTTCAGTATATAACAGTTGCTGTACTGTAACCAATTATCTAAAAAAAAAAAAAAAAAAAAAAAAAAAAAAAAAAAAGAATATATGGGAAACAAAAAAAGGAAAATAAATGTTCTCTTCCGTTCATTGACGGACAGAGCGCATATCTTCATTAGTCGAATAGGTTATGCTGCGCTTCCTAGGAGAAGGACACTAGGCGGAAAAGGGTTAACAAAGTTAACAGAGCTTTAATTACGCCCATGGGGCAGTCACAGGTGGTATACTCCCACTTCCTGCTCTAGGATTCAGTCTTTTTCTGCCTAGTCAGGAGTAAGGACCTAGCTCCCTGCTGAGATCTCTGGTCCTGGCATGTTTTTTCTCAATTGTTATTTTCTATTTTTTTTTTTTTTTTTTTAATACATTTTTATTGGTATTTGAAAATATAACCAGGAAATGCAGACGCAGCCGCCAAACTCGTGGAGTAACAAACAGTATTAAATATCAAATGCGGGTATTAGGTAAGTATCACAAAATGGTACTGTTCTGTAGATTCAGTCAAAAGAGAAGCGAGAAAGAAAGAAAGAAAGAAAGAAAGAAGTGGCGTTGGGCAGATATAGAGAGGAGGGTATGAGAGAAAGAAAGGAGGAAGGAAGGGGAGGGGGGGGGGGGTAGAAGAAGATAGAGAGAGAGGAGTAAGGCTCAAAAAGGGGTGGTGGTGAAATCAATCAGCAGGTATATTTTGCAAAGACAGGAAATGTCAAACGGTTCAACAATGCAGTGGAAGCAAGTTTTACCCTGTACCATTCAAACCATGGTTTCCAGAATAAGTCAAATTTATTTAGATTTTTATTTTGTAGTGCTATGGATTTTTCCCATATATAGTGTTGGTTGGTAGCGGTGAGAACTTCAGAGTGGTTGGGGGGTATATTTTGTTTCCAAGGTCGTGTAATAGATAATCTCGCTGAGATAAAACGACTGGTTACTATACCGCGGTACATTATAGGGAATTTGTCAATGTCCATGTTGAGCAAGGCAAGGGCGGGATCTGTTAAGGTAATTATGCCAGTTATCTCTGAGATTATATTAAATATTTTCTTCCAGTAATTTCGAATACCACTACATGTCCACAGTATGTGGAATAGGGTTCCAGCGGAGTCGCAACCCCACCAGCAGAGTGGTGAAGATGTACTATATATTTTAGCTAGTCTATGCGGGGTGAGGTACCATCGTAACGTAATTTTCATGGTTAGTTCCAGGGCTCGAGTCCTGTGGGAATGCATAGGAACGGCGTTCCTGTACTTATTCTACTACAGGAATGCTGTTCCCGTTCCCCCCCCGAGCCCCCGCCACCTCCTGCTCTGGGATGGCGGGTCGGTAAGCCCAGATTGCGGGTTCCCAACCCGCCATCCCCGAGCATCGCTGTAAACTGAGCCGGCAGTACAGGAAGCAGAGCCGATGCTTCCTGTATAGCGCCGGCTTCTGTCACAGGCGGAGTGATACCAAATGTACTCCGCCTCCCCCTGTGACAGGACACAGGAGGAACGACTCTGCTGATTAGAGGGAGGTAAGGAGCAGGGCCCTCATCAGGGGGGTACAGCCAATACACCTGTAGGGGCCCGGCCGTCGCTAGGTTGCCATTGCCAACAACTGTCTGTCCGTGAAGGAGCGGGCCAAGCACGGAGCCAGTGATGTCATGGCACCGCTCTGCGCCTTTTATGAATAGTTAAGGAGGACTGAAGGGGGCGTGGCCGAGCACGGCATGAGAGGATCTTTTTCACCGGAGCTCTAGTCCCGATGTAGATCTTCTTGGCCGAAATACCGCCTGCATATGCTGCTCCATCCTCTGCCAATCTGCCTGTCCCGCTGTGGCCTCCGGTGCAGTCTCCTCCCACCAGCCCGACAGGATGACATCCTGAGGAGACTGCATTGGAGGTCACATCGGGACAGGCAGACTGGCAGAGGATGGAGCAGCATATGCAGGTGGTATTGCAGCCAGGAAGAAGATGGAGGGGCTGCCCCTCTCTGTGGTCTGTATAAACCCAATGTGAAGGGTCTGCTAACACTGCACCCCAATGATCTGTACAGGCCCAGATCTATGTGCAGATGTGACAACCCACCCAGGTCCTCCCTGCTTCTGTGATGTGACCAGCCTGGCAGTGGCACTGGCTCAGCACTGGCACATAGGACATACCACACTGAGAAGATGGAAACAGTGAGCAAACAGGGCATGTCTGCTAAACCAGTCTGGAAATCTCCTGTACTATGTCCGCAGTCTCTGACAATCTCTTGCGCCATGTCCATCATCTCCTGTACAATATCTGCAGTCTCTGACCGTCTCCTGTAGTATGTCTGCAGTCTCTGACAATCTCCTGTAGTATGCCTGCTGTCTCTGACCGTCTTCTGTAGTATGCCCACAGGCTCTGACCATCTTCTGTAGTATGCCCGCAGTGTCTGACCGTCTCCTGTAGTATGCCCGCTGTCTCTGACCATCTTCTGTAGTTACATACATAGTTACATAGTAGGTGAGGTTGAATAAAGACAATAGTCCATCCAGTTCAACCTGTGTAGGTGTGTGTGGCTGTACTCATCTCACATACCCCTGAATGTTCTGATCCTTGAGATGTAAGTCTAAGAGTCTTTTGAAAGCCACCATACTACCCGCAGAAACCACCTCTTGTGGTAGAGAATTCCACAATCTTGTAGCCCTAACAGTAAAGAACCCCCCACGTTGCCTGTGATTAAAACGCTTCTCCTCTAATCGCATTGTATGCCCTCGAGTCCTCATGCAATCCCTTCGAATGAACAGCTTTTTTTCTAAGCTGGGATCCCCATTAAGATATTTATAAATTGCTATCATGTCCCCCCTCAGACGTCTCTTCTCCAGGGAGAATAAATCAAGCGATTGTAGACGCTCTTCATAGTCAAGGTCCTCCAATCCCCTAATTAGTTTAGTTGCCCTTCTCTGGACTCTCTCCAGCTCCAACACATCCCTCCTGAGGACTGGCGACCAGAACTGGACAGAATACTCCAGATGCGGTCGGACCAGAGTTTTATAAAGTGGAAGGATTATAGTCTTATCTCTGGAATACATCCCTTTCTTTATGCATGCTAATATTCTGCTGGCTTTGGCAGCTGCCGCTTGACATTGCATGCTGTTGCCTAATCTATCATCAACCAAGACTCCCAGATCCTTCTCCATTTTTGATTCCCCCAAGGGTTCCCCTCCTAACGTGTATTGTGTTTTTATGTTTTTAGTCCCCAAGTGCAAAACCTTACACTTCTCCACGTTAAACCTCATTTGCCATGTCCTTGCCCACTCTGTAATTTTGTCCAGGTCATTCTGTAGGATATCTGCTTCATGCTGTGCAGTTATTGCCCTGCCCAATTTTGTGTCATCTGCAAAAACTGATATTGAACTACTGATCCCGTCCTCAATGCTGTTTATGAATAAATTGAACAAGGTTGGTCCCAGGACTGAGCCCTGGGGCACCCCGCTTACAACCTCAGACCAGTCTGAGTATGCGCTGTTTATTACCACCCTTTGGACACGCCCTTTAAGCCAGTTCCGTATCCAAGAGCAAACCCTGCTTTCGATACCTGCAGACCTTATTTTATAAATTAAGCGCTTGTGGGGAACTGTATCAAACGCCTTAGCGAAATCCAAGTACACCACATCCACTGGTCTGCCCCTATCTAGCTCACAGCTCACCTCCTCGTAGAATGCTAAGAGATTGGTTTGACAAGAACGCCCATTTGTAAACCCGTGCTGATTACTGCTGATGATGTTGTTGTCTTTAGCAAACTCTACGATATAGTCCCTTATTACATAGATAGTTACATAGTTAGTGAGGTTGAAAAAAGACATCAGTCCATCCAGTTCAACCTATGATGCGTGTGTGTGTTTGCTTTTAACCGTACATTGTATACCCCTGTATGTTGTGGTCTTTAAGGTGTCCATCTAATAGTTTTTTGAAACTATCAATGCTCCCTGCTGATATGACTGCTTGTGGAAGAGAATTCCACATCCTTACCGTTCTTACAGTGAAGAACCCCTTACGCACTTTAAGGTTAAACCGCCTTTCCTCTAGTTTTAGTGAGTGGCCACGTGTCTTATTGTATCTCCTTTCTCTGAATAGTTTGTTCCTTATGCTCGGGTCACCAGTACAGTATTTGTACATTGATATCATATCCCCCCTCAATCGTCTTTTCTCCAGAGAGAAAAGGTTCAGGGCTTGTAGTCTTTCCTCATAGCTGATGTCCTCCATTCCCCTAATTATTTTTGTTGCCCTTCTCTGGACTTTCTCCAGTTCCAGCACATCCTTCCTGAGGACCGGTGCCCAGAACTGGACAGCATACTCCAGATGTGGCCGGACCAGAGTCTTGTAGAGTGGGAGAATAATCTCTTTATTTCTGGAGTGAATCCCCTTTTTTATACATCCCAGTATTCTGTTGGCTTTGCTTGCGGCGGCTTGGCATTGCATGCCACTGCCAAGCTTGTTGTCTACCAGTACCCCCAAGTCCTTTTCCATCCTAGACTCACCCAGAGGTTCCCCCCCTAGTGAGTAGCTTGCTTTCTGGTTTCTGGCCCCCAAGTGCATTACTTTACATTTATCAACATTAAACCTCATCTGCCATGTAGTTGCCCACCCCGTTATTTTGTTCAGGTCTGCTTGCAAGGTTTCCACATCCTGCATAGAAGATATTGGCATGCCTAGTTTAGTATCATCTGCAAATACTGAGATTGTGCTAGATATCCCCTCCTCTAGATCATTTATGAACAAATTAAACAGGATTGGTCCCAGGACAGAACCCTGGGGGACCCCACTTTCCACACCTGCCCAATCCGAGTACTCCCCATTAATCACCACCCTCTGTACTCTCCCCTGGAGCCAGTTCTCTATCCAGTTACTCACCTTCTGATCCATACCTACCTTCCTTAGTTTGTACAGTAATCGTTTGTGGGGAACGGTGTCAAAGGCTTTTGCAAAGTCCAGATACACCACATCCACAGGCTTACCTTTATCTAGGTGGCTGCTCACTTCATCGTAGAAGGTTAATAGATTGGTTTGGCACGAACGATTTTTCATGAATCCATGCTGATTACTACTTATAATACCGTTTTCATTACTAAAGTCTTGTATGTGGTCCCTTAACATCCCCTCCAGAAGTTTACATACTATTGATGTCAAACTGACAGGCCTATAATTTCCCGGGATATGCCTCTGGCCCTTTTTGAATATCGGAATCACGTTAGCTTTCTTCCAATCCCCTGGTACATCCCCTGTCCTAATACTAGTAGTATGCCTGCAGTCTGACCATCTTCTGTAGTATGTAGTATCCCGGGCAGGCTCAGAGAGGAGTCAGGCAGTGCGCTTGGTGCCCGCAGGCACTGCCATTATCCTCCGTGTGTGGACGCTCGGCGGCCATTTTCTTGTGGAACGGCTGTGGCCTGGGCTACTGCACATGTGCAGCGACCATTTTCCCAGGGACCAGCAGTGGCCGGAGCTGCCGCGCATGCGTGGCGGCCATTTACTAGTAGCTGCATTGCACGATAGACGGCGGGTGGTCTCTGGTGACAGCACAGACGCTGCTCACTTAGAGCAGCATGCTGCAAGAGATTGGCACCTCTTCTCCTAGTCCTAGGGCGGTATCTCCCTACCTGGTCGGGCTATTTGCAGGGTTCTGGGACCTGGGGTGTTCATGACAGTGTTGCCCGGTGTTAGCCTCAGGCAATGGGGGATTTTGGTTCTGAGATACTTGGACGATCTTCTTCTGAGGGCAGAATCGTCATCGGTCCTGAAGGAGGGCCTGGACATCATGGTTAGAACTCTGAGGGAGTTTGGCTGGATTCTGAATTTAGAAAAGTCAGCCTTGACTCAGTCCAACAAGTTGGATTTTATGGGGCTGACTCTGGATTCATCGTCAGCCCGGGTGTCTCTCCCGGAACAAAAACTTTTGGTGTTGCGATGGGCGATTCGCCTCCTGTTATCCAATCGCTAGTCGTCTCTGAGGACCTGCATACAGGTGCTGGGTTTGATGGTCTCCACCTTCAAGGCCATTCCCTTCGCTCAGTTCCATACAAAGGCTTCTGCAAAAGGAGATTCTAAACAAATGGGACAAGCACCCACAGTCTCTGGACAATTTGATCCTGTTGAGTCAAGTGGTGAGAGGGTCACTGCTTTGGTGACTCCGCTCCCTGGCACTTCGTTAAGGAATATCATTCCTCCCACTGTTCTGGACAGTGGTGACTGGACGGCAGTCTGTCCGGATGGGGGTACTGGGCACGGATTCAGCCCAGGTGTTCTGGTCCTCGGAGGAGTCCAGTCTGGCGATCAACATCCTGGAAATTTGGGCCATCAGACTTTGCTTACCCTGGTGGGGGTGTCCGGTGAGGAACCAATCGTTCAACGCCACGGCTGTGGCAATATCAATCACCAAGGGGGCACCAGAAGTGCCCTAGCGGCAAAATAAGTGGCCAGTATTCTGCAGTGGGCGGAACGTCTTATTACGGCACTATTGGCCGTGCACATTCCAGGTGTGGATAATTGGCAGGCGGACTACCTCAGTCATCAGGCTCTGTGTCCAGGAGAATGGTCTCTTAACCTGGAAGTTTTTCATCAACTGTATCTTAGTTGGGGGACACCAAATGTGGACCTGTTGGCCTCTCATCTCAACAGTAAGGTTCCGAGATTTATTGTGAGGTCTCGGGATCCTCTAGCAGATGCCACGGATGCGCAGAATTGAGGTAAAAGGGATTCCAGTGATTCAGATGGCACCAGACTGGCCTCGTCGGTCCTGGTAAGATTGATAACCGACGCCCCTTGGCGGCTTCCTCTCAGGGAAGATCTTCTGTCTCAAGGGCCGATCTTCCTTCCTGCTTTGCGATCGCTGGCTTTAACGACCTGGCTATTCAAAGCCAGGTACTGAAGGATAGGGGTTTGTTGAAATCAGTGATTCTCATCAGTTATGAGCTAGAAAGTCAGCCTCTCGAAAAATTTACCATCGAGTTTTCAAAGCATACATTTCTTTTTGGTGTGAGTTTCGGGAAATTCAACCCCCCCCCGCTCCTTCTCAGTATCACGTATTCTGGAGTTTTTACAAAATACAAAAAGGTGTTTATCAACGTTTGGCTTTTGGCACTATTAAGGGTCAGATTTCCGCTTTGTCAGTATTCTTCCAAAGACAGTTGGCAATGAATTCCTTGGTTCGAACATTCGTGCAGGGAGTTCATTTGCCTCCTCCGGTGCAGTCCATAGTGCCTCTGTGGGACCTCAACCTAGTACTGTCTGTCCTCCAAAGACCGCTATTTGAGAATATTTGTGAAATTCCTTTCCTTACCTTGTCGCAGAAAGTGGCCTTCTTGGTGGCAATTTCTTCTGCACGCAGGGTCTCGGAGTTGGCTGCTTTGTCCTGTCGTCACCTTATCTGGTGGTTTGGAGCAAAGTGGTGCTTCATCCCTGTCAGTCGTTCCTTCCTAAGGTCATATCTGGTTTTCACTTGAATGAGGACATTGTGTTGCCTTCGTTATGTCCTTAACCTAAGCACCCCAAGGAGGTTGTGTTGCACTCGTTAGACGTGGTTCGGGCCATTAGGGTGTACTTGATGGCGACTGAGTCAATTCGGAAGTTGGACTCCTTGTTTTCTCTTATGGATCGTCCTTGTAAGGGACAGTCTGCTGCAACCATCTCCAGATGGATCAGGCAGATGGTGGTGAAGGCCTATTCTATTAAGGGTCAGGTTCCTTCTTTCCCTGTTAAGATGTATTATACGAGGGTGCTCAGTGCCTCCTGGGCCTTCCGTCATCAGGGGCCAGTGGTTGAGGTTTGCAAAGCAGTCACTTGGACGTCTGTGCACACGTTTACTAAGTTTTACAAAGTGGATATTTTTGCATCTGCGGATGCTACTTTTGGCCGCAAGGTTTTGTAGGCCTCAGTGGCAGAGACTCCTGCCTCTTTAGGGTGTTTTTTTTACTGGTATGTGAGCTCCAGTTGTTCCTGGTTGAGCTCCTGGTTTTACCTGGTTGGCTATATTTAGCCCTGTTGAGAATTGTTTCTTACTGTATTTGTTTCCCACCCCTCATGATGATACTGCTTTGGGACGTCCCATTCGACTAATGAAGATATGTCGCTGTGTCCGTCAATGAACGAAAGAGAAAACTGGATTTTTGTCTTACCGTAAAATCCTTTTCTCTGATGTTCATTAACGGACACAGCACCCACCCCTCTGTGGAGTTGGGTTATGTATTCTTCTGACACTGCTTGTTACTAAACTGAATCCTAGAGCAGGAAGTGGTATACCACCGGGGACTGCCCCATGGGCATAGTTAAAGTTCTATTAACTTTGTTAACCCTTTTCTGCCTAGTGTCCTACTTCTAGGAAGCGCAGCATAACCCATTTGACTAATGAAGATATGTCGCTGTGGGGCTCTTGGAGTTCCAGGGCAGAGAATGCAGCGCAGACCCCTGGGGTCCTCCCCCACTATCCCCACTCTGAAAGGGTCCTGGGATAGTATGTGTCTTGCCCTGGTAGTCTGGAGGGGTCTCAGTGTAGGAGACCCCTAGGTGCATGCCCTACTGTTTGCAGTGTGGGTATAGTGCAGGGGGGGTCCCAGTGCAGAGACTGGTGCAGAGTGCGCAGCAGAGTCTCCCCTAACATGTGTCCTTCCTTCGGTGAAGGGAAGAACCTGGCAGCATGCTTCAGCGTTTGTAGCTGATGGTGGCCATTTTCCCTTAGTCTGGTTGGTCTCTGTTTGGCAACTATTTTTTGTGTAGCCCGTTGATGTTACGGGGGCCATTTTCCTTTAGTCTGACTGGTCTCCGGTTGGCGGCCATTGTTGTGTAGCCTGATGATGTCACAGGGACCATTTTCCCTCAGTCCGGGAGACGATGGAGATGACGGAACCCTCTTTGGCATGCTGAAGCTCCTCCTCTTCCTCTTCCTCCTCAGTTTCCTCTTCCTTTGCTCAGGACATATGAACAGGGTTGGTGTCCATGATGATGCTGGGTTTAAATTCTTGGCACTCCTCCGGTCGGTAGAGTGAGTCCTTGGGGGTCACTGTTATCTCTCTCTCTGCTGATAGGTACCCTGAGCCTTGAGGGGATCCTTTAGTGGTGCAAAAAGTTCGTTTTTGTACTGCAAGGTCTTCCTGTCCTTATGGAGTCTCAGGGTCACATCTCCCCCACTGACCCCTTCATGGAGATGGCAGGTCCCTCGGAACCCCAGCTTCTCATGATTTCACTGACGGGGGTCCTGCAGTCCATAATGTCTTAAACCTGATGCCGCAGTAGATGCGGCCCGTCCAGGGGGACTTAATATCACACCCCCAGATCCATCCGATAGTGAGGATGATTCCTCCATGGTCGCAGCAGGGAATGATGGACGTACTTATTACTGCAGTGCGTGAGATTTTAAAAATGGAGGATGTGGCTGTGTCGTTTGGTACGCATAAGTCACCTCGTACTCCAAAGGTGTTTCCTTATGTGCATTATTTTGACAGGTTTTCCTGTAAGGAATGGGAACAACCAAAATTACTCTTTGTGGTGTGGTCCCCAAATGCTTTGCTGTACGTTACCCTTTGTGAGGAGTCACTTTTAAATACGTGAACTAGTGGTGGACCCTCCTGTTTTTAGGTTGAATAAAGCAACCATGATCCCAGTAGAGGAATCTCCATCCTTTTAAAGATCCAGCTAACAGGAAAGCGGAGGCTGTGGCACGCACCATGTTTACCATGGCTGGTTCGGCATTGCGGCCAGTCTTTGCCTCAGCACCGGTGTCTCAGACCCTAACTGAATGGGCAAGCTTTTGTGCCAGGGCCTGGGGGTTGAGCAGGTCCCTGCTGCTTATGTTGATTTAGCGAACACGTTGGTCCATGGGCTGCAGTTTATTTGTGTTGCAGCTGTGCTGTCCAAACTTTCTGTTTCAGTGGTGGTGATTAGGCGTGTGCTGTGGCTTAAGAAATGGACCAAGCCTCCAAGAAAGCTCTCATTGATCTGCCCTTTCAAGTCTACCCTTGGTGACATTATTAAGAGTATCACGGGGGGAGTACCTTCCTGCCACAATCTAGGAAAGGGAAGGAGCCTCGTCACAGATGGGGGCCCTCCTTTTCAGCCCATAGAACATTCTTTTGTGCTTCTGGGACTAAGAATAAGGCAAATGGATCTTTCAAATCTTCCTCGGGAGGCTCCAAGCAACCTTGGTCTGGTAAGCCTAGAGCTAGCTTCCCTGGACCAGCATGAAGGTCTGCCCTCACCCATTTTCGGGGTGGAGGGACATCTTCGTTGGTTTCTTTTGGGGGTGCCCAGAAAGGGGGTAAAGTTCTTTTTCAGGGTTTTTTTTAGGTCCTGAGTCTCCTTGTGCAGATTTAATACCTGCAAAGGTTCGGGTAATGTTTGAACTACCTAAGGTCCCCCCTATCCCTGTCCAGGGAATTGAATTACCTAGGTCTGATTTTAATTCTGACCAGGGTGACACTTCTCTGGACAAATTTCAGGAACCAAAGGCCGTGATTCACTGGCTGCTGTCACACAGATGGTTCTCTCTACAGGTTCTGAGTCTGGTTCCTCTGGCAGACACTGCAGGCGTCCATGGGCCACAGAAAGGCCAGTATCATTCTCGGTTTAGGCTTCTTCCGCAGTTGTTAGGAATCAGGAGTGAGGATCTTCCAATCATCCTGGTGGCCGTAAACGTCCCTTGTGGGCTTCCTCTCAGAGAAGACCAGCTGTCCCAAGGGCTAATCTACCATCCTGCTTTACAGTTGTTTGTTTTAATGGCTTAGCTATTGAAAGCCAGGTACTGACGTATAGAGGTTTGTCTGGATCAGTGATCCCTACTATGGTGAAGGCGAGAAAGTCGTCTTCCAGTAAGATATACCACCGTACATTTCTTGATGTGAGTCAATTGGCGCTCATCCTCGATCCTTTTCTGGCTCGGATCTTAACCTTTCTTCAAAGGGGCATTGTTCAAAAGTTGGCCTTGAGTTACTATCAAGGGCCAGGTGTCTGCTTAGGCAATCTTCTTTCAGCGACCCCTAGCCAACGCACTCTTTAGTTCGTACCTTCATTTAGGGGGTTATTTGGTGATCCATAGGGATAAAGTTGGTTCTTCGTCCCTGACCATCATTTCTGCCGAAAGTTGTCTTTGACTTCCATTTGAATGAGGACATTGTATTGCCTTCCTTATGTCCCAAACCAGCTCATCTCAAGGAATTTGCTTTGCATACCTTGGATGTGGTTTGTGCGATTCGGGTGTATCTGGCAGCTACTGAGTCCTTTCGGAGAACAGGACTCAGTAGTTTTGTGGTTACTGATGGACCAAGAAAAGGGTTAGTTGCTTCTTCGGCTACCATCTCCAGATGGATTATACAGACGGTGACTCGGGCTTATTTCAATAAAGGTCAGGTTCCATCTTTCCCTGTCACGGCGCATTTTACTCGGGCGCTGAGTGCTTCTTGGGCCTTCCGTCATCAGGCATCAACATCACAAGTTTGCACGGCGGCCACTCGGTCGTTGGTGGATCACTTCACAAAATTCTTAATACTTTGGCATCTGCGGATGCTTCTTTTGGCTGCAAAGTTTTGCAGGCTGCTGTTTAACCACTTAAGCCCCGGAAGATTTTACCCTCTTCCTGACCAGGGCCTATTTTGCGATTCGGCACTGCGTGACTTTAACAGACAATTGCGTGGTCGTGCGATGCTGTAATTTGACATCCTTTTTTTCCCACAAACAGAGCTTTCTTTTGGTGGTATTTGATCACCTGTGCGATTTTTTGATCATGCGCTATAAACAAAAAAAGCGTCATTTTTGAAAAAATAACAATATTTTTCAAATTTTTTTATATGAAATTTCCCCCCAAAAAAATGTAAAAATCTAAATTTTTTAACATTTTAGGGCAATTATTTTTTTTTACCATATGGTAAAAAAAATCGCAAAAAGCGTATTTTGATTGATTTGCGCAAAAGTTATTGCGTTTACTAACAAAGGGAAAGATTTTTGTCATTTTTGTTGTTTTTTTTTAACACGTAATGGCGGCGATCTGCGATTTTTTTTTTTTTTTGCGGGACTGCGACATTGGGGCGCACAGATCGGACCCTTGACTGACATTTTTGACACTTTTGGGGTTACCAGTGACATTACTACAGTAATCAGTGCTATACATATGCACTGTTACTGTAAAAATGACACTGGCAGTGAAGGGGTTAACTTTTTTGAGAGAGAGAGAGAGAGAGGGGTTAAGTGTGTCCCTAGGGGCGTGTTTCTAACTGTGATTGGCTGTGGCTTGATGTGTAAGAACAGTGATCAACGGTCCTACATAGAAGAACCGTTTGATCACCATTCTTACACAGGGGAGAATGACAGGCGGCTTTTTTTACACTAGCCGCCTGCCTTTCTCCCGCTGTCACGGACGATCGCGAGTGCCCGGCGGACCCACACACGCGCGGGGGTCTGTGACCGAGCGGGAGCGCGCATCCGGCGGCGCACGCTCGCTCCCAAAACCCTTTCAGGCTAGCGACGTAGCCCTACGTCGCTTTGCCTGTGAGGGGCTGACTGCCGACGTAAATAGTCGTGCGGCAGTCGGCAAGTGGTTAAGAGGGTCTGTTCCCTCTTGGGGGGTGTTTTTCTTTAACCTTTTTTTTTTTAGATGGGGCTCCTGTGTTCTGATTAAGGGCACTTATGTTTAGCGTTGGGTTATTTTCCTTTTGGCACTACTTTTGGACATCCCAGTAGTTATAATTTGTGGAGCGCAGTGTCCGTCAATGAACGAAAGAGAAAATGGGATTTTTGTACTTGCTATAAAATCCATTTCTCAGAGTTCATCGATGGACACAGCACCCGCCCATCTATGGAGTTCTGATACTTCTAATACTTATTGCTACTAAACGGATTACCTAGAGCAGAGAGGGGACTTATATACCAAGCTGAGGACGGCCCATGGGCATAGCCAGGTGTTTTTTGTTCTGCCTAGGCCTACTCCTGGAACTGGCAATATAACCCAGTAGTTATGATTTATGGAGCGCTGTGTCTGTCGATGAACTCAGAGAAATAGATTTTATGGTAAGTACGAAAATCCAATTTTTTTCTAATGTGACCTCTCCCTCAGTTTATTCCGTTTTATTGTTAAAAAAAAAAAAAACAGCTACACAAGGGTATAGTGCTATAACTGGAAATATTATTTGTGGTTTATTATTTTTTCCCAGTTGCAATTCCTATCAATGTCTAAACCTGTAAACGTGAAAAAAATAAAAACATACTTTGAAATAAAATTCACAGCGAATATGTTTTTAGTGTACGATTTGCACTTCATTTACAAGTTTTTTTTTGTTTTTTTTTGTAATTGGTCTGTCAACATTTTCCAATTAGGCAAGTGCAGCCCTCAGAGTAACATATGAGCACCAAAGGGAAACCATCACCTTGTTCTCTCCAGCATCCATTGTATAAGTCAAGAGACAAATGGCTCAGTGGAATACTCACTTTGCATTGCAATAAATAGAATGTTTGTAACAGAGCTGGTCATTGTCCATGTTGCAGCTCATACTCACCGTAATGACTCTTCCTGGCACCTATCTGCCATCAAGAAGACCAGAGTACATCAACACGAGGTCAATGAATACAGAATACAAGGGGAACAAACCTTTTTAAATTGCCACTTTGTTTCACTGGAGTTAAGACATGCTTGATTTAGCTCATCAAGTTGGTTGATAGAACTGAGATCTTTTTTTTTTTTTTTTTTTTAGTAAGTATTAATTTATTTAGTTGCCAGGCTTATTAAATTAAAGAAAACGCTTGCGTGTAAGCAAGAACAAAATACCTTGCGAGTGAAATGAGCTATAGTACATAACACAGCCATTATGCTTAACCTTCCGCCTAGTACATCACTTTACCATCTGTTTTGTTATGATTATTAACAAGCTTTTCTCAGATTGCTGAGGTGATCAAAGTTACATGAAAATATTAAACTACGTGTGGTGGCTTTCACTGAAAGAGATAATGAATAGTTCTGGAAACTTTAATGGAAGGTTAATAATCAGGTTATTCTCCCTCCCGTAGGGAAATATATAATTGTTATAGCCCAATGGCAATCATAAATTAATTTCTAATGCTGATATTAGCCTCACAGTCATTTTTCTGTCTTGTTAGTCTTTTTACAATGATATATAGCTGAATCAAAGAGCCACTGTGTTGGAATATTGGAAGATGTAGCTTTTGTAAGTGGACCTCAGTCAGCTTTGAGACACCCAGCTGGTGGATGGCTGATTAAAGGAACTGAGGCGGAAAGCTTTGTGATCTGGAAGATCAACAGGTTTGGAAGAACTTAGAAGGAAACTAAGATGATTTTCTACAAAGCTGAATAAAAATGAAACACTTTTTTAATTCGGTTGACTTATTTTGTCAGATTGGTTTATTTTCTTAAAAGTTTTCCCACAAAAGTTTTAAATATATTGCTTTATATTCACTAAACAGTTCAGGTCAGGATGTTGGATGAAAGGCCGTAATGATCAGCCTTGAACCTTCGCCATCTGCCAGTTGTTACTCCGTACTGCAGTTCATGTCCTTTGCACATTTCTGCCCTTATTTGCTCATTTTGATGAGCCCCGCATGCCCACAGACACACACTCAGAAAGGAAATGTGATTTTAAGGGCTCATTTCGGTGCTGAGCCCCATCCTCTGTGCTGAGTTACTTTCTGCTACGCAGGCAGCCCATAGAAATAGATGCAGACCAATAGGGATTGGCTCAGGCATGTTGGGATTGTAGTCCCAACCCACCTGAGCAGTCCTGCCTGGAATCCCTCACTGCTCACCGCCAATTATAGGCAGTGTGGCATTTCCAGGCCCGCAGCTGCACATACACATTTTGCCTACGATTGGCTGGTGTGCAGTGATGGCTACCTGGCGGGATTGCTCAGGCGGGTTGGGACTACAATCTGAACACACCTGAGCCCATCAGTGCAGACGAAGTGGCTGCATGGGCAGTCACATGTCAAACTTTTGACATGCGAACAGGTGCATGGATCGGAACGCAAGCACTGTGCCCATGCAATCACTGCACCCTAAACATCTGCTTTTTAAGCTAACCATGCACACATTTTTTTTTTTTTGTTTAGCTTGTGGTCTGAAAGAAAGCGAGAAATTAAACAAATTCTTCAAATCATGCTAAATGGCAAAGCTGGATGAATATCCCCTGCCGACTATTGTATGTTGCCAGCTGGTGCCCCTGGCTGGCAGAATACCTGAACAATACCTGTTGCTGATTGGATAGAGTCATTGTTTAGCTGAGAATTTTCCACTCAGCTCCTTCAGAATCTCCAGATCAAAGTTTGAGCCAGGAGTTGCTAGCAGGGTCACCCACATATCGAATTTTAACTGATTCAGCAGGAATCTTCTGAAATTTAACCCATGTACAGTATAGCCAACTTTACTTTTCTATGTAACAAAATGAAGGGTCCGGTCCATCCAGTTTGTTCAGTATATTTCTATACCATATGGTTGCTTATATGACTAAATCCATTCATATCAATTTAGGTCTGTAATGTTGGCAACAAATGGCTGCTCATTCATTTTTAAAGTGTTACCCAGGACTCTGCATTCACTATATCTGTTCTCCCACAGTACACAGAAAATGGAAATGCAATCATTTTAGTATATATAAACTGCTAAAAAACGTTTCTCATCAGCAGTATTTAGCAGTCTTGTGGCTTCAATCAGTGCATGGTTAAAGCTTGTAGGAGGAGTTTTCATACTGCACTGGCTGTCCTATCAGGATGCAGGACCCCTGACCCTCTGTCTGGACAGTGCTGATTGGCCATGTGCTGATCACATGCACTCTCCCAAGAAAAAAAAAAAAAACTTTCTGGCAATACACACCAAACTGAACATGTGCAGCCTGACTTCACTAACTCTGTCTTATCCGGACAAGTTTTGAAGGCAATGCAAGAAGAGGAGGATCTGTGCATACATGATCAAACAGCCTTTTTTCACATTGCAGAGGATTAATACCTTAGGTTCCACAGGGAATATAACAAGCATGCTTTACTGCATATGCAGACTGATTTTACTTTTGTGGGTTTAATAACACTTTAGGTAACCCTCCAATTGCAGTAACTCTTAAGAGAAAATAGTTTGGTTAGGGGTTGATAGGTACAGTATCTCACAAAT
The DNA here is from genome assembly GCF_965119305.1 of Pelophylax lessonae. Taxonomy (NCBI): domain Eukaryota; kingdom Metazoa; phylum Chordata; class Amphibia; order Anura; family Ranidae; genus Pelophylax; species Pelophylax lessonae. The sequence goes on from NC_138770.1 coordinate 589,665,441, forward strand.
GTGAGTACACCCCTCACATTTTTGTAAATATTTTATTATAACTTTTCATGTGACAACACTGAAGAAATTACACTTTGCTACAATGTAAAGTAGTGAGTGTACAGCTTGTATAACAGTGTAAATTTGCTGTCCCCTCAAAATAACTCAACACACAGCCATTAATGTCTAAACCGCTGGCAACAAAAGTGAGTACACTCCTAAGTAAAAATTTCCAAATTGGGCCCAAAGTGTCAATATTTTGTGTGGCCACCATTATTTTCAAGCACTGCCTTAACTCCCTTGGTCATGGAATTCACCAGAGCTTCACAGGTTGCCACCGGAATCCTCTTCCACTCCTCCATGATGACATCACAGAGCTGGTGGATGTTAGAGACCTTGCGCTCCTACACCTTCCATTTGAGGTCTTCTTGGAGGTGTGTTTGGGGTCGTTATGTTGGAATACTGCTCTGTGGCCCAGTCTCTGAAGGAAGGAAGGAAGGGGGTCATGCCACAGTACATGTTGCCATTCATGATTCCCTCAATGAACTGTAGCTCCCCAGTGGCGGCTGCACTCATGCAGCCCCAGACCATGACACTCCCACCACAATGCTTGACTGTAGGCAAGACACACTTGTCTTTTTACTCCTTACCTGGTTGCCGTCACATACGCTTGACACCATCTGAACCTAATAGGTTTATCTTGGTATCATTAGACCACAGGACATGGTTCAACTAATCCATATCCGTCTGCTTGTCTTCAGCAAACTGTTTGTGGGCTTTCTTGTGCATCATCTTTAGAAGAGGCTTCCTTCTGGGAAGACAGCCATGCCAACCAATTTGATGCGGCGTGTGGCGTATGGTCTGAGCACTGACAGGCTGATCCCCTCACCCCTTCAACCTCTGCAGCAATGCTGGCAGCACTCATACATCTATTTCCCAAAGACAACCTCTGGATATGATGCTGAGCACATGCACTCAACTTCTTAGGTCGACCATGGCAAGGCCTGTTCTGAGTGGAACTTGTCCTGTTCAACCGCTGTATGGTCTTGGCAACCATGCTGCAGCTCAGTTTCAGGGTCTTGGCAATATTCTAATAGCCTAGGTCATCTTTATGTGGAGCAACAATTCTTTTTTTCAGATCCTCAGAGAGTTCTTTGCCATGAGGTTCCATGTTGAACTTCCAGTGACCAGTATGTCACTGAGAGCGAGAGCGATAACACCAAATTTATCACACCTGCTCCCCATTTACACCTGAGACCTTGTAACACTAACGAGTCACATGAGACCAGGGAGGGAAAATGGTTAATTGGGCCCAATTTGGACATTTTCATTTAGGGGTGTACTCACTTTTGTTGCCAGCAGTTTAGACATGACTATTAGCTGCGTTATTTTAAAGGGGACCGCAAATTTTCACTGTTATACAAGCTGTACACTCACTACTTTACATTGTAGCAAAGTGTAATTTCTTCAGTGTTGTCACATAAAAAGATATAATATAACATTTACAAAAATGTGAGGGGTGTACTCACTTTTGTGAGATACTGTATATTGATTTTAGTTAACATTTTGTGTATTTCTTACCATTTTGCTTCAATCACTGCTACTGAAAAAACCTGAAAATGTTATGCATGGTGAAGGTAAATGAGTATTCTGTCTATTTCATTTTTCTTAGGTGACACATGTTAGTTCTGGGGTACATTACACTACCTTTCAATATCCAGAGAATTTGTATATATGCTTGTGTATGCCCTTTTTCCTTCATACTGTAGGGTGTTATGTGTGGCCTTTTTACTCAAAGTTTGTGGTGTCTTGTGGTGTTTTGTGCTGTGACTGTCAACATTCTTTTGTAGATGTGATGGATGTTTGTTGCATGTTTTCCCTTTGATGGATGTTCCTAGTATTTTCCGGTTGGCTAGTAGGTGTTTTTTTTTTTTTTTTTTTGCAGTGTTATCCTATGATACCTAGAGGAATATTGTGTGTGCCATTTTCCTTGTAGCAAATATTTCCTGTGATAATTTTTTCTGTGACTATGATGAATGTTGGTGGACTGATGCATGATAAAGCAACCTTCACATCACCGTGTTTTCATGTGTTGTAGTTGCTGTGCTGTGTGATTTGGGTGTGTTTTACATACATTTTACATGTTACCATTGATCCCTATGGAAGGTGTGTTTTTGCTGGAAACCCCACCAAAAATGCAACGATAAGGATTTTAACAGATCCCACTAAAATGCAGTGGTGTAAATACTTCTTATTGGACTGCTGAAGATTGATTACTTTGTGTCATCAATATGCACTTTATTACCAAGTACTTAGCAGGAGGCTACATGTAGGTTTTGACATTTTATTAGTCTATAGAATAGACCAGACCTTTATTATACAGATAGAAATAACGCCCTAGGATGAAAACCAGTCTTTAGGGCAGCCTTTCTCAACCTGTTTATCCTGGAGGAACTCTTGCAACAATTTTCAGGTCTCGGAGAACCGCTGAGACCCCAGGGAAAACTAGTTAGCTGGGAGTCAGGAGTGATCACAGTGCCACTCTTAGACAACCAAAAAGATCATTTGTGTCCTTCAACTGGCTTTGCTAAGTGGAAATATGCTGGTATCATTAAATGCAAGGTCAAGTAGCAACCTCTGGAGGAACCCTAAACCTTGGTTGAGAATTTCTACTTTAGTTGGTGATAAATAGAATTTGTGTACCTTATTTTCTATATTTCCCCTGATAATGTTTTCCAGCTTAAAGATTCACTAAAGGCAAAACCTGGAGGAGAAAATTCCAAATAATGAGTAGTCCCCAGAATAGGAATAGAGGGGGAATTTTCCGAAGTGGACACTAGTTCTGGTGATCTTGGTGGCAACCAGGGATTCTCAAAGTTTGGAGGATTTTCCTCTCACTCCCTGTGAGGACAGGAAGTGAAGGGAAATCTCACCAATGGGACACAGATAGCAAAAAAAAAAAAAAATACAGGGGTTATAACAATTCATTACTCAATCCAAAATGAAAAAAGTGTTTTCTTTAGTTATACTTTAATGCACCCCATGATAAAACCCTGTATTTATAGAGTAGCCCCAATTAAGGTGTGTTAGGGTCTTTTCACACTGGCTTTCTGCCCGGCAGACTCCGTTTTGCTCAGCGCCAATCCCCACACAGCAAGCGGATGACAGGTCCGTCTCCGCTCACTGTGCTGAGGCGGACCTGTCAGAGTCCCGTTCTACTCTTTGGGAGATCGGATGAAAACTGCCTGTCCATTTTCACCTGATCCTATCCCATCCAATCCTCCAGATGGATGGAAAATAAGGTTTCCATCAGTCTGGATTTCACGGACCGGATCGGATAGCAGCGGGTGTCAGTGGACACATCTGCTGCTCCATAGGGGTGGGGTGCACGGAGCGTCCGATCAGGGTCGCCTGGAAAAGTGGCAGACCTGATCAGAAAGCCCTTGGTGAAAGGGGCCTAAATCTAAAGTACCCCATCTATGTAAAATTAAAATCTCACACTGGTGTTGATTTACCAAAACTGGAGTGTGCAACATTTGGTGCAGCTATGCATGGTATCAATCCGCTTCTAACTTCAGCTTGTTAAATTAAGCCTTGACAAAAAAAAAAAAAAGAAATAAACCTGGAAGCTGATTGGTTTCTATGCAGAGCTGCACCAGATTTTGAACACCGTTTTTTCAGCTCCACTGTGGTGGTGGTGGTGGGGAGTAAGGTTTACTTTAAAGAGAAGTATGGGTTTCACTGTTTCTCCCTAGTTATACTTACCTAGGTTGATGCAGCATCGGTCCGAGGCTGCATCTGTCCCACGGCGTCTCTACACTGAGAAACGTGCAATCAAACACCACCGATCACCTTGATCTGACAGCTCCCCGAGCAGAGAGCTGCAGACTGTCAGGCAGCAGCTCTCTGCTCTGCCCCCTCCTCGCTCATTGGAGCTCTGGGCTGTGGAGGGGGCAGAGCGGCCGGCTCAGGCTCTCAGCGGCTTGCTGAGAGGCTGAGCCGGGTGTCAGTACAGGCACCTGGCGGGTCCTGGTCGTGATGACACGGTGCCTGGACCGACTCCTGTGACATCAGCAGAGCGCAGACTTCAGCTAACTCTGCTGAAAACTGGTCACAGGAGCGCAAAACGAACTGCACTCCTGTGATCTATAGGAGATGTACAAGCTTTGGCTGTACATCTCCTTTAATTCCAGATTAGGACATGATGCAGTTTAAAGCTCTATTTTGTATCCTGTGCTTATTTCTTATTTGGAAAAAGGAAAATAGTTTTTTAGAGGACACAGTCTACAGTCATCCCTTTTTCAATTCTTTGATGTTGTCAAGGCTGGGAACCAACCTAGGTTTACATTTTTGCTTGGCTGGCTATATATGGGCTGACCTAAAGAAGGCATTGTATACATCATTTCAAGTACCCTTGGCATGCATAGATTTATTTTTCGATGTCCTCTAATTTTATGCACTATTTTTTCAGACAGTATTTTTAAAAAATGAATATATAGTAATTATTGTTAGCTTTTTTCCAAAATTCCAATTTGTTATGTTATTAACTTACTGTTCAACATAAAAATGCCCCCTAGCCCATGAGAAGTACCCCTGGGGTGCACCTACAACTTGTTAATAACTATTGCTTTACGCAGTCATGTTTGCCATGCCCTAGTGGCAGTAATGACTCCTGAATTTATTATGCCTTTATGACCCAAAGTGGTGAGAGGTTGTACAGGGGCATGCAGAGTTGTGTCCCAGTAAGGATTTTCATTATTATTTTTCACATGACAGTCAGACTTTGGTGTGCAATTGTATATTTCACCTTTTGTACTATTTTGTATTGGAAAGCTGCTGTGCGTAAGCCAGTTCTGTTTCCACCTGACAGCCAGAGACTTAACGTAATGTATCGGCTCAGCTGTGTATGATGGTTTAATTTTATTTTGCTGACATTCATTGAAGTCTTTGTAGCAATTTTAATATGAAGTTGACCTCAAAAGACACTTTTGTTTTCCTTTTGTGTTTTATCTATGGCAGGCTGTAAAAAGTGTAGCAACATGTGAAGGATGGGTATGAATGGGATTAGCAAAAAATATAAAGAAATGAAATCCAATAATCATGCTAAGGATTGTGCTGTACCATTCTTGACTTGTGGCGTTGGGTCCTGAGTTCAAAACCTACCAAGCATGCTATCTTCATAGAGTTTGCATGTACTCTGCATTTTTTGTGCAGGTCTTCAACTATTTCCAAAAGGCATACTAGTAAGCTGATTGAACTCCACCTAGGTTGGCCCTAGTGTTTGGTGGGGATAATATAGTATAATCTGATGTAACCTTTTACTCCTGTTTACACATTTGTATTTATTTTTAAAGGGGCAGTCATCCTCTTGGGTAGGACCAACATGTTTCGCTTTAATCATCCAAAAGAAGCTGCTAAATTAAGAGAAAAAAGGAAGGTGAGAACATATTACTATCTGGTTTGTATTTATTCATAAACACATGTATTTATTCATAAACGCCTGATCTCCAGGCTGCTGACTTTTAATGAAAGGACACTTTCCCACCCCTGGATTTAGAGCTGTCCTCACCCGAGCCAATTCTTTAATCGGCTTTGGGTCCAGGCGCCAGCATCTTGACTAAAGAAAACCAGCAGTAAACCTCGCGGCCCGCCCAACCCAGCCTAGCTGGCTTCCAAATGCGCATGCGCTTTGTGAATGGTCCCACAGTCTTCTGGGACCTGTGAGATGTCCCAGAAGGCTGTGAGGGAAACAAACTTATGTGGATCGCCACAGCAATCTGAATGGACGTGGGAGAGAAGGTACTGGTCAAAATCAGGTACCCACTCCCCCTCAAAAAATAAAAAATAAAAGTGCCAAATGTAAACGAGTTAGGGGTGGAATAGGAAGAACAGAACTTAGGCTGGCCATACACTATACAATTTTCTTGTTCAACTTTCCTTTAGATTTACCAAAACCATGTAATATAGGGTAAAACCTAAACACTTTCAATTTGTATGCAGTCAGGCAGGCCCTTGCACTACATAGTTTAAGGTAAATCTAAAGGAAATTGAATAAGAAAATTGTATAGTGTATGGCCAGCCTTACCCTTTTGGGTGAAATTCTGCTGTAATAGTTTGTTTGGTCTATTACCTTAGAGATGCAACAGCTGTATGCACTGTGTCAGCTGTATGTAGTCTCAGCTACATACAGTATACAGTGCTTTGTTCCGGCAGTGAGACGAGACCTTCCTGTCCCACTCCTGACTCCCTTCCTGATTGGCTGAATCAAAGATTGCGACATCATCAGCCTGCCTCTCTGCCTATCAGAGGAAGCTTTAGTATTCATTCATAGAATACAACGCTCTCTGTAAAAAGCCAGTTGTTCCAATTCCAGAGTTCCAGAGTGACACTTGGCCCAACTCTGTGGTGTTCTGCAAGTGGGACAGGAAAGTTGCGTCCCATTGGGGGAACATAGCCCTGTAAAGTCTATGTAGCTGAGGCTTCATAGAGCTTATACGGTGCACACAGTTGTTGCATCTCATAGTAAAGTAAACTGTTTGAATCTGCTTTCTATCCAAACTAAATGTTTAAACTTCACTAAAATATGGGGATCAGCTTTAATATAATCCCAAGACCTCACCACATCAAGGCTGAATAATATTTCCTCTGCTGTGAAGCCATCTAGGTGTGAATCCCAAGGAGCTCGTTCCTGCTCTGTGTAGGTACTGCCACTATAAAAGCAAGGACACATTCCAATAATTTCACAAAAGTCCAAGTTTATTATTGGACAGCACACACTGCCCTAGGTCTACCCCGTTAACACATTTACTCCTCTGGGCTCAATTGTAGAGAACTGCATTTGCTTCTGTAATTGTATCACTGCTGTTACATGTGGCAGATCAAGAATCAACTGTCTGTGTAAGCTGCAACTGGGATCTAACTGGAGCATACTTAAGGCCTTGCTTACACAATGCTCAGAGACGCGCGCTTTCTTTGTGCCCTTGCAGAGACCTTTATGTTGCATATGTTTGCACAAAAACACGCACATGACACCAACAGTGTGACATGAACAGTGCACATAGAAAACTATGGTTTTCTTGTGTGTTCTTGCAGAGACCTACATTAGAAAATTGCAGGTCCCTGCAAATGGTGTGAACAAACCTAAAATATCCTATCCAAGTCAAATCTGCTGGGTTTTTTTCATCCGTTTTTATGCACATGTGTGAACTTAGGGCTTCTCCCTCTCACTCCCAACAGCAAGCTGAATGGCAGAGAAGTGTTGGAAAAGTATACCATGAACCATGGTGGGGTGGCCTTAAAAGAGAAGTTCGTAAATTAGAAAAAACAAATATACAGTAAATACTCACCTAGGTGAATCAATGCCGCATCTGTCCCCGCTGTCTCGAAGACCGAGAACTGAGTGATCAAAGACCGCTGATCTCTGTTCTCAGTCTTCAATGAGCAGAAGGCCTGTTTCTGTCAGTCACTGGCTTTCCACTCTGCCCCTCCAGTGCTCACTTGGGCACTGGGCTGTGGATGTGGTGGGATTGGCTGGCTCAGGCTCTCAGCGGTGGGTGCAGAGACTGAGCCAGCTGCTGGTCAAGGCATCTGGGTGGATCCCAACAGTTGGCATCTCACCAGAGCCTGGACCGGCTGAGCGATGTCAGCCAACAGTGGACTTTATAGCCTGTTGTTGGCTGAATAAGGGTCACAGGAGTTCAGAACTAAGTGCACTCCTGTGACCTACAGATCTAAGGCCAAAAGAGCTTTGGCCCTACTTCTTATTTAAAGGATAAGTTCACTTAAAAATAAATAAATGCACGTTTATTTACAGCTAAAAAAATGTGCATTTATTATTTATTGTTGCAGAGGCCTGGAGAACATTGCACCAGCAATCGGCAGATCATTGATGCCATACAGGTCTCCTGCACACTGTCAGTGTATTGGCTTACCTGTACATCCCGTATAGGTAAGCCAATACTCGCTGACAGAAAGACCTAATGAACTACCACAGTAAGATGTTGGGGGTTGTAACTCATTCAGAAACACAGAGCTGTGTATATATAACCATATTGTGCACTGTTTTTTTTTGTTTATGCCTCAAACATGATCTAATACAAATGGTAACAACTAGTTAAAAAATAAACCATAATACTAGGTCTCAAAACATAATCAATCGACACAAATAGTAATAATACATCCACACTGTATGTAAAGTGCTATGTGCGTAAGGTCAACACGCACTATTTTTTGCACAAGGACACTTTCCAATTATATCTCGCATGTGGGAATCTGGAACCACATATTAATTCTATGCAAATAGATCATATGAGCTATTGGAACACCAATATTTTCTATGGACTTTGGAACAACTAATTTGTTGGAGCACATTTTTTAACAACATGTATTCTGGAATATAGGTCTAATCAAGTATAACTATAGCATAGCATACAAGCACTTTTTATTATTGCACATAGCACTTTATGTGGATTATGACTATTTTTGTCCATTGATTATGTTTTGAGACCTAGTATTATGGTTTATTTTTTAACTAGTTGTCACATTTGTATTAGATTACATTTGAGGCATAAATAGAAACAGTGCACCATATGGTTATATACAGTATCTCACAAGATTGAGTACAGCCCTCACATTTTTGTAAATATTTTATAGTATCTTTTCATGTGACAACACTAAAGAAATTACACTTTGCTACAATGTAAATTAGTAAGTGCACAGCTTGTATAACAGTGTAAATTTGCTGTCCCCTCAAAATAACTCAACACACAGCCATTAATGTCTAAACCAATGACAACAAAAGTGAGCACAAAGTGTCATTTCTTCAGTGTTGTCAGATATAATAAAATATGTACAAAAATGTGAGGGGTGTACTCACTTTTGTGATATACTGTGTATCTAGACACTTCCTCTGTATTCAAGGAACTTTTGAGTGCAGCAGTTTCCAATATTTTCAATAATTCTTGCCAAGCGCAACCTTTTAGAATTGTTTTTACTCCACAGAGCTGTGTGTCTGAATGTTTTTCAAACAGTGGTCACTCGTTTGTGGAACTTCTCCCCTTACTGCTGCCACAGGGAGGGCCAACGGGCGGCAGCTGCAGCACCGGGAACCAGAGTTGTATAAAGTACTCGAAACCCATACTTGAGTAAAAGTACAAGTGCTCGATCAAAAAGTGACTTGAGTAGAAGTGGAAGTGCTCGATCAAAAAGTGACTTGAGTAGAAGTACTAAAGTATTCAACATTTTTTGTACTTAAGTATTGCAAGTAGTTTTTTAAAAAATTTTGCTACTCAAGTACTAAAAGTAAAAGTACCAGTAGTTTTGAAAAAAAATTGCTACTCAAGTACTGAAAGTAAAAGTACAAGTACTGTGTTATGTAGTTATTAAAGAAAGAAGTCAAAAGTTTGAACATCATATTGTTTTTTATTATTTCAAATGCAGCTTTTATTTATACATACAGTAGAATTTATTTTTGTATGCGCTGATAATACACATGTTTTGAGCTTCATGAAACCTGCCATCTACTGTTCTGGCAGTGGTAATTTTTATAATTGTAATGAGTAACTATGCAGCACAAAAAAAAAATATCAGAGTAGAAGTATTAAAATCATCGAAAAAATGTAGTGAAGTAAAAGTGGAAGTAGGAGAAAAAAATTCTACTCTAGGAAAGTACAGATACCGCCTTTCGGTACTTAAGTACAGTAGTGAAGTAGTTCTACTTAGTTACTATACATCTCTGCCGGGAACATATTACATGTCCCACCCTAACGTGTAACATGTTCCCAAAGGTGAACTTATCCTTTACCCCCACTATTGCTATGCGGGAACCAGTGTGATTCCAGTGCCATTTCCTGCATTCCATAGGACTCACAGGCAGTTCATACCTCCCTCTGCGATCCCCTGCGGGTGTCAATACAAAGTTAAAGACACCCCCAGATTGGATCGCAGTGCGAACTGTGAATTCAAACAGGAATCCGATCGCATGGGTGTGATCACCCATGCGATCTGATTCCAGTAAGAAAATTGCGATGCTTGGCACCTTGCTCCTGTGCTCAGAATCAGGTTCTCAGACTACCTCTATCCCCGGACTCTCACTTGGCATCCACTAATGGCTAAGCCTTGCTGCCCTCTACGACCGGGGTAGTCGACAAAACACTGTAAACATAAACAAAAAGAAGGGCGTACCAGCCTAGCATTATCCTCAGGCTTTTATTGGTAAAATATTAAAAAATGGTTACTCACAAACATGCGATGTAAACCAGCATATCAACTCCATCGAACAACGTCCATGATGTTAGAGTCCAATATCTCATAAAGGTGAAAGGCTAACGCGTTTCAAGGCAGTGCCTCTTCCTCAGAGCCTCTGATTCCAGTGCGGGAAATAGAAAGGTACCTGCAGCATTTTTGTGCGAATGGGCGGTACATTCAGCCATACAATCATGGTAATTATTTTGTATTAGAATGTGATCCTTCTGCTGTTCATAAGCAAAAATCCATTTGAGCAGGGCTTACTGGCTGTATGCAGGGTGCCCAAATATGCTGCTTATTCCAGCAGAGAGAGCCCTTTGTGAATCAATTTGCATGTAAGAAATAAAAGAATGATAGATATCCTTTGTTTTCTCCTCAGAGTGGCCTTCTGTCCTCTTTCAGTTTATCAATGACAGATCTGTCAAAATCATGTGAAAATCTCTCGGCGGTGATGCTTTACAATCCCGGGTAAGAAAATGAACTTGCTGACATTTCTTACACTGTATAAAATCCTAAAATATTCTACAAATCTTGAAATATAAGCTGGCATCTCAGTGATGAAAGTAACATGTTACATTAACCAGGGTGATCCAAGTACTGAAGGTTTTTATAGAAGTTTTATTGTGCAAGAAATATTGCTGTAGTCAAAAGACAATAAAAATGTGGCTTTTAGTTATATTTCATTTTACAGACTGTTTACAGATGTAAGCGCTAGGTTCTCATGCAGGTTTAGTGCAAAAGTAAAAGGGACAAGGCTTTGAGGCGTTTTTATTTTACCAACATAGAATTTTTAGTCTCTTGTACATTTAAATGCTGCATGATAAAAGAAAGCTTACATAATCTCTAAGATCAGCTCCAGGTAACAAGTACAATCAATCAGCAAACAGATATGGTATCCAGGAAACACTGTAACTGCTGAAATATCAACTCCACGAAAATGTATTTTCTGGCTGAAGTGCTTGCCATCTTTAAAATCTCTCCAACAGGGGTACAAGCAGAAATAAAAAATCGATGAATCTATTACCCTTCAGTTTGTTGGCTGGAGTGCCACTTTACATTTTATTTAGTACATTCACTAGAGCAGGGATTCCCAAACTACGGCCCTGCAGTTGTTCAGGAACTACAATTCCCATCATTCCCAGTCATGTATGTGAATGTCACAGTTTTACAATGCCTCAGGGGATGTGTAGTTCTGCAACAGCTGCATGGCCGTAGTTTGGGAATCCCTGCACTAGAGGGAATGAAGGACTTTTTAACCTGCTTAAAGAGGAGGTCCAGCCCCCCATGAAAAAATTAAGTCAGCAGCTACAAATACTGTAGCTGCTGCCTTTTAATATTAGGACACTTACCTGTCCTGGAATTCCGCGATGTCGGCACCTCAGCCGATGTTTCCGTCGGCTCTCGGGCGCTCCTGCTGCCATTGCCTGTAAGGGAAACCGACAGTGAAGCTTTTCGGCATCAAAGCCAGTTCACTACTGCGCATTAGAAGTAAGAGAAGTTCATTGTTAGACTCTTGAAGACATTTTTAGGTATTCCCCTAAATACGTTTTCAAGTTCATTGTTAGGCCACATGCACACAGGGCATTTTAAAAAATGAGATGCAAAGCCAGTACATTCCCACATTTCAAAAAAGCCAGTACTGGCGCCAGAAAAAAGTGGCTGTAAAAACACGCTTTTAAAGGCAGTTTGCATTAGCGTTAATGCACGTTTTGCCGTATTGGCGTTAAGTAGGGTTTATCTGCCTTCTTCTATTTTTCACTCCCAAATCCAGTTGTTACAGCCTAAAAACACTTGGCGCCGTATACAGCGTTAGCGTGCGTTCAGCTGCGTTTAGCAGTGCCCAGCGTTTTTACAGCTGTAACACTGCTGATCCAGAATGCACTGGCCCTGGGTTTTATTTTTTTTCGCAGCTTGAAAACACCTATGCCAGTTACAGCTCCTAACAGCCTATGTGTGCATGGACACATATAATAACATGGAGAAGCGTTTTTAGGCTGTAAAAAAATCTGCCTGACACCCCTAGGAGCAGCTGTAAAAACATCCCATGTGCATGAGGCCTTATGGTTTACATGCCCTTGAAAGCATTTTTACGTACTAATCAGTTACAGATAATTATTTGCAAGGGTGCAAGGGTATAAGGAGAGAAAAAAAAGTTTTGAGGCTTCAAATAGGCTTTAACACTTTTGCTGCATATACAATCCCAACTGCTGTAGCATGTACAGTGGGTACGGAAAGTATTCAGACCCCCTAAAATTTTTCACTCTTTGTTATATTGCAGCCATTTGCTAAAATCATTTAAGTTCATTCTTCTTCCTCATGAATGTACACATAGCACCACATACTGACAGAAAAACACAGAATTGTTGACATTGTTGCAGATTTATTAAAAAAGAAAAACTGAAATCTCACATGGTCCTAAGTATTCAGACCCTTTGCTCAGTATTTAGTAGAAGCCCCCTTTTGATCTAATACAGCCAGGAGTCTTTTTGGGAAAGATGCAACAAGTCTTTCACACCTGGATTTGGGGATCCTCTGCCATTCCTCCTTGCAGATCCTCTCCAGTTCTGTCAGGTTGGATGGAAAACGTTGGTGGACAGCCATTTTTAGGTCTCTCCAGAGATGCTCAATTGGGTTTAAGTCAGGGCTCTGGCTGGGCCATTCAAGAACAGTCACGGAGTTGTTGTGAAGCCACTCCTTCGTTATTTTAGCTGTGTGCTTAGGGTCATTGTCTTGTTGTAAGGTAAACCTTCGGCCCAGTCTGAGGTCCAGAGCACTCTGGAGAAGGTTTTTGTCCAGGATATCCCTGTACTTGGCCGCATTCATCTTTCCCTCGATTGCAACCAGTCGTCCTGTCCCTGCAGCTGAAAAACACCCCCACAGCATGATGCTGCCACCACCATGCTTCACTGTTGGGACTGTATTGGATAGGTGATGAGCAGTGCCTGGTTTTCTCCACACATACCGCTTAGAATTAAGGCCAAAAAGTTCTATTTTGGTCTCATCAGACCAGAGAATCTTATTTCTGACCATCTTGGAGTCCTTCAGGTGTTTTTTTAGCAAACTCCATGCGGGCTTTCATGTGTCTTACACTGAGGAGAGGCTTCCGTTGGGCCACTCTGCCATAAAGCCCCGACCGGTGGAGGGCTGCAGTGATGGTTGACTTTCTACAACTTTCTCCCATCTCCTGACTGCATCTCTGGAGCTCAGCCACAGTGATCTTTGGATTCTTCTTTACCTCTCTCACCTAGGCTCTTCTCCCCCGATAGCTTAGTTTGGCCGGACGGCCAGCTCTAGGAAGGGTTCTGGTCGTCCCAAACGTCTTCCATTTGAGGATTATGGAGGCCACTGTGCTCTTAGGAACCTTAAGTGCAGCAGAAATCTTTTTGTAACCTTGGCCAGATCTGTGCCTTGCCACAATTCTGTCTCTGAGCTCTTCAGGCATTTCCTTTGACCTCATGATTCTCATTTGCTCTGACATGCATTGTGATCTGGAAGGTCTTATATAGACAGGTGTGTGGCTTTCCTAATCAAGTCCAATCAGTATAATCAAACACAGCTGGACTCAAATGAAGGCGTAGAACCATCTCAAGGATGATCAGAAGAAATGGAAAGCACCTGAGTTAAATATATGAGTGTCACAGCAAAGGGTCTGAATACTTAGGACCATGTGATATTTCAGTTTTTCTTTTTTAATAAATCTGCAACAATGTCAACAATTCTGTGTTTTTCTGTCAGTATGGGGTGCTATGTGTACATTCATGAGGAAGAAGAATGAACTTAAATGATTTTAGCAAATGGCTGCAATATAACAAAGAGTGAAAAATTTAAGGGGGTCTGAATACTTTCCGTACCCACTGTAAATGTTACAAGCCAAGTGTTAGCTTTGAGATCGCTTCCATGGACCCCCCAAATGGACTTCCCCCTCCACCATAATTCACAGGCTCTGCTATCCCACTTGTGGACTCAGGACCCACATGGAAGTTATCTCCGGGAAGAGGGGAGGGAGACCAGACTAGATATTAAGATCCTCAAAGAAACAAGGGTTTAGTTACTTCTGGTTTCTGCTGTCAATTTCCCTAGCAGCTGTGACCGGACAAGAAGCTAAAGGAGCACAATCTGTGTTTCATTAGCTTCAGTGGAGTACAGGAGAAACATCAGGGGTCTAATAGACTCCTGATGTCTCCTTAAAGAGAACCTGTCACTATACATATTCTATCTCCTAGGGACTTTTAAACCCCTATGTGATAGCAATATAGTTAAGTTAAAAAAATGGTATAATAAATTAAAGGCACACCCAAGCATTTAAAAAATTCACTCTAATTAAACGTTTGAGCTCCCATCCACCATGTACATGCACATACATACATAACCACACATGTCAGGGGTGCCTATTTAGGATACCATAGTTGGTGCTACAGGTTACATATTGCCACACATATCAAAGTGCAAGTAATATTAAAATAATACATCTAGGGGTGTCATTCAAATGGTATTAAACCCAAAACCACAAATATAATATTTTGAAGCTTACCGATCATTGTGGTGGCTGCATTTTTGTTTTTTTTAGGCTTGGCCAGTAACACACCCTACTGTAATATAGAGCCTCCACTCTGGATTTATGTGCACATGGGGCACCTTTGGGCAGCACCACTTTCAGTCGGGGGGGGGGGAGTGTTAGATGTACTAACAGATATACATACACTAATTGAAGCTAAACTCCAGCTCACACTATATGATCAATTACAGGAAACTGTTTTTTTCCATTCAGGATAAAGGTTTTTACATAAATAACGTTGATCTTGGTAAGCACCCGTGCTAGTGTTAAATGGTTTACCTTATCACTGTGACTGATGAGCATGCTCCCAGCACAGAGACCGAGATGTGATGCCAACAGGACCGGCTCCCGATCATGTCACCGCTGTGACTGTCAATCACTGTGGTCATGTAATCAGCTGCTCTTTACTTCCCCTCTGGTGTTTAGAGCTTTCTAATGGGACATCAGGGCAAGCGGGAAAGGGTTAAACTGATGACTTGTAATAGCCCTTAAAGGGTCGGCCGTGGAAAATTTGGGGTACCAAAGTTTGTTGCGGTTTTACCTATTTATTAGACTAGAATTCTATTTTCTGCTTTTGTATGCTTTGTTTGCTATGGGAGCTCAGATAAATGCTCATATACATCATACAATGAAAAGAAATAGTATCATTAAAGCTAAGCCTCTTTTTTCTGGTTCATGTTCTCCTTATGTATTAGGCAATTCGAGGCCCGGGGATATCATAAACTGTATTATTCATTTCTGCTATGGTTATCGGTTTTCTGGAATTATGATAGGGTTATGTTACACTGCCATTTTAGATATAAGTAGTAGTTCTCCTTCCTTATTAGGTCTACATATACTTATTCTCAAAGGGTTCCAACTTTTAATAGCTGAGGAAAAGTTCCTGCTGGATACATATCTTTATCTTGTTCGAATGACTTCTTCCTTCCTAAATCACCTGTCAGCAGCTGCTGCCATAGTTACTGCAGCCGGCGTGCTGGATTCTAGCACAATGCTTGCTACCTTTTTCTGCTTTCCCTCATCATCCCTCAGATATTCATTTTTACATCTCTTCATTTTCTGTGAAATAAGCATTGCTTCTTATAGTTGACTTTCCAATACTTGCTTGTAACTGCAAATATGGCATTTACCCAGAAGCTATAGAGGGTTGCTTGCTTGTAACTGTGTATTAGGAACTTATTTAGTGGTGGATGTTCTTTCTCTGAATAAAATAACTATTTAAAGGTTTTCAGTGGAAAAACTAAGACGATGATAAGCAATTTCTGATTTATTTTATGTAAAGCTGAACCTGACAATATGAACAGAACCTACCCCTGCAGTGGGCCCTCCCACGCTGCAAGGGTTAAATGCTCATTTATTCTAGGGTGTGTGGACCAGATTTAGTACTTACCTTATTCCTTGTTCCAGCAGACTTCCTCCAGTGCAGGTCCAGCGCTACTGCCTCTGTAAGACCCTCTCAACCTTGGTCGCATTCTTGCCTCCTCCCTGTACAGTGCAGGATTAATAGCCATGCATTGTATGTAATGACATTGAGGGACTGGCCAGAGCTTTAGGCAGTAGAGAACAGTGCTGGACAGACAGACAGGTTAAGTTATACACCTCTCGAATAAATGACCATTTAAATCTTGCAGAGCAAGGGATCCCCACTGCAAGGTAGGTTTTTGTTTTATTCCCGGGTTTCAGCTTCAAAGCTTTAGGCATGCAAATAAATGTTAAATTAAAGACATACTGTATATGTGAGCTGGCTTACCTTGGTAAAGATTTGCAATTCTTTGCATTCAGCCTCCTGATCCAAGTATCTCGGTCAGGCAGCACAGCCAGTCTTGGACTTCCACTGCTGCAAAAACACACAATATGGTCCAGGAAACACCCCCAGCCCAGTGATTGAACAGTGAAGGAGTAGCAACGTTTTACTCCCCCCTTAAGTATACCTTGTACTAGGAGCATATGTGCACTGCAGCAAAACCCGGTTGGCTCCTAGTACTGGCACTCTTTCTCCCAGCATTTCTGTACTGGGGATTATAAGTAACAAATAAGGATATATAAGCAAATATAAGTAGTTCCTACACTAGTTGCATTTAAATATTTGTAATGATTGCACTAACTGATGTGTTTTAATATGAGCATGGGGAATGCAATTACAAGGTACTAACATTACCCAATCCAAACTGGAAAATAAACGTCTATAGCAAGGGTGTCTTACTCCATTTCAACACAGGCCACATTACCTATTATGGGTGTTCTCAAAGGGCCAGTTAATTCATAGACTATATCCAGGGTTTTTTTTTTCTCCTCAGAGAAAATGATGCAGGTTCTCGACCATGCTCCCCCATCAACCAGTGGGTGTGGCCAAATTGCACCAACAGAGGGAGGATGTTAAATAGCCAATAAATGCCAGGATTGCGTTATGTGCAGGGTACAGAGTGCAGGGTTCAGGGATACACTATGTGCAGAGTGAAATTTCCGGGGTGCTCTATATACAGAGTGCAGAGTTCAGGGGTGTGCTGTGTACAGAGTTTAGGGGTGCACAGTTCGCAGAGTTGAGGAGTGCACTACATACAGATTGCAGGGTTTAGGGGGTGTGCTGTGCACAGTGCGCAAGGTTCAGCTCTTTCACCAGCTTTCCACAACTAACTTCCACCCTTCCCCCTGGGTGCAAGGCCACATGAAATGGCCTGGCAGGCTTTATTCTTCCTGGGGGCCTTGTGTTTTACAACATGTATAATTACACAACAGGCTTCCCAGACACTGCTCGGCCAACAAACCTTGGAAAAAAAGATCATATTGTCTCAGGCAAGTGAATGAGTTTCTGCCTGTTGTGTAATTATACATGTATGTTTTTTTTCAGAATTCCAGATCATGCATGTTTTTGTCACAGTTGTTTAGTGGTCAAATCTTCCACCAGGAGCACACATGCCATAACAAGTGAGCCACCTGTCTTATGTTCAGGGTATAAGGGGAGGAGGACACTTCTGGACATTTCATTATATGTTTTGTTATAACATTCCTAACCTTACCACGGCACTAGTCACTATACTTGGACTGGTTAAACCACCTGTGGATAACCAGAAAGTCCCGGTTTTTGTGCAGGGCATAGAGCGTTAGCAATGCACACTCCTTTGCTGTATGGACATCTGGTGTTTAGAATGAGTTCTATGGCTTGATTATCAGCTCTGTGTCATGTGGCTTATGCCAGAGCAATGGGAAAACCCTGAGAACTTATACCTGATGCCAGTACTGAAAAGAGATGTGTGGTCTGTTATGTGCTGGGAAACTGCAGAAAGCTGCTGCTACATAACCTCTGGCTGTATAGATGCCAACCTAGGAATAAACCTGGACCACCAAAGAATTATGAAAATAAATATCTAAAGTGATGTGGCCCATTTTGCTTGATAGTGGTGCCATGGGTACTTCCTTTTCTCCTCCAGCAGGGGGTGGGATATAGTCCTGGACATACTGGTATTTGCTTAATGACGTGAGCAATGATTTGTCCAAGAGTACTCGGAGTCCAGGTTGATATGATGACTCACCCCCAGGAGTGTGTCATTGACAGCTCAGGCAAGAAGTTGGTTAGAAGACATTGGAGGTAATTTCTCTCTGGAAGAGGACCATTGCCGAACCATAGAGCAGTGGTTCTGTGCAGGGCAGTACCAGAGAAGAAGTAAGTATTGCAGCAGGAGCTGCTCTTTTTTACAACTGGGCTGACGATTGTTTTAAAAGTTTTGTAAGAAATGGACTTGGACGTTAAGCTTGCCTAAGCCCTATCCTGCCACCTTTATTGGTCAGTGTGGCTGCCTATGAAATTTAAAGTGAAGTCAGGAAAGGATGGGGCAAGGCCAACTTTAACAGGAAAAATGTTGATTTGTATATACCTTCAGATGCTGATATCTGGATCTTCTGACCATATTGACATGTGGTTTTTACTGACCGTGAAGTCAAATTATGTTTTTTTTTTAATCCAGAACTGCGTTTGAATTGGTCAGGTTTGTGATAGGCTTGCTTTAATAAACCCTTATTCAGCTACTGTAGAGAAAGAAATTAAGTTGCTTTGATACAGTTCTACTTTGGTAGAAAATAAATCTCTACAAGATCTATCGCAAACAAGAAAAAAGCATTCAGTGTAAAGCCAAGAGCGTCCAAAAGCTTATGAAAAAAATGTTTTCAAGTTAGACTTACAGACAGAATGTAATACGTCACGACAGCTACAGGGAACACTCAGATCAATCTCTGCCAGCAGTGCCAAAGCTAATGCATTGCAGCTAAACAATCCCAAGTTTTTATGTTGCATGGTGAGAGGCAGGATCTATATAGGGCTTGGGCTCTGCAAAATAATATGTTTTTTGTTTGTGCTAAGAGCTGTAGCTTTTCAAATAAAATTAGGAGATTGCTCTGTTTTAGCTGTCAAAAGGGAAATCAGCTAATAGGAAAAATATTTTAAGAAGAGGTTTTGCAACATTCATCTATTCTGAATTTGTTAACTCCAGCCGCCGCATTTAATATGAAATACCATCAATTTTCCAACATCCCCAACCTGTTATTACATCCAACCAAATTCACTTTTGTTTATTTAAATCAATCTCTATAGGGAAAAAGTGATTGCTATGGGCAACGCAGATGCTTTAATTTCAGATATTCTTTTAAAATGTGTGTGTGTGTGTGTGTGTATATATATATATATATATATATATATATATATATATATATCTATATAGATATATAGATATATATATATAGATATATATATGTAATGTAAATTAAAGGACCACTTTGAAAACATATCAGATCTCAATGGGGAAAAATATCACGCTGGATATCTATACTAATATCGACTGGGTAATGTGTTAGGAATGAAAGGATGCCACATCGTTTGATGGAAATGAAAATTACCAACTTACAGAGGGCTGAATTCAAAGACACCCCGAAAATCAAAGTGAAAAAATAATGCAGCGGGCTAGTCTGTTTTACTGAAATTTCACTGCAGCAACTCTAAATGGTACTCAGTAGTTTGTATGGCCCCCACGTGCTTGTATGGTTGCCTGACAATGTCAGGGAATGCGCCTGATGAGATGACGGATGGTGTCCTTGGGTATTTCCTCCCAGATCTGGACCAGGGCATCACTGAGCTCCTGGACAAACTGAGGTTCAAACTGGCGGCGTCGGATGGACCAAAACCTAATGTCCCAGAGGTTTTCTATTGGAATTGGGTCAGGCAAGGGAGGGGGCCATTCAATGGTATAAATTCCTTCATCCTGCAGGAACTGGCTGCATACTCTCGATACATGAGACCGGGCATTGTCGTGCATCAGGAGGAACCTAGGATCCACTGCACCAGCATTGAGTCTGACAATGGGTCCAAGGATTTCCTGATACCTAATGGCAATCGGGGTGCCATTGCCTAGCCTGTAGTGGTCTGTGCGTCCCTCCATGGATATGCCTCACCATCACTGACCCACCACCAAACCGGTCATGTTAAACGATGTTACAGGCAGCATAACTTTCTCCACGGCTGCTCGGCTGTCATTACAAGGAGCGGGAGGGGACGCCCCCCCCTCCCGACGCCTTCCGTGGTTTTTTACCTGCCAACTCTTCATTTGAACAATGCAACCTAATCACCTTCCTGCCCTCAGTCTGTAATTGGAGAGTAAAGGAGAAGCAGGGGATAATGGGGTTGTCTCCCTTCCATCTCCTCTTGTCTGCATTTTCCTTGTCAGCTCATGTGCGTGCAGCATGATTCTGATTATCTCCTAGTGCAGCCCCTGCCTTTTCTAGTCTGATCTCTGCTTTACAGTGGATTCCCTAAACCCTTACATATACCCACTGAAGTGACTGGTCTCAGGTGATACACAGAGAAGAAATAAATCCTCCTACATACGTTGTACCTGTTTATTGGTAGTCATCTCTTCTTTACGGCAGTTCAAAGGACACAGGTGGCAAGGGATGGGGATCTGATGTCACACACTGCACTGCCTAGAGCAAGGAACTGAGTGTAATCTGAGACCTGAGTGGGGGGAAAGGACACACCTCCTTCTACACAGTCTCATAGGGAAACATGCACAGCTGAAGCTGTCAATCACCTGCTGTGTGCTAAAGGGGCCATAAACCCCTTCCCCTGGGATTCTGTGGTATTTGCATACCCTGTCAGAAGCGTCAGATGCGGATAGCAGAAGGAAAACCGAGCAGACAGAAATCACGGTTAGTGCTTTGAATCGGAGCTAGTAAACATTTTTCAGTTCAGAAGTTTACAACCACTTTAAATTCAGGTACTTACACTCGTCACATTTAAAACTACATTTAATGATTTTTAGTGGCTACAAAACTATTTAATTTGTATTTATTTATATCTGCCTTCAGTTAAGTTTTATCATAGCCTTAATGAAGAACCAACTTGAACATGATATATTTCTTTAGGTTCCAACAATTACATTTTTATATACTGAAAGTAATTATTTTTAATTATTAAACATCCATGCATGCAAGGCAACGTAGGTATATTTCATAAATGGCAAGACAACCTTAGTACATTTTAATGCACAATTACTTTTTCTGTGCTGATCTTTGTTATTTTTAATTACTGAAATTCTTTATGTAGATGTCAAATACAGTGCATGCAGGACTATGTAAGGACACTTCTTCTCTAGCTGTTTCTGCAGGTAGTGTTCAATTATTGTTTATTTGCTGAGTTTAGTTATTTTCAATTGTCAAATATCTTCAGGTAGATGTCAAACATGCAGTGCTTGCTAATGTAAAAATACTTTTAAGAAGAAGGACATAGTTCTGTATGCTTTAATATGCAATTATTTGCTGATTTTAATTAGAAATTATAGAAAATATGTTAGTAGGTGTCAAAATATGCAATCCACACAAAACAGCCCAATTATTTGGGAATTTAAAGGTTTTTTTGCAAGATGAAAATCTCATAAAGTGCAACTGTACTCAGACTATTGCCATTTAAGGATTTACATATTCGTAACAAGCAGTAAAATGGCTCCAGAGCAAGCCACCACTGACTTTTTCAACTGCTTGGACTATGAAGTAATTAATTCCTAAATTTACAACAAAACCAGATTTCAGTAAAACTTTAGACACTTAATGTGTGTTTACATTAGAGCAGGGGGTCTCAAACTGACAGCCCTCCAGCTTTTGCAGAACTACTACAAGGCCCATCATGCCTCTGCCTATGGGAGTCATGCTTGTACCTGTCAGACTTGCAATGCCTCATGGGAATTGTAATTCTGCAACAGCTGGAGGGCCACCAGTTTGAGCCCCCTGCATTAGAAGCTGATAGGCTTTCAAGATTCTTTTGCAGTTTTATTTTTTAGAAAAAGAGCTAAGGTTTCAGTGCTTCCATTGTAATGTCAATGATTTTCTCCACAATACCTGTGGCTACTAGGACGAATAATTATTTAAATTACTTTAGTGTGCATGGTCTTCGGCACAGGTTCGCTTTAAAGCAAACCTGTTTTTGCCAATGCACTACTCTACCTTTCTTTCATCTCTTAGTCCTAAACATGAATTGTCTTCCATTCAAGTAGCAAGTGTGGACGAAGTTTTAAGGGCTTTCATATGAATTTAGTTGACATAATGGCAAGAATGAATGCTCTGAGGATTAATTTTTCAGAATTTATGTACAAACATTAAAAGAAAATCTGTGCAAGTTTGGTCAGATAAGGAGTAGAGAAGTGGACTATGGAGTGAAAGGGAGGGGAAAAGAGTCTCAGAGAGTGAGGATGGTCATAAAACTATTTGACAGTGATTTAGAAATCAGTCTGTTATCTCTTTATCATTTGTAGTTTAAAGGTTTTCCTTTCCTGAGTATTTTTAAAGTTCCTCTTGCTTGGGCTGAAAAGTAAAGGGGGGGTGGAGTTGGGGGGTTGGTACTAGGGTGAGAGGCACTCTCAAAAGCTTGTCTTTTTGTGGACTATATCATGGAGTATTAATGTATCATTGACAGTATTTAAATCCAACCATATTGAGAAATTTAGGCTGGAGATACATTTTAAAGCAAGAACATATTTTGTTTCCCCCCAAACTAAATTCACAATGTTAATATTTTTTGAACAGTAAAGTCTGCAGATATAGACTACAAGTGGCTGTTTTAACACATGTTACATTGGCACAGTCTATGTATGGGAGGAGTGAGAGCAAATGGACTTTATTGGCACTGACAACCAGACAGTTACGTCGTAAAAATAAAATTATTTTATTAAGAAATTGTTAAAAAACATATATGCATATGTGTATCACCACAGGTGCAAAACATGAAAACAAATCAAAAGACAATCACATTCATATCAAAAGACACAGCTTTAAAAGGCATATATTACCTAAATAACCATAGCCTCTACAACCACCTAAATGGACCAAATATACCGTGATGGAACTATACAAACTGGAAGTTTTGGGGCAGCCCTAAGGCTATTCCTGGTAAAGCAGCATGAAGCTTGTGAGCAATTCCATCGGCTGTAGAAATAGGGAGGCTTGGTATTTTGGTATTATATTCCGGTCAAAGACAAACTCTACATGTTTCGCGCGGTTAGCGCTTCTTCAGGAGTTTATGTAATTGCTGAACAATTCAATGTAACAAGGCACTGTTTTCTATTCAGTAGGTGCAGATGCCTGTGTCTGCGAGACAGACAGAAAAGAGCGGCGGTCCGAAAAAAATGGCTAGGACGTGGCACGTATTAATTCAAGTGTCCACAGTGTCATCCTGTGTTGACACTATCTCCTTTTAACATTGGCACAGTCAACTGTTGCCACCATCAGAAAAGCCCATAATACTGCCCCCTACAGGAGTAGGACACTAGGCAGAAAAAAGTTCTGGCTACGCCTATGGGCAGTCCCGGAGGGTACACCCTCTCTCTTCCTGCATAGGATGTCAGTTTTGTATCAAAGCAGTGTCAGAAAGGTAACACCAACCCAACTCAAAATAGAGGGGCGGGTACTGCGCCTGTCAATGAACTTAAGAGAAAAGGATTTTACGCTAAGTCAAAAATCCATTTTTCTCTATCGTTCATTGATGGATGCAGTTCTCTTCATATCAGTAAGGACGTCCCAAAGCAGTGCCATAAAATGAGGGGTGGGAACAGCAGAAAAGAACAAGTCCCCAAGGCCAAACATAGCCGACCAGGGCATTTGACCTACTGATATGAATCGGAGAGAACTGCGTCCATCAATGAACTTAAGAAAAAAGGATTTTACGGTAAGTCAAAAATCCAGTTTTAGTAATCGCTGAAGTGCATGGCTATAGACCATAATTAGCAGGGGGAGCAAAAGATTAAAAAAAATACAAGTTTTTTTTTATGTTGAATGTATTTTAAATATAAAATAAATTATGGTATACAGTGCTTTAGTCAACTATGAGTTGGGATTGTATACACACACGTTATATTTGTCTGTGTGTGCGTAAAATATTGTGGGGAGCAGCTCAGGATTGAAGATTAAGTATTGGAGCAATGTCTGATTTTTGGGCTGTTCAATTTTACATTTTTGGCTGAAATCCAGCTTAAATTTTATATCTCTGTGCTGTGCCTGTTAAATGATTTCCTTCTACATACCATAGGGTCTGTGGGCAGAAGCTGGATGTCCCTTACCTGCTGCTTCTAGGGTTGATTGAACACTGTGCACAGTCCCACTGTTTGCTCTTCTGATTAGCTGTAGAGGCTGAGTGCAGTGTAAATCTCTAAAGATCTAGAACAGGGGTCTTCAAACTACGGCCCTCCAGTTGTTCAGGAACTACAATTCCCATCATGCTTAGTCATGTCTCTGAATGTCAGAGTTTTACAATGCCTCATGGGACGTGTAGTTCCGCAACAGCTGGAGGGCCGTAGTTTGAGGATCTCTGATCTAGAAGAACTAAAAGATACAATGTGATGTAGGTGGAGCCCAGTGGGCTTCCTAATGCAGACTTTCATTCCAATAATACACTTTACCCTAGTGAAATTCTCCCCCTCTTCAATCTAAAATGATTTTTTTTTTTTAAACTTTGCCTTTTGCCCAGCTCCTCCCTTCATTCTCGCCTAGGCAAGAATGACATCTCCTCTCCTAAAGTCTTCTGGGATTTGCACATAAATAAATCCCAGGAGCCATCAGCTTCAGTACAGCAGACTGAGGAGGATGGACCTGGCAGCCCGCCATCAGGGGTTGGCTGCTTGAACCAGCAAAAGACAGCTCTAAATGACCAAGAGTGGCAGATCACAGCAGACCAACACTGGACTCGCCCTGGTGAGTATATTTTTAAAGATAGCCCAGCTTAAGAGGTAACAGATAAATAAAAAACACGGGGTTGGGTTTGGGGGTCTTGGGGGGAGAATTCCCTTTAAGGGCCATCTACACATGCTCCAAATACTGTATTAATTTTGCCCTCTGATGCTCATGTATATGTCATGACTAATAATATTACATCAAAGCTTTATGTACAAGCTGTGGCACATCCCGGATGAGGTGTCATCTCGCCATCACTTTTTACCAGCTTTTAAGCAAGTAATCTTCAGCAGTTTTGTCACACTGCTGAAAGCTGCCATCACATTAATGTCGTATTTTATGTCCAGTGCCTTTGATCTTATTTTATATGCTAGTATACATTATATGCCTTCGATTTTATTTTGTATCTTCTCTATATGAGTGACATGTTGTCATATTTCCCGGGAGTACTCTTTAGTGACTTTGAGATCTAAATTGAAGGTTATCTAGGCTCTGCTGTTTCTGCATCTTAGAGAGGCTGGATTGATTATGAAATGTGTACTTATAGCTCCCTTTTTGTTTATTTTTCTTCATTTTCAATTCTAGCTCTCTTCTCTGCTAGTGATTTGTCTTATTCCTTTTAGTGCGCCTGTTTATCACAGCCAGGTTTTGCAGAGGCACGACTTAAATTACATACTGTGCTTTATGCTTTTGAAATCGAAAAAGCTGCTTTATTATTTAGTAATAGTCCAAGAGGTATTTCTGAGCAGACAACAAAGCAAGATTAATAACAATGTGTCTGGAGTGTATCACAACTGTTGGTCAATATTTTTAATATTTACTCTTTTGATTTGCTGAGTTTATAAACGTGACTTATGTTAAAGAAAAACTTTGGTTTACAAGAAAATGAAGACGCCATTTTAAATTACAAAGCTGCTGAAAAAAAGTATATTACCAGTTACCTATTTGGCTGCATCCATACAATGTACTGTAAGGCTCGGGTCACACGTATGCAGTTTGCTTTTGATCGTTTCTGCAGTGCTTTTTGCTGTGCATTTTTGCACACCTGCAAAATAAATAGCAATTTTGCGGTACGCGATTTGCTTTTTGCAATTTTTTATGCTTTTCTTTTTTTTTTTTTTTTTTGCCTAATTATTGTTGGGCAGATTGAAAAAATTAAAATTGAGTTTGAAATTACAGCAAAATCGCTGCAAAAATGTACTACATGCTCTTCTGCAGCTTCTCTATTGAAATCTGTTGAACCAAAAAAGCAAAAAAAAAAGGCACCGTTTTGCATTTAAAAAAGTCACTGACTCTTTCCAAAAACGCAGCGGCTGAAAAAAAGCATGGGTGTGAACGTGTCCCATAGGAAACCATGTTAAATGAACTCTAGTGTGTTTCTGAAAAAAGCACTAAAAGACGCATAGGTGTGAATCAGGCCTAAGAAAGGTTAATTTCAGACTGACTCCCTGGAAAATGTTGTATCCGAGCCCTCCTTCTAAACTGCCTAACCCAAACTAGAACCGCACACACACACACCACCTTGTGTGCTGGCTAGGGAAAGGCTAAGGGCTCATTCACATGGGGCAATTTGACCCGTGCAGGGCAGTTTACCAACACAGGGATGCGTAAGTGCTCCGTACTTCCCTGTGCCAGCAGTCCCATAGCTGTCTATTGTGATGCAGCGGCTGCATGGACACATCTCCAAATATGACATTCATGTGGGTGCGGGTTCATACAGGCGTGTACCCTTGATCTCAACCTGGGGGTGTTCAGAGCCATGCACCTGTATGGATGTCACATTGGGAGCAAAGACTGTGTCTGTGCAGTTTCTGCATCACAATAGACTACAACATATCATTTATTTAAAGCATTATTAAAAACAAGACCACAAATGTAAAATATTGCATCATTAGATGTGGTGGTTGCATCCGGTTTCTTTTCTTTGGCTTTTTCTCTCTGTTTTCCCCTGGTGGTTTGGCCAGTAACACACCCTCCTATATTAGTGAGACACAACTTTGGAGGAAGTAGCAAGGGAAGCACAGCAGCCTTGTCAGTCTGGAAAGAGGGGAGTGTTCAATGTATTATCAGATTTAGATACACTTAACAACCTGAAGCCAAAATCCAGCTCACACTTTATAATCAGTTACAGTTGGGATAAAGGTTTTGCATCAATAAATAAATAAAAGCTGATTATTTTATTCACCCCTGCCAAAGTTTAGTGGTTTTTCTCATCCTTTTAAACGGATACATTCTGCTTGAGAGTTTGTGCTGTGAAAAACAACAGACTTAACAGATGAAAATGCAAGAAAGCAAGCCTAGAAAAGGAAACTAATACAGTCGTTGCATCTAAGAATTGTTAAGCTACAATATAATAAATGTTTGCTTTGGGTTTAATACTGCTTTTCTACAACAATATATAAAAAAAAAAACATCACCCCAACCCCTAAAAAATCCCATATAACTAGTTCAGGAGCCCTCTGGAATGTAAAAACTGGTTTTAAATTGCTGTAATAGACCTCATTCACATGGGCACAGAGACCCATACAGCATGAACTAGGCATTTGCTTGCGTAGTAGTGAGGCAAAAATTATCTGTGCTGTCAGGTTTGGCAACAAGCTCTGCCACCAAACACAACCTATTAATTTGAATGGGGCTGTCCCACTTTAACCCCTTAAACCCCACCGTAACCACATGCAATGTGGCGTTTTAAAGGGGTTAAAGCAGGTGGGGGGGATTTGCTAAAACTGGAGAGTGATAAATCTGGTGCAGCTCTGCAAAGAAACCAATCGGCTTCAAGGTTTTATTGTCAAAGCTTAATTGAACAAGCTGAAGTTAGAAGCTGATTTGCTAACATGCACAGCAGTAGATGCCAGATTTGTACTTCATACTGATTACCCACTTCAGCTCTAGAGCTATTTTTTAATATTTTGCACACATGTAAATATCTGCATTTTTGACCATAAAATGAATTAAAATCTCCAGAACATTAAATATTTATTGATAGCAAAAGCCCTGTAGAATAAAAAGAATAGCTGGGTCTTTTATGCACCAGGAAAGGCCATACCGAGAGTACAGGATCCCTTTCATCCACTATATGTTGCTTCAGTCTACCAAGCAACAGATATTTTAAAGATGTTGGAATATTTTTTTTAATGTGATGCTAAAGATTTTATTATTTAAATGTTCTCCAAGCTTTATGCAGAGATTAGGAAGCACTCAAACTGAAGCTATGGCTAGTCTTTGGCATTGGAATGACTTTCACAGAGCATCAGTGGATGATAGTACCTATAACTTCACATGGATGCCAAAGTGCTTTTTTTCCTTCCTCTACATAATGTAATCTGACCAAGAGATGAATTGCAAGCAAAAGCAAATTATGTTTGTTCTGGTTTCTTATTAAAAAATAGAACACCGCAAACTATGCAGAAAAATACATTTCACCGTTCCTGCTCTCATGGATATCTCTGTGGAAAAACTTGCTTTACTTTTCTGTGAAGCCTCTTCAGTGTTCCGAAACCTTAAGATAGGTTCCAGATGAATATAAAAAAATGCCATTAGGTTCGCCCATGTTCAATGAAAAGTAATTAAATCAAACCTGTTTGCCATTTTTACTTTTAGAACTAAAAGTCTCTCTTAACAGCAGACTCTACTTTCTTGCTATTACTTTTCTTAGCTTGAAAATTGTACTCTATGTGCCTGTCTGATACTCTTTTTACTTTATTCTAAGGGCTTGTGTTTCCTAACTTATGGACAAAATGCTTTGCATCCCCACCCACCATATTGGATATATATATATATATATAAATGCCAGAAACATTTCCATATCACATTGTTAATTTAGAAGGTCCAATGTACTGACCACAGTAGGAGGCGTGGAACAATTCCATAACCTGACAAAAAAGAGTACAACGCTTCTGACCTTTACAGGGTAGTGCTCTATGTGCCAACTATGTTGGAGGCTAGGTGGAAGCTCAAGTTTCAATATGAACATATAGATTTACTAACCAAAGTACAGTATATGGTAAAGAAAACTATTATCCCCACAATGCCTCCATCACAGTGAGGAATGGGTGGGGTAAAATCGTGAAAGACGGTACGGAATCAAGTACCAGCTTTGCAATATTTTCTGGTATAGTTCCCAGTGATTAGCACAATGGGATGCCTTGTATGTAATGAACAAAGCCAGTTTACAGGAGGAATCAGGATAAGATGTACTGAGTTATGATAACCATCTCTGCATTGAGTTGAATTTAGAAAAGTATGCGTTTCCATTTAAGAAATTAAATTATAAAAAATTGAGATACCTTTTAGGGGGGATTTTTTTATCAGAAAGGAAAGAATAAACATGAGAATCAATCTCCTTGGTTCTACCAAGAAAGTGACCTATTCTCATATCAGAAAAATAATCCATAGAGGATAGTTTATACTTATTACAAAGAGTTTCAAATGAGCTCATAGTGTGATTTTCTTATAAATGGGATACTAAAATAATACCTTTGGTCTTCTAAATATGCAGACCTATTTGGAGTAAATCTATAGGTACCAGAGATTTATGACATCCTGGGGTTGTGACAGATTTAGTGGAAGCTCATACCAATTTTTTGAGAGAAATAAAAGTCAAAGCATAGACAGAAGTGGGTATGGGTAAACCCAATTTAAGGGCCAGCAAAGTGTGATAGAGATTTCCCTTGGGGAAAGCTAAACCGTCAATATTTTTTTGGAGGAAAGGAACCACAAGTATTTAACTTGATACAATATACATGCTGTATAATACAGGAGCACATTAGGTAGTTCCATACCACTATTATTCCTCATCATAACCTTTCCAATCTTAACCTTAGTAGGCATCCAGGCTGTATGTCCCCCCAAACCTAACAAGATAAAATGCGTTGTATAGAGGGTAAGTACAATAAGGGTAATGGGATAATATAAGTCCTGAAAAGATTAAGTAATTTGGGGAGCAGGGACATCTTTAAGCCTGCTATTTTACCCGCTTTCGAAAGCTTGTGGGTCTGGAGCTGTTGGAGAAATGATTGCGTATGTGTTAAAAAGGGTTTATATTTAACAGCATAAAGGACGTAGAAGTAGGTAGTTGAATGCCAAGAAAGGGAATAGTCTCCGATTCCCAGATATAGGGGAATTTTTCAGTGAGTTGAAGTTTAAGATGTGGAGGTACGAATAAGCCCAGCAAATGAGATATGGTCACATTTAATTTATAATAGGAAGCCTCACTTAATCGAGTAAGAGTGCTTAGCAATTCAGGTAGGGAGGTTAGCCGAACTCAAAGCATGAGGATGACATCATCCGCAAATAGACTCAATTGACGAACCTGATTGTGCATTTTAATACAAGTGATGGAAATGTTAGATTGTATCTGGGCAGCTAGTGGCCCCAAAATGAGGGCAAAGATGATGGGTGATAGAGGGCAGCTCTGTCTAGTGTCTTTTGTGATAGAGAAGGTTTTAGATAACATACACGATGTGAGGACTTTGGCAGAGGGGGAGGAATATAGTGATCGGATGGCAGACTGAAGCCACCTAGGAATACCAAATTTTTGAAGTACCGCTGTACGAAATCCCCAGTGAACCCTGTCAATTGGCTTTTCTGCATCCACGGGGAGGAGCAGAGAAGACGTTTGCCTGAGCTCCACTGCTTTGATAATAATCAGACATGTTGTCCAGTCAGGAGCTTGTCGCCCTGCAACAAAGCCAAGCTGGCCGGGTGTATCAAAAGTGGGAGGATACATAACAATCTATGGGCTAGTATTATTATTATTATAATACAGGATTTATATAGCGCCCACAGTTTACGCAGCGCTTTACAACATAAGGACTGACAGTACAGTTGCAATACAACTTGCTACAATTTAGTACATTGGCTAATATTTTTATATCCTTATTGAGCAATGAAATTGGCTTATGGTCACTGGTAAGGGTCCTTGCTGGGTTTGAGAATCGTGACAATAAGCTCTTAAAGCATTTTAGAAGGGAAAGAAATGGAGGATGTGGCTTGACTGAAAACGGACATTAGGTGAGGGAATACTAGATCAGAGAGTTGCTCAGAATACTCAATGGAAAATTTAACTATGCCTGGAGATTTGTGAACTGGAAGCATTTTAATGGAGGAGGATATTTCTTGGAGGGTAAAGGAGTGAGAAATGGCTTCCAGCTGTTTACTAGTTAACCGTGGAAGATTAGCTGTTTGTAAAAATGCTTCAATAAAGGTGTTAGAAGGGTGGGGGATTGTTTTATTGCTTTGTAGGTCACAAAAGGAACTACAGTATGCGCTAAAGGCATTTGCAATGTCTTGGGAGGCGGTAGATTAAGCCAGATATAGACAATTTTAAATAATGTATGGGCAGGCTTACTTTACCCAATTTGATCGACCAATCAACTTTTGCACAACCAGCCTGTCAGATTTTACATGTTAGCAGTAATGATTGTTTACTCCTGGCAGGAATGAATTCGACAAGAGTGACAAGTTGAGCCTCCAGATGGTAGACTGAGAATTGACTTGTAAATCTCCGATTGTTATCAGAAGAGGTGCAGGGTCAGTCCACGTAATGGATCCTATTTCCAAGCACGTGATCCTTTGGAGAAGCCATTTATCTGAACAAAAATATTATATTCTAAAGTATGTAAGGTGGGGGGAGGAAAAGAACATACAGTCCTTCTCGATCCCATGATGGCAATGCCAGATATTCTAGAAATCATGCTGAAAAAGTATTTCCCTAGGGCTTGGTATGCAGCCCTGTGAAGAGCCAATTAATCCATAGAAGGATCAATGACTGTGTTGAAATCGCCTCCTATGATCAAGTGGCCTTGTTGAATACCAGTGACAACTTTTAGGAGGGATCTCAAAAAGTTGGATTGATTGGAATGCGGGGCATAGATATTTACTATAGTATAGAACGTGTGATTGAGATTGCACACAGGGATAAGGTATCTTCCCTTGGCATCAGAGACATCTTTGATGAGCTTAAAGGTAACAAGTTAATTTACTGCAATTAACACGCCACACTACTTCTTCAGTGCATTGGACATATACACATGTGGAAAATGTGTGACCCTGATTTGTTGGCATTTAGAAGAAAAGTGGGATTCCTGCACCAGAATGATGTATCCCGAAAGTTTGTGGGCCTCTTTAGTAAGGTTGCCGTTTATATGAACTATTGAGGCATTTGGCATTAATTGAAACAAAAGTCAGTCATGCAGAACCATGATACCGATTTTCAAGTTGAACGTCTCACAAAGCACCGAGAGATAGAATCACCACACACAGACAGGCGCTCCACAAGATAAAGAATAGGTATGGGCCTTGGAGGAAATCTTTATGATGAGTGACAGTCTGCTAGGTTCGATATGGTCCATGAGGGTCATTAACCAAGAGGTTATGGGGTAACCGGTAACAACAGCAAACAATGTATAGACTCCAGTAGGTAGCTTGGGCATAATCAGTGTTGAGAACTGGGAGTGGTGGCACAGAATAATTCACAGAAGAATGAACTTGAGTATTAAGTCCAGTCAAATTAAGAGATGCTCTGGGGGTTGGGGAGACAGAATGGGTGTCAGCCATAAGAAGTTTCCACTCCTTGAACAGGCTAAGCTCTTTATCCAGACCGTGGATTGGTACCAACTTGCTTTTCCAGGTAATAAGAAATTTGGTGGGGGATTCCCATTTGTTGTGAATTTTGTTGTTCTTCAAAACTTTAGTTGGAGGGTTATGCTTTTTCCTGTTTAGTATGGTCATTTGAGATGTATCCTCAAAAAGAATTATGCCTGAAAACTTGTCCGGAAGCAAGGCCGAGACATCCCTGTGCGGTTTGGGTATGCGATGTCACTGCTTGATGCAGAGCTCTAGGTTGGTGAGAGAGGGTGTGAGAGCTTTCAGTAGTTATTGAATGAACATTGGGAGGTCAGATGGGGGGGGGGGGGCAATTTTAGATATCCCCTGAAACGTAATGTTGTTTAGCCTTGAACAATCCTCCATGTCCACAAGCTTGAGTTTCAGCTACTGAATTTCTGTATCATGCTCAGTGTATGCATTGACAAGCTCATTGTGCCCTACATACATGTCTCTCATTTTGGATTCTATGTGGTGGATTTGCACAGAATGGTTTTGTACACTAGTGTTAAGGGAAGAGAACATTCCTGCGAAGTCATTCTCGAGTGTTTGTCTCAATGAAAGCAACATATGCTTCATTGGAATTTCTGAGATTGGCTGCTCTGTAGTTGGAAAGCGTTAAATGGAGGGCTTTGCCTGCTGCTCTGAGAGTAGTGAATCACTGTCCTCAATGTTGTGGGAAGAATCGTTAAAGTTTTCCTCATGTCTCTGCCTAGAATTGGCAGGACGGTAGGTGCTAGGTGTGGGTGGTGGAGAGATCACCCACTTGAAAGGATCACCATGCTTCGGCTGCTGCTGTCCAGAGTATGCTGCATGTGAATGCCGGGTTACCGGTGCCACCTTGGGCAGTGAAAGAAGGAGCTGTCAGGTAGAAGTCAGTAAGCTTCTGTGGGACTTTCTCCGGCTTGCGGCACTTGGACATGCTGCCCTGAGGTCTGCGAGGCAAAGGCAATGGGTGGATTGTGTCTGAGTCACCCTCCAGCATTGCTGTGAGCCACTAATATGTTCAGGTGAAGCAGAGCTCAGAACCGAGTGGCTATCTAAAGCTGTGACCAAAACCCCCTCCCCCACCAGATCATTTATTTTTAAAGCAATATTCGCAACCATCTAACTATTGGCCATATCAATAAAGAAAAGGAGGCATCCATCCCTGATAGACAATTTCCAAATAGGCCACAAAGGGAAGAGGTGGGACTTTGAGTGATGCCAAAAATCATGTAATCAATAGGAACAATGTTAATTTAAGTTATAAATTTATTAACAAGTAAAAAACATGTAAGCAAAGACATGCATTGACCAACAGATGGAGTACAAAATATGGCATGGCAAGATTTCAACAGCAATATTGATATAAATATTACCCTTGCTACTAGCACATACAATTTTATACTCTGACATATCAGTTATATAGTTCTCAGTTCCAACGGTAGAACCCAGTGAAATATATATTTCCTTCCCCTACCTTTTTTATCTTCCATACATTGTTGTTACCCCTCTTTTATTATTCGATCACATTAAGATAAGCATACTTTGTCACCTTTTTCTAGGTTTCGACTGGCTATTATTAATTGATACATTGTATCTCCCACACTCTGATACTCGTTTACCTTTGCTGTCATCCCTCTTGGATCACACATTTAGACAAGCACACTCTGCTGTTTTAGTTCACTTTCTTTTGGGTTTGGCTTGGTCTTTACACTAGCCTTGTGCTATACATTCATATCCTTTCTGTCTACTACTAAGTGATACATTGTACTTCATATACTCTGATATAAAGTACCTACATCTTTCTATTCAGTGCTGCGTTATCAAAACATGCTCAGACATTATTCACCACAAGTGTCCTCACCTTGGCTCCCTGTCTCATTTCCGTGGACTCATGTTCCTTCAGCTCCCGGGTCAGACATATAGCGCCCCCACCATATGGCAATGTTGCTTTCACCAGTGAAATATGGTTTCCCCACTTGGGTCATACAATTGTTGAAAATCCATACTTGCTGATTTATCCCCAACATCTATTGGTTTTTGACATTACATACAAGTCTTTTATTCCTTTGACAGGTTTACCTGTATATACTCCTGATGAGTGGGCTACAGACCCACGAAACGCGTCAAGTTTTCTACTGCGTTGTACATTATATTTAAAACAATTTTGTGTGTATCCTGCTCACTCCATGATATATGATCTTTTATATCAATATTGCTGTTGAAATCTTGCCATGCCATATTTTGTACTCCATCTGTTGGTCAATGCATGTCTTTGCTTACATGTTTTTTACTCATTAAAATCTACTTTTAAGCATCAGTGACTCATGCATCCACTTCAATAAAAAGTCTCATCTGGGTCATTTTTCTCTTTCTTGCTTGATTTAGGGATGGAGGTGGATGTAATAGACAACATCAGACCATTTCCCAGTTTTTACATTTATTAACATGAGTTAAAACATCCCCACAAAGTGGGACTCAAATGAAAAAAGGTTAAAACAACCACATAAGCAATCAAACCCATGTAGCACATCCCAGCATGGGCCTGACAGTGTTAGTGCACAGCAGAGTACAGTCCCATTGATTCTTTTCCAAAGCTCCAATGCATTTCAACTTATCCAAGTCTTCTTCAGGGCGATGCTGGACAGTAGGTTAATACTGATATCTCTGTGTGTGGAGACCAGTGCTCAGGCAAAACTCCTAGTCATATAAGTACAGATTTGTGTCCCTGTGGGAGCAAGGATACAGATGGAGCCCCAATCTAGACCCTGTAGGAGGCACAGCTCCACCAATGACGCTGATTAGCACACACTGGTCTAGCATACATCCACCATGCAACTGCAAACAGCTACTTTTTAAAACTATTTAGAGTAGAAAACATGGAGTTTAAAGACAGTAATGCTATTGATTCACTGTCCAATAAGATGGGAGAAGGAGGAGTAGTGATATAGGAAGCTTACTTGATAAACCAAGGTGATGAATTTCTTTTTGAAGAACTTCATATGCCTCTGGTCTAAGTGTGCAGTGTAGAAAATATGTGGAAATGACAAGGTTTTCTGTACAAAATTACTTGAACTCCACGTTAATCAAAGAGCCCAACACCGAGATCAATGAATGAAAACATTTTTTTTTTTTCGTAATTAACATTCGATGCTTTGTGTTTGCCTAGAGTTGAGCTGTAACTGTGATGTATTTTTTTTGTGCAACACAAGTTAAAGACAAATGGCTAAATATGCAGTTAAAAATACATACATGTGAACTGTCCTAGCTGCAAAAAATATATAAATCTGTTCAGCCTGTCTTTTCATCCAATCAAATGTATCCAGCAGCATTTTAACCACTTAAGCCCCGGAAGATTTTACCCCCTTCCTGACCAGGGCCTATTTTGCGATTCGGCACTGCGTGATTTTAACGGACAATTGCGGGGTCATGCGACGCTGTACCCAAATGAAATTGACGTCCTTTTTTTCCCACAAACAGAGCTTCCTTTTGGTGGTATTTGATCACCTGTGTGATTTTTTGATCATGCGCTATAAACAAAAAAAGCGACAATTTTGCAAAAATAACAATATTTTTCACATTTTTTTATCTGAAATTCCCCCCCAAAAATTTTTTAACATTTTATGCCAATTTGTTTTCTGCTACATATGTTTGGTAAAATTGCAAAAAGCATATTTTGATTGGTTTGCGCAAAAGTTATTGCGTTTACTAACTAAGGGAAAGATTTTTTTTTTTTTTTTTTTTAACGAGTAATGGCAGGGATCTGCGATTTTTTTTTTTTTTTTTGCGGTACTGCGACATTGCGGTGGACAGATCGGACCCTTGACTGACATTTTTGACACTTTTGGGGGTACCAGTGACATTACTACAGTAATCAGTGCTATACATATGCACTGTTACTGTAAAAATGACACTGGGAGGGAAGGGGTTAACTTTATTGGCGAGGGAGGGGTAAAGTGTGTTCCTAGGGGCGTGCTTCTAACTGTCATTGGATGTGGCTTTGTGTGTAACAGCACAGATCAACGGTCCTACATAGCAGGACCGAGTGATCAGTGCTTTTACACAGGGGAGAGTGACAGGCAGCTTTGTTTACATTAGCCGCCTGCCGTTCTCCCTCTCCACCCGACGATCACGCGGCGGCTTCTTCGGGAACAAGCGGGGGCGGGAGCGCGCCTCCGGCAGCGCGCGCTCGCCCCCTATTCGCTCTCAGGCTAGTGACATACCGGTACGTCACTTTGCCTGGGAGGGGCTGACCGCCGCCGTATATAGTCGGGCGGCGGTCGGCAAGTGGTTAAGTTCCCTAAATTCAAGGAGCACAGAACCTGTTTAGGCAGTGGACTTATTTATATCTGCCTGAAGTTCATCTTTTAATGTTCTGAAAGCACAATAGTATGATGGAGATCTGAGGCTTCAAATAGTTCTCCACTCTCCATTACAAGTTAAATTGCTGGAGTGTTCCCATGTGTTGTATATGGGAAAAGATATTGATTTTTTTCCTGGAGGACCTTACACTTTCATCCAGTATGAATCCTAAACAAAGTTAAAACCTTTGAGTGTCTTTTTTCCTGCAATTTCCTCTATTTCGGGATATGTGATTTGAGAGACTTTCATATAACTTTGGTTGTAAGAAGACTCTACTGTTTCCCACTAGACTAGATGAGGGCTTTTTAGATCATTTTAACCATCTCACTGTAACCTGTTTTTTTTATTTTTTTTTTTTACTGTTATATAATTTTATTTGAATTCTTGAATACTACTTGTGTACTCTGTTTAGACAATTATCTAAGCTTTGGAGTAGGAACGTTAAAACCCCTAATGTCTAATTTTGTTTTGTGTGTCCTGCTGGGGAGATTTCTCTCTCATTCACTGTTCTGAGGACAAGACAGGAAATGGAGTAATCTTCACAAAGTGAAGATAATTCCTATCTTATATAGTTGTCAGTGGATTAATTATTCTCCCCTATTTCTCTGGTGACAAATCTAAAATATTGGATTTCCCTTCACTTTTTCTCTGTGATAGTAATCACCATGGCAAACACAGATGTGCATTTCAGACAGCAAAAAAAAAAAAAATCAGTGAGGGTTTAATCTGCTGCATACAAAACTTTCAAAAATTTAGGTTCAACACATTATTGAAGTATAAGAGCCCATTCACGCTAGCACGACTTGTGAGGCGACTTGTGTCGCCCCAGGTCGCTTGACATAACAAAAGCAATGTTAATCAATCAGTGTCGTCTTAATTGGCACTACTGAAGTCGCTCCGACTTCAGAAAAGGGTCCTGTACTACTTTGAGGTGACCTGTGATCCGACCTGTCCCATATACTTCAATGGGAGTCGCCTCTTTATCTTAATTGAAGCGATTGGTTATCAGACTTTCCAGGAAGAAGAAAGAGATTAGCCAGGCATTCCCCACATTGCAGCCATGCCTATATGATATATATATATATATATATATATATATATATATATATATATATAATGGTATATATATTCCATTATCTCTGCTTGGTCTGTGTGAGTGGCACTGGTGGACACAGATAAGTGGCACTGGTGGACACAGATTCATGGCACTGATACGTGGCACTGATACGTGGCACTGGTGGACACTGATACGTGGCGCTGGTGGACACTGATACGTGGCACTGATACGTGGCACTGGTGGACACTGATTCGTGGCACTGATACGTGGCACTGGTGGACACTGATACGTGGCGCTGGTGGACACTGATACGTGGCACTAATACGTGGCACTGGTGGACACTGATTCGTGGCACTGGTGGACACTGATTTGTGGCACTGATACGTGGCACTGGTGGACACTGATTCGTGGCACTGATATGTGGCACTGGTGGACACTGATTTGTGGCACTGGTGGGCAGTGGCACTGGTGGACACTGATACGTGGCACTGGTGGGCAGTGGCACTGGTGGACACATACGTGGCACTGGTAGGCAGTGGCACTGGTGGGCAATGAGGAAATGAGTAAAAAAAAAACAGAAAAGGGGAATTACAGTGGGTACGGAAAGTATTCAGACCCCCTTAAATTTTTCACTCTTTGTTATATTGCAGCCATTTGCTAAAATCATTTAAGTTCATTCTTCTTCCTCATGAATGTACACATAGCACCCCATACTGACAGAAAAACACAGAATTCTTGACATTGTTGCAGATTTATTAAAAAAGAAAAACTGAAATATCACATGGTCCTAAGTATTCAGACCCTTTGCTCAGTATTTAGTAGAAGCCCCCTTTTGATCTAATACAGCCAGGAGTCTTTTTGGGAAAGATGCAACAAGTCTTTCACACCTAGATTTGGGGATCCTCTGCCATTCCTCCTTGCAGATCCTCTCTAGTTCTGTCAGGTTGGATGCTAAACGTTGGTGGATTGGGTTTACGTCAGGGCTCTGGCTGGGCCATTCAAGAACAGTCACGGAGTTGTTGTGAAGCCACTTCTTCATTATTTTAGCTGTGTGCTTAGGGTCATTGTCTTGTTGGAAGGTAAACCTTCGGCCCAGTCTGAGGTCCAGAGCACTCTGGAGAAGGTTTTTGTCCAGGATATCCCTGTACTTGGCCGCATTCATCTTTCCCTCGATTGCAACCAGTCGTCCTGTCCCTGCAGCTGAAAAACACCCCCACAGCATGATGCTGCCACCACCATGCTTCACTGTTGGGACTGTAATGGACAGGTGATGAGCAGTGCTTGGTTTTCTCCACACATACCGCTTAGAATTAAGGCCAAAAAGTTCTATTTTGGTCTCATCAGACCAGAGAATCTTATTTCTCACCATCTTGGAGTCCTTCAGGTGTTTTTTAGCAAACTCCATGCGGGCTTTCATGTGTCTTACACTGAGGAGAGGCTTCCGTCGGGCCACTCTGCCATAAAGCCCCGACTGGTGGAGGGCTGCAAGGATGGTTGACTTTCTACAACTTTCTCCCATCTCCTGACTGCATCTATGGAGCTCAGCCACAGTGATCTTTGGGTTCTTCTTTACCTCTCTCACCAAGGCTCTTCTCCCCCGATAGCTCAGTTTGGCCGGACGGCCAGCTCTAGGAAGGGTTCTGGTCGTCCCAAACGTCTTCCATTTGAGGATTATGGAGGCCACTGTGCTCTTAGGAACCTTAAGTGCAGCAGAAATCTTTTTGTAACCTTGGCCAGATCCGTGCCTGGCCACAATTCTGTCTCTGAACTCTTCAGGCAGTTCCTTTGACCTCATGATTCTCATTTGCTCTGACATGCATTGTGATCTGGAAGGTCTTATATAGACAGGTGTGTGGCTTTCCTAATCAAGTCCAATCAGTATAATCAAACACAGCTGGACTCGAAGGTGTAGAACCATCTCAAGGATGATCAGAAGAAATGGAAAGCACCTGAGTTAAATATATGAGTGTCACAGCAAAGGGTCTGAATACTTAGGACCATGTGATATTTCAGTTTTTCTTTTTTAATAAATCTGCAACAATGTCAACAATTCTGTGTTTTTCTGTCAGTATGGGGTGCTATGTGTACATTCATGAGGATGAAGAATGAACTTAAATGATTTTAGCAAATGGCTGCAATATAACAAAGAGTGAAAAATTTAAGGGGGTCTGAATAATTTCCGTACCCACTGTAGGTCACAACACATCATATTCTGATTGGCCAAGCACAAAGTCGTCTGTCATATAAGTCGCGCAAAATAATTCACAAGTCGCGCTGAAGTCGCGGTAAAATTGCGGTAAAAAGTCGCTCCAACATAGGGCGACTTATGGTCGCGGCAGTGTGAACCGGCTCTAACTGTCTGTGAAAGTTTTTATTTATTTAAGTCATGTTATAGGCTAGCAGTAGTTGGTCACATTCAGCTAGACTTGTCTAAGTAGCTTCCTCAAAAAACAAAAAAATATATAAAATAAATTGATAAATTCACTTTTTGATTTGTGAAACATCTTCATCATTGCTTATTATATATTATATTATCATGTTCAGTTGAATTTGTCTGTAACTATACCTTTTTAAAATAACATTAAAGTATTGTAAAAGAAGGCGCTGAAATAGGGATCCTCAGATCTTGTTAGGATACCCCCTATGACAGAGATTCTACACCTTGCAAAGGTTCCTATTGCATTTCTAATGTTCAGAAAGTATTTACATAGTGTTATTTGGAAGGCCCAAGATCACCAGCAAGTCACTTGTAAAGGTAATAGTCTTTATTGGTCTTTCAAAACGAGCAACCACTAATATCTTTCTTCAGCAAAAGTCAAACAAACAGTTTGTATTCCTGGTATAAAGAAGACAATACAAAACAGCTCACCGCCAGTCTCTTGGTCCCACACTAGCTTTAAGATTCACACTTGTTTCGGGGTACAAGACAAAGCCACAGGAGTAAAGCAAAAGCACAGCCTCAGTCTCCAGAAAGTCTAACCTATGTTTACAGTGGTGCACTACTCCATGCTTCTTCACAGACAGGTGCCGATTGCTTCCTGCTGCTTTTAAAGATTGCCGTGCAGGGGGCATAACACCCGAATACTCAAACTGCATACAAACCATCCCTCTTAAAGCGGTAGTAAACTCAAAAAAAAAAACCCTGCAAGACAAAGGCACAATGAGCTAGTATGCATCGCATACTAGCTCATTAGGAAACACTTACCTTAGAACAAAGTCTCGACACGGACCCCCGGACACCGCTGTGGGAGCTGACATGATCCCTCGGCGTCTCTTCCGGGTTCAGCGGCTCTAGCGCTGTGATTGGCCGGAGCCGCGATGACGTCACTTTTCCGGCAATTCCCAGCAAGGAACTCTGAAGGTCCGCCGGACCTTCAGAGCGCATGCGCCACATGCGTCAGCGGCTGCATGCAAAGCAAATATCTCCTAAACTGTGTAGGTTTAGGAGATATTAATTGTAGCTACAGGTAAGACAAAAAAGGGTAAAGAGAAGCAGTTGCAAAGTATGGCTACAACGAAGGTGAGGTAAATTAAATCACATAAAGCTTTATTGAATGAAAAAATATGGAATAAAAATTAAAACAACAGCATCAACATTGCACAGAATGTTATAAGAGAATAACCTATCGGCATAAAGATGAAACACTGCAAAAGGTCCTGTCTAGTGAAAAATGGCACCACTACGCTACAGACTCCACCCACCACCCCAATAGCACATTGAGAAATCCAGCAATCACTTGAAAAATCAAAAAATATTCAAAAAATGTTCATGACAAAAATGAAATTAATTGTAGTGCTCTTGGAGTGTGAACATAATATGTATGGAGAGAGCCACCTCCAGTAGAAACATCCAGTTGGGGATATTTGTACAAATTTTGATATAAGAGTTTTAGTTGGTGGTTATCAAAGGTCTCCGTATATGACCGTTAGGTGCAGGATCCTCACACCCATATGGTATACAAGGGCAATTGATGGCTCTACCACAACTTCCTCTGGTAAATGGACATGTATTGAATGGCTGCACTTTCCAGGTGAATCTTTAAACACAGAACACAGCAGTAGACACCATGT
This sequence comes from Pelophylax lessonae, assembly GCF_965119305.1. Taxonomy (NCBI): domain Eukaryota; kingdom Metazoa; phylum Chordata; class Amphibia; order Anura; family Ranidae; genus Pelophylax; species Pelophylax lessonae. The sequence goes on from NC_138770.1 coordinate 589,707,500, forward strand.
AGAGCGGCACGGACATATGACTAAAACGGACAGATAGGCAAGCGAAGCAGGCAGACAAACATATGGCTTTAAACATTGATTTGCATACCCGGTCTGATATTCAACCAGTGTATGTGTCTGAGCAGTCAGGGCGCTCTGCAGCTAAATGTCCTCTGGTCTGTGGATATTGCAGTCCGGTGTATAAGGTTATGCTTACTGATAGACACACTTTGTATGTCTCCGACCGTTCAGTCAGCCTTCCATCTCTATAGATTTCACCAGGACAGGCATGTAAGCAAATATGTAGTCACAGGAACAGAGCCGTTTACTGACCGTGTGGATGGTCTGAGTCCGTGTGATGTCCGCTTAGTGCCGTCCGTCAGAAGTCAGTCCGATTGTGTGTCCGGCCATGGTGAGTCCGTTGGGGGGGGCAAGCCTTAGTGTCCGCCAGAGAGCGTGGGAGCTTATCCGTCTACCAATCAGGGCTTGGGCATCGAGCATTCGAGCTGTGTACGCGGTCAAGGTTTCCGATAGGGTGGAGGGTGGAGTCCGCAGGCGTAGTGGTGTATGACGTCGACGCGTTTCGCGTGACGCAGCACGCTTCTTCAGGACGTAATTAGCGTCCATTACGTCAGTCTTTAAATACTAGGAGCTCAGCGATCATTGGTTAAAGACAGTCAGGCTCCCTGCTGACGTATTATCACCTAAATAGTGACCCCTAGTGGACTCGGGAGAGATCAACGCTAAAAAGAAGCACATAGATTGTTACAAGCAGAATATATGACAACGTAATCAATACTATCATATGTGATTGTAAATAAGCAACATTCAAGGTGATTAGGGGTTAATCTGTGGATGAAGGGAGCAGAGGAATCCAGTTATCATTTTTACAAATAGATAAAGAGGAGCATTTAAGAAATCAGGGATTCAAATATGATCTAGGGAGGCATTTCTTATCACCTTTATTGCCTAAACAAAAATCTAGGGATATTTACAAAGCCCTGATACTCTTATACCATATCCAAACCACCATACATGGAGTATATATAATATGGACATATACAACCCATATAGTATATAGCAATATATGTTATATTGGTGATCTATTAAATAAGAGAACATAACAGGGTTGGTACATATGTCCAAGTATAACTACTCCAAAATTGTTGTTACTGATTCAAAAATATTTTCAGACTACACTCGGTGTTAAGGCCTTTAGGTACAAGAGTTCCGAGACGAAAAATCCAGGCTTTCTCCCTTTGAAGGAGAATCCTGTCATAGTCACCTCGTCTGGGTGAAAGATCAAGAGAGAAAAAACCTTTTACTTTTAGGCCTTTAGGGTCACTATTATGTAGTTCTTTAAAATGAATGGCAAGGGGGGTGTCTTCATTGAGTCTAATGCTTTTGATGTGTTCGTTGATTCTTATGCGGAGCTGACGCTTTGTTTTCCCCACATAGAATTTATTGCATGGGCATTGAATAGAGTAGAGGACCTTGCTAGTTCCACAATTGATGAACCGCTGGATGAGGAAGGTTCTGGTACCTTCTGAGTTTGTGAAGACATTAGTTTTCTCCACAAACCTACAAATGCCGCAATGGCCACAGGGAAACATTCCCTTAAGAGGAGGAAGATCTGTAAGCCAGGAATGTTTAGTGTTTTTTTGGAATTCTGAGTGAACCAAATGGTCGCCTAGATTATTTGCTCGTTTTGCCACCAACAAGGGCCTGGGTCCTACTATCTCTCCTATTTTCCCCGCTCTTCTAAGAATGTGCCAATGATTTTCAAGAATGGTTTTTACTTCATTCCATTGCCCACCAAATTTGGTGATCAATCTAGGGCAATTATCCTGTTTTGGTTTTTGTTTCTTAATGGGGTTAAGGGTTTCTTGGCGTGAACGTTTACCTGCCAGTTTTTTCGCACGTCTAAGGGTTCTGTGAGAGTATCCTCTCTCACGGAACCTGGAGTAGAGCTTTGCTGCTTCCCGGTGGTATTCAGCAGGGTCAGAGCAAATCCGTTTGACCCTGATGAATTGTCCTACCGGAATTCCGCGAATCAGGGATCCAGGATGGTAACTGTCTGCACGTAATAACGTGTTTGCAGCAGTTTCCTTTCGAAATGTGGAAGTAGAGAGACAACCTTGGTTTATCTTGATTTTGAGATCAAGGAAAGAAATTTCAAGGGGATCTGCTATATATGTAAGTTTTATATTCCTAGGGTTAGAGTTGAGCTCAATCATGAACTCATCCAATTCACCCCTAGAGCCAGTCCATAAAACCAATACATCATCAATGTACCTCAGCCATGTTTTTACATGGCTGAGGTACATCAAGGAAGTGTATATGGTTTCCTCCTCCCATAGGCCTAGGTGGAGGCATGCGTATGATGGGGCCCACGGGGCTCCCATCGCAGTCCCTTGTATTTGCTGGAAATTACTTCCGAGAAATTGAAAAAAGTTGTTAGTTAAAGCAAAGTCTAAGATTTCAATCAGGAATTCATTTTGGGCCCCAAATTTATAATGTTTTTGTTCAAGGAAGTGATAAACGGCTAATATTCCCCATTCATTGGGAATAGATGTATATAATGATTCAACATCTATTCCCACCAGTAGAGCTCCATTTGGGACCTCAATATCACTAATTTTCTGTAGAACATCACCAGTGTCCCTGACGTATGAGGGCAGATCCATCACCAAGTCTTTAATGAATGAATCAAGATATCTACCGAGTTTTTCAAGGGGTCCCCCGATTGCCGAAACAATAGGGCGGCCCGGGGGGTTCAAGAGATTTTTATGAAGTTTCGGAAGAATATAAAAAGTCGGTATATTGTAATTGGGAATTTCAAGATATTCCTTCTCGGACTTGGTGATTAGGTTGGCCTCATACGCCAGGGACAATTTGATGTGGATTTCAGCCGCCAATTGTGGGAAGGGGTTGAAAGTCAACTTCCTATAGGTACTGCTGTCCGAGAGCAGCCTGGAGACCTCGGCCTCATAGCTGGTCTCAGACATCAGCACCACATTGCCTCCTTTGTCACTCCTTTTTATGACAATGCCCTCTGCTTTCTTCAGCTCTTCAAGAGCTTGTCTCTCATCAGCAGTGAGATTATCAGAAACTGGGAGACTCCAATCAATCTTGGTTAAGTCCTCTTCCACAAGCATAAGAAAGGTGTTAAGCCATTTGTTGGTAGTGAATTTAGGCATAATAGTAGACCTGATTAGGAGCCTACATTTCCTCCGATATGCACCAGAAATCAATTCCTCATCCAGCGGTTCATCAATATTCTCATCAAGTAGGGACTCAAGAATCTCCAATGCTTCTTTGTCACTGGGATCACTCGACTCCTGGGCATCAGCCACTGTGTCTTTATCTTGGGAAAATAATGAGGAAAGATAGACTTTTCTTAAGAATAGACATATATCTTTATATACATCAAAATGGTCCATTTTTGCAGTTGGTGAAAACGATAAACCTTTCTGTAGGAGCAGGATGTGTGATTTATTTAGCGGAAAATTAGATAGATTAACCACTTTACAGTCATCATGAGTGGGAACTTCTATTTCTAGGGGCTGAACAGACACATGATTATTTACCTCTAGTTTCTTTTGGTCCGTGCCCTGGTTTCCCGTTGTGATCCTGCTTCTACGTTTCCTCCTCCTTTTACGCCTTTTTTTGGGGGGGGAGGGTTGTTTGTTTTCAATATCCCTCTTGATGGAGGGGGTGATTCGTCTTCTTCCAGGGTTCCCTGTCCTAAAAAACGGACCGATCTATCTTCTTCATCATCACTTCCCAGGGCTCCTGATCTATTATTGGACCTACTTCTATTGGTATTCCTTCTACGTCTTGAGCGACTTCTCCTGTTGTGTCCACTTAGGTCAAAGATTTCCCCCTTTGCCCAGTCTGATAAATCTCTTTGGAATTTGGATTGCTTTGTACTTTTAAGATTTTTTTGGGATTTTTTGATCTCTTTTTTAAGTTGGTCATTGAACTTATCAAACTCATCTAGGGATTTAAGGTGTTCCAGTTTTTCTTTTGTTTCACTAATTTCCTCCTCCAGGTTTTTAAGTTGGAGTTTTTCCTCTTCTACGATGAGTTTCATAACTTCAATGCCGTGTGAAATACATTGGATTTTCCACTTCTCTAAGAATCTATCGGTGTGCAGATGTATAGCAGGGATAACTCTCTCCCTAAGACCTCGTGGGATGATTCCCTGACTGATATACGATTCCAGGGATAATATATCCCACTTTCTGTTTAGTGAGCGTAAGATAAGTTTTTTATGTTCCCTAAATAGGGATTTTAATGTATCATCTGAACTTGCCTCTATGCTAGTATCTTTATTAAATACTGCCCTGATCTCCTCATCCAGAGAATCTCCTAATATAAATGCCATGATTAAGATCAAGTCTTAAAATCTGTTATCACCCAGGATGTTTTAAGAACGTTGCCCAGAGAGGCAAAATAATCAACCATATAAATATATCCCGATATACCACTTACAGATAAATCATCTCCATATCGGTGGGAAGCCACATATAATGGCAATTTTCTGTGCATATATACATAAGTATTTATATATACATGTATAATTATATTTTTAGAAATGAAGATGCTGTTGTTTGTGAAGTCAAATATAGTTTCAATAAAGCTATATTACTCTATGGTCCAGTAAAGAAATGATTCCTATATGAATCAGTTATATAAACATGTATTCCAAGGGGATGGGGGGGGGGAGGGGGGGGAGGGATACCGGACCTTAGAAAGCCCACTCAACCCACAATGGGGTATGGGGGTGTGATGTATGTATATAAAAATTCCCAGCAAGGAACTCTGAAGGTCCGCCGGACCTTCAGAGCGCATGCGCCACATGCGTCAGCGGCTGCATGCAAAGCAAATATCTCCTAAACTGTGTAGGTTTAGGAGATATTAATTGTAGCTACAGGTAAGCCTTATTATAGGCTTACCTGTAGTTAAAATCAAAAAAAGCGGTATACTACCGCTTTAAATGGACCATCTATGTCCCATTGGGGAGGTTTTCCTTCGCATCCTGTCCCATAGCCAAAACGGAAAGTAAGAGGAAATCCCTGCAAATAACGGGAACTCCTTGGGGGCCCCTAGGTCACTAGAACTAGTGTCCCTTTGGGAATATCATTCACTTTCACATTCAATGATAATGGTAAACAGAACAAATAGAGTGGGTGAATCACACAAACAGGGGCATCCAAAACTTAAAAAAAAAATAAAAATGCCTTTAGTTGTACTTTAAAGTGACTTTAAAGCCTTGTTTTTTTTTTTTTTTAAATAACAAACATGTTATACTTACCTGCTCTGTCCAATGGTTTTGCACAGAGCAGCCAGAATCCTTCTCCTCTAATTGGGTTCCACGCTGGCGCTCCTGGCTTCTCCCTCTTGTCGGTGCCCCCCACAGCAAACAGCACCCAAGCAGGCATCCTTCTGACCCGGGCTCTTTGTGGCCATTCACACACGTAGCCATGGCTCGGCACCGCCCCCTCGGTTTCCTGACTGGCTAACTGGCTGTGATTGACAACAGCGGGAGCCAATGCCAAATGCGAATCAGGAGTGGGAGTCCCCAGAGAGGTAAGGCTCTCGTGGACAACCCTGAATCGAGATGGGGCTCAGGTAAGTATTAGGGGGGGTTGATGGGGCTGCTGCACACAGAAGGTTTTTTACCTTCATGCAGAGAATGCATGAAGGTAAAAAACCTTGTGCCTTTACAACCACTTTAACCCCCTACCGCCCACACTTTAGCTGAAAGAAGGCTACAGCGCAGTCTTAGTTTACTGGGATTGTGTTTATGAACATCCTTCTGTGATCGTACACCACTTGCGGGGTGCGGGCAGTGAGCTCTGTGACTACCGAGTCCTTCGGACTCAGCTGATGACAGATTGAGGTAAAGGGCCAATCACAGCAGCCCTTTACCACGCGATCAGCTGTGTCCAATGACAGCTAATCCCTGGATGTAGACACAAGCCAGGTATTGCCTTAACTTTCAGCGATAGGAGAGCAAAAGAAAGCCTATAAGCAGGCTTGTGTAAAAGGGACATCTGCACTGATAATCAGGGCACTGATTATCAGTGCAGTCCCACCAGTGCAGCCTCATCAGTGCCTCCTCATCAGTACCCATCAGTGCTGCCTCATCTGCGCACATCAGTGAAGGAGAAAAATTGCCTGCTTGCAAAATGTTAGAACACATTTTGAATTTTGTTTTTGTTTTCCAAATTTTTTCGTCTTTTTTCATTTATTTAGCAAAAAAAAAATACCCCAGTGGTTATTAAATACTATCAAAAGAAAACTCTATTTGTGTGAAAAAATTTATAAAAATGTCATATGGGTACAGTGTTGCATGACCGTGCAATTGTCATTCAAAGTGTGACAGCGCTGAAAGCTGAGAATTTGCCTGGGCAGGAATGGGGTAAAACTGCCCAGTAGGCAAGTGGTTACGGATTATAACCATATGTGTATAATCTGAAGTGATAAAAATAAGGGCAACATTGATTGATCTGAAACATCACTTCAGTGACTGTTACCGCTATTCTGAGGTGTCAGATGTGGCACAGCTAAATCTAGAAAGATTAAGGCCATAGGCTAAAGAGTAGTTGCATGTATACCACCCTTCTGTTCATGTTAAGCCCTAGAGCTAGCTGATGCACTTTGCTTTGAAGGATAGAGACATCTGCTCGCCAGCTTTACACCAATGCTTTACAAACTGGAATGGGGATTGCATATAGGGGGGAAATGTGTTACAGTCTCTAAAGGAAGAATTGTTTGACATGCAGGCTGACAGCAACCAAGATCCAGAACTGCGATAGAAAATGTTATTGGAGCAAGTTTATATTTGATTGTCAGTTCTTCCCTGAGGGTATCTTGTATCCAAGTTGTCTAGTAGAATATTGTCTGTTTCACAGCCTTACGCATTCTACCTATCCTGGAAAAATAGTTGTAAACCATGTAATAAGATTTATTGCTTTTGTATGGTGTCTGTTTATTAAGGCGTGATCCGGCCTGCCTTTACACCGTGTGGCATATAACGCTGTCAGAGCAAAACATGTTTAGTGTACTATAGAGCTGCACGATTAATCGTATGAAAATCGCGATCTCGATTCACCCCTCCTGACGATCTAACCCTGAGATATGGTCGATTCTTTGCATAGCTGCATAGCAGAGAGAACAGCTGTGGAAAAAAAAAAAAAAAAAGCCTCCCGGCAAAAGCTATCAGCAAAGTCTCCCGGTAACTATAAACAAAAACGATTACATTGTATCTTTTTCTTCCCTCTGCCAGGCAGAAAGGAAGTTTAACCTCTTAAAGACTGGATCTTTTTCTGACATTAGTTGCTTGCAAGTTAAAATCAGTTTTTTTTGCTAGAAAAGTACTTAGAACCCCCAAACATTTTATATATTTTTTTAGCAGAGACCCTACAGAATAAAATGGCGATTGTTGTAATATTTTATGTCACACTATTTGCGCAGCAGTCTTTCAAACGCAATTAATGGACTTTAATGAATAAAAAAAATAAAACGTAACAGTAAAGTTATCCCAATTTTTTTTTGTTACACAGAGAATCGTGAGAGAATCGTGATCTTTATTCCAAGCTAAAAAATCGTGATTCTCATTTTGGCCAGAATCGTGCAGCTCTAGTGTACTATTGTACTTCTCTTCTCTAAGTAGGGAAGTGGATGGATTCACATGGTCAATGGCCATGATGTGTAGTGGATGCAAGATTATGGGCTCAAGTATTCCTCAATGAAAATATAAAACTATAGGTTGAAATAAGACACTAGTCCATCTAGTTCATACAACAGAATAAATAATAGAAAACCTCCATTTTCATTATCCTATACTCAGTTTATCTGGAACAATGCAAAAAAAAAAAAAAATCCCCCCCAAAAAAAGGATCCTATCTGTCCAGTGCGGGCAGTTCCCCTGTACATTCATTGGATCAACTACCCCTGGTGTTATTACCCATAAATGTTAGTATCTTGTTATATTTTTTTGCATTTAAGAATGCATCCAGTTTTTTTTTTTTAAAAACAGTCCACTGAGCTGGCCAGAACTAGTTCTTGAGGGAGTCTTTTTTACAGTTTCACAGCTCTTACTGTGAAAAATCCTTTTGGTATTTGGAGGTAAAATCTTTTTTCCCCTTGATGTAAAGCATGCCCCCTTGTCCTTTGTAATACGTTCACTATATGGACCACCTTTGCATTTATACTATATGGACTAGGGATCGACCAGTTATCAGTGGGGCCAATATCCACTTTTTTTAAGTATCGGTATCAGTCACAAACTTGCCGATATGGCTTTTATTGTTTCAAGTGGTTGTACTGGAGTGATGCCTGCAGCTAGGAATAGGTAATAAAATAAAATAATACTGCCGCTGCTGCTCATCAACCAGTGAAAATAATATGCAAAATAAACACAACGCTAAAGACAGTGCAAAAAAATTTCAAATCGTGCTCAAAAAAAAAAAAATATTAATAAATATATATGACTGTGCTCCAATAGTAATTATAGCAGTGTACCACAACAATGAGTAACAAATATAGCCAATATTATTAATTAGTGAAAAAAAATTTGTATATACAGGTACTCCTAAAATTTAACCAAATAATAAGTGTCCAGTGAAAAAAATGTGACTAGTGTTCAAAAAACAATCCAAGTGACTTTGTGAGCTGTGACTCGTGGGTCCTGTGTTTTCTCTTGTGGACCCATAAAACTATACAGCATAGGGGTCAATAAAGCTTGAAACTGGTAAGCGGTTACAGATGTAGGTTCTCCTTACAGTCTCCTTATCCCTTGCTTTACATGCTTACTCCCAGCTGCATGACCAGCCCGCCAACCTGCTTCCAACCTCCACAAGTTGCATTGCAATTGGGGATGCCAATCGGCTTGCTTGCAATAACAACCGATGCGGCTAATTAGCCGCTCGGCTGTTACTACAAGCAGTGGGAGGGGATGCCTCCCGCCACCTTCTGTCACTCCGCCTGGGTCTCCCGTCCAACCAGCCGGCACGTCCAGTCCACTGGCTGGCTGAAGACCCAAACAAAGCGGGAATCGGCTCTGATGTCTCTGATGTAGTAACCTGGAAGCGATGCCATGACATCACTTCCGGTTACTGCAGCCTTAAAGGCGCCAGATTTAAAAAAAAAATAATGACCACATTTAAAACAGCCAAACTTGGCTTTTTGAATGCTTTTAAGTGCAGAGGAGGGGTTTGGGGTCTTATCGACCCCAGATCCCTCCTCAAAGAGTACTTGTCACTGCCTATTATTTTCACAAGGGATGTTTACATTCCTTGTCACAGTAATAAAAGTAAAAAAAAAAAATTCAAGGACAGTGTAAAAATGAATTTACTGTACTTTAAATGTATAGAATATTGGCACCTCATATCGGCTATTGGCCCTAAAGGGTGGCTGGAATATCCGTATCGGCCTTGAAAAAATTATATCAGCCGATCTCTAATATGGGCCACCTGTGCATTTATACATAGTGATCATATCCCTACCTAAAGAATATGTCAACCCGGAATTTCATATTGCTGATATGTGCCTGCTGTACCATGTATTTGTATAAAAATGCACCCTGTTGTCTTTGTATTGCTTCCTTTGTGTGAAATACCTGGTGTACCTGCCAGTCACTCTGCTTTCCTATTAAAAACTGACCATACAAGGCCTCCTTAGGAGCAGAGCACAGCTAGAGAACTTACCTTGCTGTGCTCTCCTCTAAATATTAGACTTGTGTTGACACGCACCCTCCCCCCTGCATAGTCATTCACTGGGAAGATCTGTGTGCTGCTGCTTCTCCCCCCCCCCCCCAGCTCTCTAAGATCCTTATGCAGTGAAAAACAGATGTGATAACTTATAAAAAAAAAAAAAGGAAAAAATATATTTGATATACAAAAATGTTTTGCTTTTCAGTTCTATTTTAAACTGGGTTGTTTTACACGGTGAGGATTTAAATATACTTTAACCACTTGAAGACCAGGCATTTTCTGGCACTTTTTGTTTCCATGTGAAAATACGTTTTTTTTTTTTTTCATTTAAATTTTAATGCAAGAAAACAGAATACGTATCCCAATATTTTTGTAGGATTTAAAAGATGATGTCCCCCTGAGTAAATGAATACCAAACATGTCATGTTTTAAATTTGCACATCGGCAACATATGCCATACATTTTGCTATCTGTAGGGGACGCTTTAAAAGCTTTTACGGGTTACCACTTTACATATCTACAGGGGAGGTCTAGTGCTAGAATTACTGCCTATGATCCGATGTTCGCAGTGATACCTCACATATGTGGGACAATTGCTGTTTGCAAATCAGTTTGGTTGCTCTTCTCTGCACTTTCTCCAGTTCCCCGATATCCTTTTTGTGAATTGGTGAGCAAAACTGAACTGCATATTTCAGATGAGGTCTTATTAATGATTTGTCTCCTTCTGAAAATGCTAGTTGTCTTGCTGTGTCTGGCTTTAACAACAATACTGCAAACAAATCTCAGAGAACTATCTGAAACCCTTATATTCAACCATGTTTTAGGTCAGCAACCCAAGGTATTAAAGCTTAAGCATCATTATGACAGCCAGACAACTACAATTTTCAGAAAGGAGAGGTCCGCATCGACAGCCTTCATATTTCTTTTATAACAGGTTTCATTTCAAAATGCTTACTTTTCTTCTGCTAAATCTGTCACCCTACCTTTGTTTTCCCTTTTATTCAATTCATCTGAGATTATTATTTTTTTCATTACTCGCAAGCCAAAGATGTCTATTTGAACAATATTCACACATTTTCTGGATCCTTTAATTAACAAATGTTGTTTCAATAAAATGTAGATTTCATGAAAATTACAATTTAGCACTGAAACTAAAGTGGCAAAGTTCATTGTTAAAATCACAAGCATTTTTATTTCTCATTCTTTGAGAAAAATAATGTGAAGATTGTTTTATTTCACATTAAATGTTAGCTTTGTAATAATATTTGAGTCTAATTAAATTAAACCTAATAGGGCCACTAACCCTTTCCTTCTCTATCATAAAAGAAAAAATATTTTGTGTTTTTAGATGCACTGAAACCTGAAACTTAAAGTGTAAGTTGACTTTTTCAGAAAAAATTAAAACGTGAACTAACACCCTACACCCTCCCCACGTCCTGGTCCTCGCTGATCCCATCTTCGTGGGTGATAAAGTTTCACTGCACTGCTCTTCCTCTTCTTTCCCTAGGTCCGCTGGGACAGATCATTGGTCATTGTCGGGACATAACTGTGCTGACCAATGAGAAATGCTCTGATCTGTCCAAAGGTCCCTAAGGAAAGAAGAGGAAGAACAGCATTCTTTCTAAACCCCAGGACCATTGCATCGGACTGCGTTGATAGTAAAGCTTTATCATGGGGACCAACGACTGGGAGGTGTAGGGTGTTCACCTTTTTCATTTTTCTGAAAAGGCAAACTAACCCTTTAATCCTATATTTTACCTCCTGTTTCAACCTTTCTCACTCATCAACATGCCAATGAAATTATTAAAGAAAACCTTTCTGTTTTTTATTACATACCTTAGTTAAGACCCTGTGACATCACCACTGGGTGTCTTTGATCTTTTTTGCAATGCAGGTGTTCTGTCAGAATCGGCGACCTGTCAGATTAGGTAATGGAAGTGACGTTCCGTCACCTATGCATGTGTCCACCGCTACCAGGTTTGCTAATGTGGCAGAACACCTGCATTTAGAAGAAGACGACAGGGGAGATGTTACTACGCCCAGCTACGTCTTGAATTTAACAGTAATTTTAGCAATAAAGTGAGCGTATATAAATAGATATAGTATGTTGGCATCTGTGAGGCTGTTTTGATGTTACATTTTGAAAAAAGCTAGACGGCAACAGTAGGAAGGTGTCGGAGGCCATTTTGATACACCCCGCACTGCTCAGCACTAAACCTTTAGGCTTTCAAAATAAACATGCAAACTAGGGATGCACCGAAATGAAAATTTTGGACCGAAACTGAAAATGCAGGATGCCCTTGGCCGGAAACCGAAACCGAAAATGACCTTTTCCCCCAAATAATTTTAAATTAGATAGAACAGGGGCATACACCAAAAACAGGCAGCGATGTACACCTGTCGCTGCCACCCTGTCACAGTATATGTACTGTGACGGGTTGGCAAGAGGTTAATTTAATTACCAATGGTATTAGTATACCATTAGTAATTAACACTGATACTGGTTGCACTAATGCAGCACAAAGGGGTTAATTAACTGCCACTGGTTGGTCACTAATGCAGCAGTGACCAGCAGTGACAATACATTAACCCCCTCATGCTGCATAATACTAATACCAATGGTAAGCTGCCTCAGCTATCACCCCCTCCCCCCCGCATCAGCCTCAGCGTCCCTCTCCTACTCACTCAGCTCCTCTGGTGTCCATTATTCAAAAGACGCGCCTCTGGCCGGCCGCCCGCCTCCCGGTGATGTCACTACTACTACGATCTGTCAATGAATAAAGTGACACACCGGGCGGGCGAGCGGCCGCTAATAGATATAACTATGTGAGCTCTTCACTTCACTTCACTTCCCTGTCAGCGGCACGATGTCCATGAATGAACTGACACTCCGGGCGGGGGGGGGGGGGAGCGTCCGCTAATAACTATAACTATGTGAGCGCTTCACTTCCCTCTCAGGCATGTATCTCCTCTGACAGGGAAGTGAAGGCTCACATAGTTATATCTATTAGCGGCTGCTCGCCCGCCCTCCCGCCCGGTGTGTCACTTCATTCATGGACATCGTGCCACTGACAGGGAAATTAAGTGAAGTGAAGCTCACATAGTTATATCTATTAGCGGCCGCTCCCCCCGCCCTCCCGCTCGGTCTGTTAGTTCATTAATGCAGAGATCGCAGTAGTAGGGACATCACAGGGAGGCGGGCGGCTGGCCAGAGGCGCGTCTTTTCAAACCTGCGCTGCGCCCTCCTCCTTCCTCAAGCGGCCATTAATTTAGACATTTTAACCCATTTTCGGCCGAAATGGGATAGGCCCATTTTCGGCCGAAAATTTCGGTGGCCGAAATTCGGTGCATCCCTAATGCAAACAGCATCACAGATGTAAATATACTAAATGTATTTATATACGTTTGCTTTATTGCTAAAATTACTCTTAAATTCAAGACGTAGCTGGGTGTAGTAAGATGTCCATTGCCTTCTTCTGACTGCAGGTGTTCTGTCAGATTAGCAAACCTGGTAGCGGTGGATGCATGCGCAGCTGACGGAACGTCACTTGGGTTACCTAATCTGACGGGTCGCCCATTCTGACAGAACACAGGCAGATCATGGGTAGTGGGAGAGGCCTTAGGAATGCTGCTTTCTAAGAACAGGAGGCTGTGGTGATGCTCATACGTAATGCTGAGCCACCCTGATGAAAATAACTGAGGTCCAATAAATGAAATGGGAGGGACAGTAGAACTGGGAGGAAGGAGTTAGATGATGATGGATGTCCCCCAGCCAGGAAATGAGGTGGGTACTCTGTCTAGGTCAAACCTCTGTACAAAGCTTACCAGATACAGTGAGTAAAGCAGTATCTGTAGTTCACTCCGTGGTCATCTTTCACCACGACTACAACTCCTTTCTCACTGGGCTTGCCTTTACATAGGCTATCCCCCCTTCAGTCCATTATGAATGCTGCTGCCAGGGTCATCCACCTTACCAACCGCTTAGTGTCTGCTACTCCTCATTGCCAATCCCTAAATTGGCTGCTACTCACCCAATTAATTAAATTCTAAATACTAACAATAACTTACAAAGCCTAGCTATATCACTAACCATGTCTCAAAATACCAACCAAATAGTTTTCTTTGTTCCTCCCAAGGCCCCCTGCTCTTTAGCTCCCTCAACTCCTCCCATGCTTGCCTTTAGGACTTTTTTCCCAAGCCTCTCCCATCCTATGGAACTCTCTACCCCTATCTGTCTGATTATCTCCTACTCTGCGTTTAGAGGATCCCTGAAAACCCTCCTCTTCAGAGAAGCCTATTCTGCCCACACCTAACAACTTTTCCATTTATTTTCTCCATCAGCTCATCCCCCACATCCCTCACAACCAATAATTGTGTATCTCTTGACCCTCCCTCCTAGATTGTAAGCTCTAACAAGCAGGGCCCTCTGATTCCTCCTGTATTTAGTTATTTTGTAACTGTACTGTCTGCCCTCATGCTGTAAAGCGCTGTGCAAACTGTTGGCGCTATAGAAATCCTGTATAATAAATAATAGGAGAGGAGCCTGAACAGCTATGCAAGACTGAAGGTAAGGTTGGAGTCCAGCTTTAAAAAAGAATCTTGCTATCAATAAAAAGCAAAACATAGCAATCTTTAAAAAGGTATAACTTTTCCTGTACTGACAGAAATGGTAACAAAAGCTTGGTTGACTTGCTCAGTGAAGGCAATGGAAATATTCAAGTGTATTATGCAACTTTTAAAGAAAAGCAAAATCTGTTTGATGGGCTTAATTCATTTTTGTGTTGGCTTGTGTTTTTCTTTTGGAAAACTTGATTTCATGTGTATACTGTTTATTTCTATGATGATGGGTCTATAATTGTTGTCATAGGTGTATTTTAAATGATAGATACGTACTATCAACCAAAAATCCAGAAATAAACACATGACACAAATGTTATAAATTGAATTGAAGTTCAGTTGCTAAATCAAGTATTTGATCCACAAGCAAAACATTCCTTTCTACTTGGTGGAGAAACCCTTGTTGGCAAGCACAGAGGTAAGACATTTCTTGTAGTTGAGCCACTCCTTTGTTGCCTTTGCGGTATGTTATGGGTCATTGGGTCATTTGGGTCATTGTCATGCTGGAAGACCTATCCACGGCCCATTTTCAGTGTTCTGGCCGAGGGAAGGAGGTTCTCATCCAAGAAATTACAATGCATGGCAATGTCCATTGTCCCCTCAGTGCACAAAGTTGGCCTGTACTTTTAGCAGAGAAACAGCTCCAAAGCATAATGTTTTCCACCTCCGTGCTTGACTGTAGGGATGGTGTTCTTAGGGTCACAGTGAACATTTTTCCTAATGTTAATCTTAAGTTAATGCCAAAGAGCTAATTTTTGGTCTCATCTGACCACAGCACTTTATCCTAATCCTTCTCTGAATTATTTAGATGTTGATTGAAAAACTTCAGTCGGGCCTGTACATGTGCCTTCTTGAGGAGGGGGATCTTGCGGACGCTGCAGGATTTCAATCCATGGTGGCGTATTGTATTACCAATAGTTTGTTGAATGACTGTGGTCCCAACTGCCATGAGATCATTCAGTAGTTCCTCCCGTGTAGTTCTGGGCTGATCCCTCACTTTTCTCATGATCATCCTTACCCCATGAGGCAAAATCTTGCATGGAGCTCCAAGACCGAGAGAGATTATTGGTTATTTTGTAGTTCTTCCATTTGCGAAAAAGCACTCCAACAGTTGTCTCCTTCTCACCAAGCTTCTCTCAGATGGTCTTGTGCAATGTGTTCTCCCATTCTTGCTTTGTGCAGGTCTATAATCTTGTCCCTGTTGTCCTTTGACAGCTCTTTGGTGTTACCCATGATGGTGAGGTTTGAATGGAAGAAAGATTCTGTGGGCAGGTGTCTTTTATACATGAGTTGTTGTTGGGATCACCTTTCTAAATAATTAATAATAATAATAATAAGTAATCTGTGTACCATATGGGCACATAATGTAGCCAGTCTGTGGGAGCCAGAATTATTATTAGTTGGTAGGGGATGAAATACCTATTTTACCCACTGAACTGCATCTAAATTTATAACATTTGTATCGTGTTTTTTCTGGATTTTTGGATGCTATTCTGTCTCTATCATTTATAATACACCTATGATAGCAATTATAGACCCTCCAATTCTTTGTAAGCGGGCAAACTTACAAAATCTGCAGGGGATCAAATAATTATTTCCCCCACTGTATTAGTAGTAGCACAGTAAACATTGGTGGAGAGCGTAATTTAAACACATGAAAACACATTTGCAAAAAATATCGAGGAAGCAGAGGTTTTAGAGATGTGGGTCCTGTGCAGCAAATGAAGTAACTGTAGACAATTGAGGAAGGTTGACCTCAAAATTCTGGAGAAGATAAAGATAAAATACTGACTGCAGTCTGCCTATATTACAACCCCATCACTATATAGCTGAAGGTACAACCTCCTTTTTTTTCTGGTTTGCTGCTGTGACCTGACTTTCTGTTAAAGAATGGCTACCATGTTTTTCCATAGTCCCACCGTATGTGGGAGGGAAACCACCCTCTCTTGCTGAATTTTGAGATACAATATAAGGACTAGGGGATTTGTTGTGCATATTGCAATGCATGTGACCACAGCTAGCATGAAGTACTCATTCCAAACAAACAAAAGTGAGGGTAAAAAGGAGAGGTCCGGCAGCTCATAGAGGACATTACAAGGAGGCAGAGAAAACACAGAAACAATATTGTGAAAAAAAGATTACAGGGCCAGTAAGTAGTGAATGCGTATGGGTTATTTTTGGAAAAAAAAAGTATATAATTTAGTGTCATTTAAAGTGGCTGTAAACCCTTACATATACCCAGTGAAGTGACTGGCCCAAGAAGATACACGGAGAGTAAACAAATCTGCCTGCGCAAGTTGTTCTTGTTTATATGCACCATCTCCTATCTACAGCCATTTAAGGTGCAGAACTTATACAGCTTGTTTGAGCTTTTATAAAGCAGGGGGCAGAGAGCTGAAATGACACTTTGCATAGCTCAACGAGGAGAGCACTGATTGAAGGAAATGTACACACCCCCATCACACAGCAGAAAGGAACAGAGCTGAGGCTGTCAATCACAGACAGTGTGCTGAAGCTCCCTCCCCTGTCCCCTTTTTCTCTTAGTGTCCAGAAAACCTGTCAGAAGTGATTCAGATAGCAGAGGAATGAGGCAGCAGACTGAAATGTCACTTAGTGCTCTTAGTTGAGGCAAATACATGCTATAGAGGGTTATGCTTTGTTCATATTTCATATCAAAGCGCAGTGGAGTCAAAGCCGGCTTCCCAAAGTAAACATGCCAGTGCCTGGACACGAAGACGGGCCAAAGACCTGGCTCGGTGAGGATAGCGCTGGGCCCCTGGACACGTAAGCGTTATGTTATTAAAAGTCAGCAGCTATAGTATTTGTACTTTTATTTTTTTATGTCAGACTGAAGAACCACTTAGGAGTGTTTGCTGCAGTCAGTTACCAGTGATAGGCACACCGTAACTGTGTCTGTTCCCTCAAATTTATACTTTGTACATTTTAAATGGTTTCTAATTCATCTATCCACCTAATGTTACTGTGCTTCCACTAAGGTTTACACCAAACTGAACATTGTCAGTTTAAAGGGTCAGTCCACTCTTCCTGTCATGGGTTGATTTTGATGTATATAATCACCCATGTGCTTCTACATATTTCTCTTTAGCTGAAAAAGTTTTTGTCCTGCTGCAATGTGAACATTCTAGCTAGAACGGAACCCCCTCCCGTTACAATGGCAAAAATGGGTGCATTGAAATTGGAACAAGTGTACAAATCTTACCACCCAGAGCTGAATTTTCTTCACAGGAGCCTGAAGGCAAACAAGTCTTCTAGGATCACCTTCTTACACACAAAGTGTATTTGTTATTTTGGTCCCTACACAGGTTAGGATATTGGAATTGTATATAAAAAAAAAAAAAAAAACTTTACAGTATATGAGGATAGGGAGTGAGTGTTGTCAATAACTGTACAGGTAAAAACCTTCTCTTGGCTTCCTCACCCATTAGGACAAGCCTATAGTTCCTTATGGTAGGTTTGGCCCTGTTTCCATCCGAAGGTTTAAAAAGATGCAGAGTGATTGATATAGGTACTATTTACCTATAGGCAAACTAATGTTTATTTTTTTAGTGGACTTACCCTTTAATACTTTTTTTTTTTTTTACCTCTTTCCAAAGCTTTTCACAATTGATCATTTTGCTTTCTCTCTACCTCCGGTGGCAGCTTTTTCCCTGTAAAAGGACCAATCTGTCTAAGGTAGAGAAACTCAATTTCTGTGTATTGATTGCCGTGCCTGAATGTAGTGAACTCTCAAAGCCTGTGCTAATCATTTATCCGTCTTATTTAACATTATCACCTCAATAGTTTCTCCTAAGAAATTCATTTGCATTCAAACTTTTCAAATAGATGTGCCCAGCAGCTGGAAACCTAATTAGCAGCCCTGGTCAACCCATTCTTCATTTCCTATGAAACTGAAAAAATAAACCCTCCGTCTTAAATCGTCCTTTCTCTACATTTCCCATGGTCATCATTCATTGCTCCATTATTTTTTAATATCCAGGTCCTCCTGTAACAGAATTTGTTCTGCTTTCTTACCAGACTGGAATTCGAAAGACAACAACGAGAAGAGCTTGAAAAACTGGAACATAAGAGGTTCGTAAAACATGAATATAAAAATGGGTACATTTGCAGTATGTCTCAATTTGTTCTTAACTCACATGTATATTTTCATTTTAAGATGAATTGGGAATAGTAAGCGATGAATGAAAGAAGAGATAGTAGAAAGATACATTTTTACATGTAGCGAAACCACATTGATTCCAAAAAAGAACTTTGCAATTATTGCACATCCATTGTGCAACAATGTTTTATTATAGTATTGTGAAAGTTCTAAACTTACTGCTGCTTATTGTGCCAATGCCATATTGGGTGCTGCCATTTTGTAATATTACAGTGTGACAAATTCACTGCCTAAAGTTTTTTTTATTTATTTATTTTGAACTTTTGAATAGTTTATAACTGTGGTCTATAAACGGTGGCCCCTAATTGCTTTTATCTGGCTCTTGAGGCATTTTTTCTCTCACTGACACCATTGATGAGGCACTATGTCTCCCACTGACACCAACAATGCCTTCATCTGTCCCTTGGTGGACTGTTCCTCCCACTGATATGAGGCACTATGTTTCTCAATGACACCAAGAATGCTTTTATCTCTCCCTTGGGAAACTGTTCCTCCCACTGATTTGAGGCACTATGCTTCCCAATGACCCCAACAATGCTTTTATCTGTCCCTTGAGGAACTGTTCCTCCCACTGAATTGAGACACTATTCCCCACACTCACATCAGTGATGAGGTACTATGCCTCCCAGTGGCACCAAAGATGAGAAACCATTCTTTCCACTGACATCAACAGTGGGGCACTATTCCTTCCACTGAGACAATGATGTGGCATTATTTATTTTACTCGCACCAACAATAGGGTGCCATTCCTTCCACTGACACGAACAATAGAGCTTAAAGTGATTGTTACCCCCCAATAAAAGCATAGTGCTTTTGCCTAGTCAATTGCCCCTTTGTATTTCTTACAGTACCTTGTTGATTCTGCGTTGTCCTGACTTCCCCCTGTGAGCAAACCACATTTATCCTGGCTGCTGTGCCATGAGATCATGGTCAGGATATGAGCCTCCGTCATCTACCTTCTTTCCTGTGTGTCTCTGCAGCTCCTGCCTCCTTACCCTCCTCTCTTCCTGTCCACTCCATAGTGTTCAGTAAGAACATGATCTCATGGCCCATCCCCTCCCCTCTCCTACAGCCTTCATTCACTGACAGAGGGGAATCTCAGCCCCTACCACTTGGCTCTCTTAGATCGGGATACGGAGCAGAGAGAGGAGGTGACTACAAATGAGCACAAAGAAAAAAAGGTATTTAGAATTGAAAAAAAAGTGAGTTTACAACCACTTTAATTCCTTCCACTAATATAAATGATTGGGAACTATTCTTTCCAGTGACGCCAACGATGGGGCACAAAGCCTGAGACTATGGGGTTGATTTACTAAAACTGGAGAGTGCAAAATCTGGTGCAGCTCTGCATGGTAGCCAGTCGGCTTCTAACTTCAGCTTGTTCAATTAAGCTTTGACAAAAAACCTGGAAGCTGATTGGTTTCTTTGCAGAGCTGCACTAGATTTCGCACTCTCCAATTTTAGTAAATCAACCCCAATTTTTAATCCCATTGATGCTGGGACATTTTTTACTCCCTCTGGTAAACTGACCCTTTGCTTAGAAAGTTTGGAGATCCCTGGATTGCTACAAGAATTTACAGTTTATAATTATCCAAAAACAGCAAATCACCAGTACACAAGCTAGCTACAGCTAGGGAGATTTTTGTTATGGTTTCAGTGCAATCAACGCACGAAATTGAGGTAACTGTGTTACTCAGTGCATGTCTCTGACACAAGATTATTTTTCTACTTTGCGTTCTGGTTTAGTAATGCAGAGAATTGGATTTAAATGTGTTTTAATTGTTCAGAGATGCACCTCCATACTCCCTTCATTTGGTTCCCATAACCCACAGGGGTATGGGTAGCTCTGGTAGAGAACCTCTGTCAAGTTTTTATTGTTACTGTTTGTGAGACTCATTTACTCTAATTTACTTTTCTGGTCACCAGTATTAAAAAGTAATTTTACCTTGTGATACCATTTAGATGTTCTGCATAAACTGTTTCATACACACAGTCTATAACCAGACTTTAGATGAAGAAGAGTGCAAAAATGTAGCAGTTATAAGCTAGCAAACTCTTAGCCCTGGTTCACACTGTTGCCATTCGTTGTGCAATTTGACAGTTTTAAATTACATGACAAGTCCCTCCTTTGTTGGCATTGGAACTGTTCAAATTGCCACGAATCATGTTGCAGCGACTTTGAAAAAGGTTCCTGCACTACTTTTTTCCGATTTTTATTGCGACTGGCATAGACCACTATACAGGTCAGGGCAGGTTAGAAAAATACCCATTTTCACTGGTTGCTGACTAAGTGAGCAAGGTATCGTTCTTTTGCTGGTAAATGACATACTGCCCAGTATTATAACAGATTGCTGAGTATCCAGTGGTCAAAGGGCACCACATCCCTTAGAAATTTTATACATTAGGTAATTGGGGATAAATGGGGTTTTTTTTGGGTGCCAACACAGAAAAGAGAAACATTTTGATATAAATTTTTGTTTTATTTTATTGTACAAAATATAAAAGCATGTAAAAGAAGAATTGTTTTACATGTGCAATGCAGTTAATCCATTTCACTCCTCTTGTTTTGCTATGATTTCGTTTCTTCACAAGTTTAATTATGGATTGCACACAAGAACACTAAAATAAAAATATAATTAATCACAAATAAATTACATAAGAAAACCAATTACATTTGGGTCTAAGGCTGCATTCACATGTCAGCTTATAATCGCGGGCAGAACCGCCGCGGTTCCGCCCGCGATTCGGAGATTTATTGCAAATCGCGGGACGCCTAGCGTTGCCCGTTGATTTGCAATAGCCCCCCAAACGCCGAGCGATGTTGCCGCGATTTACGCCCGCCGAATCGCGGCAACATCGCGCAAACAAAATCGCGGGACGCAATACGCTCCAAAAAAGTACAAGAGCTTCTTTGGAGCATATTGCGTCCCGCGATTTTGTTTGCGCGATGTTGCCGCGATTCGGCTGGCGTAAATCGCGGCAACATCGCTCGGCGTTTGGGGGGCTATTGCAAATCAACGGGCAACGCTAGGCGTCCCGCGATTTGCAATAAATCTCCGAATCGCGGGCGGAACCGCGGCGGTTCTGCCCGCGATTATAAGCTGACATGTGAATGCAGCCTTGGTTCTCAAAGCACACACATCAAACAATGCTCACACTGATAGGTCCTCTGGAAGGAACATGGATCCTACAAATATATACCCAGATAAATGGTGTATAGTGGGTTAACCAACAAAGCTACTTGAGACACTAGCAGATTGACTTAAGGTGTATTGGTAAGGATATCTGCATAGCATAGGGGAAGATAAGCCAGGAATGGTAGCACCTGAGAGAGGATGCAAATCGAGAATTTGTTACAGATGACAAGAAGGTTTTGGTATTAAATGCATGTCAAAAATAGGGAATGACAATACATACCCATAAGTGGGAATCAAGATATTAACTTCAACCTGAGGTAGGGAGACGATTGTTAAAGCTTATAGTAGTATGTAGTAGGCCTGTAATCTCATAGAATGGTAAGGTCATTTTAGTTGGTGACAAGACATATAATGACTAATTAGGCTTTCAAGAGTATGTAAAAGAGGGGCAGAGATCAACCAGAAAGCAGATTTTTAGCTAAAGGTGATAAAACAAGTAATGGTCTATGGCGAATTCAAGTATATTTAGACCTTTCCTGGTGTCTCAGTGTACAAGGGCATTTTAGGCATCCTCACCCCAGAGCACCACTACGCTGAATAGCGTCACAACCTGGCTCTATTTCTTTCCCCTCACATTCCCAGGCATCCAAAGGCGCCTGTGGAGGTGCAGACGCCGACTTTGACCATCTGCGCATGTGCAAGATGGCGTGGAATCTTGCGTCCATCGGCGCCATCTTTAAAAATCCCGAAAGACAGGCAGAGAACAAACAGGATCCCTGCAGCCATCTTAGGAACAAGACAGTTTGAAACGTCAGCATAGCAACACGGCCAGATAACAGGACATCGGCAGGACAGGAAGGCAGACAGTGACATGACTCCACTGGTAAACTGCCGCCGATGTCCTGGGTGTCCGTACAGTAGCCCATCCATACCTTTTACACCGATAAAATTACAAAGTAATGACATCTAATGGCCATTTGAATAAGCTCATGTGTTAAGGTAACACATAGGAATTTTTTAATTACCATTCATCCCAACAAAGGACCTTTATAAAAAGGGCAAGCACCATTGAAAGGTGATTGGGGGCAAACCATAAGTGGCAAACACAACAATAAAACAATCGAAAATTGTTACATATTAATGGGCAAAGTAACATCTTATACATCAAAAAAATAAATCAGAATGAACAATAGAAAAGGTTTAAAACTAATGGATTCATTTAATCTGGAATATTTTGTGGTGGCTAGAGTATACAGTATATCCATTTGGATTTACGTTGCAGTAGAAGTTGTCAACATCCCCCCCCCCCCTTTTCATCTCTAGGTAAATATTCAAGAGCAAAAAATGTCATCTTCGATGAGGTCGAAATTATGGTAAAGACCAATATGTCTGCTAATTGGAGTTTCCATCTTCTTTATATGGATCAGAGACACATAGGCTCTAATCCTATGAAAAAAAGGGTCTTGGTTTTCCCAATATAGAAAACACCACATTCACAAGCCATATAGTATACAACACCAATAGTTTGACAATCTGCCCGAAAGTTAGGTCTGTACACATGACCATTCGGTAAGGTTATCTCATGGGTGTTCATAACAAAAAGCTATGAACAAAAGTTGCATTTTCTGCATGGTTTTGTTCCAGTAGATTTAACAATTAAGGGTCTTCTCTTGTTGGAGTAGTGACTTTTAACTAGCTGATCTTTTAAAGAAGAAGATCTTCTGAAAGTAATCTGTGGTTGTGCATTGACATATCTTGAGATGGTTTCATCCGTCACCAAGAGATGCCAATACTTTCCAGTATTTGTCGTACTTGTCTATGATGAAAAGAATATCTGGTAATCAATCTTACATTCCCTTCTGATTTTCTCTAGTTTGTGGTATGTAACAACTTAACTCTAGTTTGATTATTCGCTCTCTGATAAGCTTTTTTAAGGCTAAGAATGACTATATCCTCAGTTAGGAAGCCGGCCCTGCTGAGTCTTCACCTCCACCTCCAAATCCTGTTGGCGGCTGCAATTTAATTTTAACCGTAAATATTGGCTGTAGGGTATACTCGTTATTAAGGGATTTGGATGAGAACTAGCAGCGTGAGGGATTGTATTGGCAGATGAGGTTTAATGTTGAAAAATGTAAAGTAATGCACTTGGGGGCCAGAAACCAGAAAGCAAGCTACTCACTAGGGGGGGAACCTCTGAGTGAGTCTAGGATGGAAAAAGACTTGGGGGTACTGGTAGACAACAGGCTTGGCAGTGGCATGCAATGCCAAGCCGCTGCAAGCAAAGCCAACAGAATACTGGGATGTATAAAAAAGGGGATTCACTCCAGAAATAAAGAGAGTATTCTCCCGCTCTACAAGACTCTGGTCCGGCCACACCTGGAGTATGCTGTCCAGTTCTGGGCACCGGTCCTCAGGAAGGATGTGCTGGAATTGTAAAGAGTCCAGAGAAGGGCAACAAAAATAATTAGGGGAATGGAGGACATCAGCTATGAGGAAAGACTACAAGCACTGAACCTATTCTCTCTGGAGAAGACGCTTGAGAGGGGATATGATATCAATGTACAAATACTGTACTGGCGACCCTAGCATAAGGAACAAACTATTCAGAGAAAGGAGATACAATAAGACACGTGGCCACTCACTAAAACTAGAGGAAAGGCGGTTTAACCTTAAAATGCGTAAGGGGTTCTTCACTGTAAGAGCGGTAAGGATGTGGAATTCTCTTCCACAAGCAGTCGTATCAGCAGGGAGCATTGATAGTTTCAAAAAACTATTAGATGGGCACCTTAGAGACCACAACATACAGGGGTATACAATGTACGGTTAAACACACACACACATCATAGGTTGAACTGGATGGACTGATGTCTTTTTTCAACCTCACTAACTATGTAACTATGTATTGCCCGCAGAAGGCTTTCTGAATAGGGAAGATCCTATGCTACCATCAGGATTTATAAAAATCTGAATATCAAAAAAGCTTATAGTTCTTTGATGACAAGACATAGTGAATTTTAGGTTGAATTCATTGACCGCTAGAATTTTCGAAAAAGCCACAAACTCTTAACTCTGGTTAATCCACTATATACATTTATCTAGGTATATATTTGTAGGATCCATGTTCCTTCCAGAGGAAGTATCAGTGTAAGCATTGTTTGATGTGTGTGGTTTGAGAACTTAGACCTAAATGTAATTTGCTTTTCTTATGTTGATTATTTTGATTATTGATAAATGTTTTTTCTTGTGTGCAGTCCATAATTAAACTCCTATAGAAGCTAAATCGTAGCGAAACATGTAGAGTGAAATGGACTAACTGCATTGAACATGTAAAATAATTCTTCTTTTATACAGTACATATTTTTATATTTTGTACGATAAAATATATATATTTTTTATATCAAAATGTTTCTCTTTTTTGTGTTGGCACCCAAAAAAAAAAACATTTATCCCCAATTGCCTATTGTCTGACATACTGCCAAGTTTACATCTGCAAGCCAGTGAGACCTTGCTCAATCCAGCAAGTTATGGAACAACCTGTGGAAACGGGAGTATTTACACTTTTTGGCAGCCACAGGATCGCAAGTGTGACATGGGCCTTAGACCAGCTGGAAATCTCATGCAGGCATCTCTTGCAAAGAAAGTATTACAAGCCTTATACCCAGTGACCTTCCAAGTAATCTGACCAGCAAACAAAGATCCTTCAACCTTCCCCTCTGATTTGCTTTTGGTGGGCAGAATGATTACCTGACCTGAAACTGTGAAATCAGCTTCATGCACGTGGGGAGGCCATGTTGTAGAACAGTGGTCTCCAAACTGCCGCCATTTGCTTGCCTTTATCTGGCCCTTGAGACAATATTCCTCCTACTGACACAAACAATAGGGGCATACTTCTTGCCACTAACACCAATAATAGGGGACTAATCTTCCCACTGACACCAATAAGGGGGAACTCCTCTTCCCACTGGTACCAATGATGGGACACTATTTCACCCACTGACATCATCAATATGGGCACTATTCCTCCCATTGACACCAACAATGGGGCACTATTCTTTCCACTGACACAACCAATAGGAGCATAAGTCTTCCTACTGACACCAATGATGGGGCACTAGTCCTCCCACTGACACCAATGATGGGGCACTAGTCCTCCCACTGACACCAATGATGGGGCACTATTCCTCCCACTGACACCAATGATGGGGCACTATTCCTCCCACTGACACCAATGATGGGGCACTATTCCTGCCACTGACATTAATGATGGGGCACTATTCCTCCTACTGAATTCAATGATGGGGCACGATTACTCCCACTGATATTAATGATGGGGCACTATTCCTCCCACTGAAATCAATGATGGGGCACTATTCCCCCCACTGAAATCAATGATGGGGCACTATTTCTCCCACTGACATCAATGATGGGGCACTATTCCTCCCATTGACACCAATGATGGGGCACTTTTCCTCCCATTAAAGATGTAGCTTTGTTTATTCTTACTGACACCAGTACTACTCCCACTGAGCACAGGTCGGCCCCCCTAAAGCCTGAAGGGCAGTAAATTTGCCCCTTGTTTAGAAAGTTTGGAGACCCCTGCTTTAAAACAATTAGGTTTTACTATAGAAAGGTACTTTTTAAAAAAATATAGATGGAATATTTTTGTTGTCAAAGGAACGTGACCCATGTGCATAAAAATGTCTAATTTTGTTTGCAAGGTCCTCTTTATAGAGCCAGCCTTGTGTTTTTCTTCCCTGTAAAGTATATGTTGCTTTCAGCTTCATTTTCCTGTCTGAAAATATTATTCATGAAATTTACCTCACCCTCTCTTGAGCTGTGTGGCCATGAAAACCAAAGCAATTTAGGAGAAAGGAGTGAAGAAATAGGTGCTGTTTGTCAATTTCCAAGATTAGGCCCTTAATCTGAATGGAGTTTCCAAGGCAAGACATTATACCGCAAATCAAAAGATGGCCGTCGTCCTGCTTTAATGGAAAACATAAAGATATGTCAGTCAGTTTGCACTTGCAAATCTCAGCATTTGTGTGTGAGTACCCATACATCCATTACTTTAGAGTTTTCGCAGCCAAGTAAATAGTTTAAAAGCATCTCTGGGTGCATTTGAATAATTCAAAGTATAGCACACGTTGAATTGAAGAAAATTCCTCTTCAAATTGCAGAAGTATTTGGTGCTCCTGATTTCTGTGTGCCAGAAAAAGGTACAGAAAAAAAATCTAGCCCAGTTAGATGTGATAACAGGACATGTATGCAATATATGGTTACTCTTCCAGCATCTCGGCATATTTTAAAAGACAGCATGGTGTTGATTTACTAAAACTGGAGAGTGCCAAGTCTGGTGTAGCTGTGAATGGTAGCCAATCAGCTTCTAACTTCGTAAAGTAAATCAGTGCTGTGCAAAGTACATACTATGTTTTAACAAAACAGTGAAAATAATTACTTTAATTTAAAATCAATCCTGAATATATCCGTGAATATTGTTATGCATATCTGTGATGTAATTATCTGATATAAACACAGCAAATATACATAATCTTCAATAAAATCAATTATGGGAATTGTGATAAAATATCAGTGAGTATAGTTAATGCCAGAATTTTTGAAAGGCTATCCCAATCACCAGTGCTCAAAATATTAAAATTGACAATTCGTAAATAGTAGCCAGTAAGACGGTTTGTTGGACGTGTGACCCCCCCCCCCCCCCGTTGGGTGGGTGCTCACCTCATTGAATGTGACCTCGCAATTAAGCTTGGTCTAAAACAGCATGTGAATGCCAGCAGGGAAAGGGTGGACGATTCCTTCAGTGTCGCTCCTAGTCTGAGATATTGATAAAATCGTAAATTTATTATAAAAACCACAAAGCACTCACATGTGACTGGTGCTAGAGTGCACCAGTCTATCCAAGCACAAATCCATAGCGTAATGCTGATACATAAAAGTGCAGCAGTAAGTATCTGTTTAGCCTCCCGCCAGTGTATCCACCTATCTTATACACCCTGCTTGGATAGACTGGTGCACTCTAGCACCAGTCACATGTGAGTGTTTTGTGCTTTTTGTAATAAATTTACGATTTTATCAAATGGTATTTGCAATATGGATTTGTGGTTCTTCCCATATGTGTGATCGCTGATGAGCTCAATATCTCAGACTGGGAGCGACACTGGAGGAATCATCCACTCTTTCCCTGCTGGGATTTACATGCTGTTTTAGACCAAGCTTAATTGCGAGGTCACATTCAATGAGGTGAGCACCCACCAAACAGGGGGTCACAAGAGTGGAGGTGACACGTCCGATAAACCGTCTTGTTGGCTACTATTTACGGATTGCCAATTTTTAAATTTTGAGCACTGGTGGTTGGGATAGCCTTTCATAAATTCACTGATTAACTATACACACTGATATTTTATCACAATACTCATAATTGATTTTATTGAAGATTATGTATATTTGCTTGTTTATATCAGATAATTGCATCACAAATATGCATTTATAACAATATTCACGAATATATTCAGGATTGATTTTGAATTCAATTAAAATTTTCACTGTTTTGTTAAAACATAGTATGTATTTTGCGCAGCACTGATTTACTTTGTAATTTAGTTACTCTGACCGATTGGAGAGTGACTAGTGCAAGCAGCATAATTAACCCCTATAACATGGTAGCTCACAGGACCACCATCATATAGCTTCTAACTTCAACTTGTTCAATTAAAGTAGAACTATAGGCAAAACAGTTTTTTCAATTGTGGATAGAATAACCCTTGTAAGGTTTATTTTTGCCATCTTTGTCCAATTGGGGAGATTTACCTTCAATTTTTTACCCCATAGCTAGACAGGAAATGGGAGAAAATCCCAGCAAATTATGGGAATCTCTTGGGGCTCCCCAAGTCACCAGAACTAGTGTCCTCATTGGAAGATTTACCCTCTGTTACTTTTTGGGGACAACCCAAAATTTTGGATCTTCTTTTACTTTCACTTTCAATGATGATGATAAACCAAACAAATAGAGAGGGTGAATCTACCTAGCGGGAACACAGTCAGCCTAAAAAAAACTGACACGCATTATATTATAATCCCTCCCCCTTCTATCCAGAACGTAAGTTTTGCCTTTAGTTATACTTTAAGCTTTGACAAAAAAAAAAAAAAACCTTGAAGCTGATTGGTTTTTATGCAGAGCTGCACCAGACTTTGCACTTACCAATTTTAGTAAATCAACTCCCATTTCTGTTTAGTCTGGTAGTTGTAGTTGTTATAGTGCCCTGGTAACAACAACGCAACTATTTTATTTACACTAACAAGGTCTACCTACCCTGACTAATGTTAGCCATACACAAATAGATTTTTGGACGAGAATGTTCGTAGAACGTTTAAACAAAAATTCTTTGAACGTTCGATGAATGGACAAATGTAGTTCGAAAATTCTCTTTTGCTTTTACCATTTAATTTCAAACTGATTGCAATTTCTGAGCAATAACCACATACACTGCCCAAAAATTAGTTGATTGAGAAAAGTTTTCTTTCCTGCCCCTTCGAATTTTCCCATCACTACAGTCAAAAACAGGCATCGATTTGACCCCACTAACAATTAGAAAAATAAAACAAATTTTCTTAAAATGAGAATTTCCGTACTCTAAATCACTAACAATACTCATGGTGAATGCCACCAGGCAATGCATCCCTGCGCTTTGGAAGACAACGCACACGCCTACCGTCAAGCAGTGGTTCCAACGCCTCTCAAAGGTTGCAGAGATGGAGGAGCTCCTATACATCGCGAGAGATGCTCCCTCCAAGCACCACAAAAAATGGGCGTGTTGGACCCATTACACCTCCACACCTGAATACTCCCAACTTTGTCAGTAAGGGCCCCATGTCACTACACCCGCCATCCCCTCGGATACGCCGTTCTTTATGCTTCTCACTCTCTCCACCCCCCCTTTTTTTTTTTTTTTTTTCTTTCTCCCCTCACTTCTCTCTTTATCTCCCTCGCCCAAACCCATCCCTCACCATTCCACCCCTCTCCCCCCCCTCCCCCGCCATTCCTTCCTTATCTCCCTACTCCTCCTAGTCTCGAGCTGGGTGCTTAGTTGTTACTGGGCGGGCCCGGTCAACTGGCTCCCCCCCTCCTCTGAACGATTTAGTGGCTTATTTGTCATTCTCCCTCCCGGACGACTCCCCTGTTTCCCGTCCCTGGGTATCGTTCACCCAGGGTATGGGCCTCACTACGGACCTGTCCGACTCGACTGGTTTAAACCCCTGGTGGCTCGCTTCCTCCTTTTTGCCTCTTCCTCTTACCTCTGATTCTTACCACCTATTTCTTTACACTTCAGGTCTCTATCTGACTCCATATGCTTCGCATAGGGAAGTTGTCCTATACTCTCTTGGTTACCAATACTGTTTTTGTTTGCAATTCTGTACTGTTATACAAACCAACTTTTGCTGATTGTATGTTTGTAACTTTGCACTTTTATAACTCAATAAAATGTTTTGAAAAAAAAAAACGAGAATTTCCGAACAAAAATCTATACCTGTATGGCCAGCATTAGTCTAAGCAGTACTAATACACAGTACTACTGACCAAGAAGAAGGGGGTAAATCTTAAAGCACTACTAAACATTTAATGCAGTGTTATTTTAGTTGACTAACCTATTTCCGTGGACTAAATTAACTCTATTTTATTCAACTAATATACGACTAAAACTAAAATGATTCAGATGACTAAAATACGACTAAAACTAAAATGGCATTTTAGTCAAAAGACTAGGACTAAAACTACCAGTAAATTGAAATTTGACATCAAAATAACACTGCACTACCTCATAAAAATTAGTAAGGGGCATCTACTAAGCTGCTGAAAGTAAAAAAAAAAAAAAAGAAGAAAAAGTATTTTCTTATTTTTTTTCTTTATATTTAATGTGGATAATATATTCAGGTAATATGTACAATGGCATTACAGCCAACAGAGTAGGGACAGTCTAATACAGGAGGTGCATTACTGGCCAACTCAAGGTGAAAACCGAGAGGAAGAAAAGTCTAAAAAAAGAAAACTAATGTGGCCACCACATCGAATGATTGGTAAGCTGCAATATATTACATTTTTATTTTTATTTTGGGTGTAATACTGCTTTAAATGTTGACCCTGAAAAGGAATTATGAGATAGGAAGTATCACATGCAGTACTCAACCATGTTGGAAGGTACAACACTAATTGGATAGTTTTCTAAATTTATATGTAAAATAATATTTTAGAAATCTATTAAATCATTTAATTCAATATGTTATATGTCCTGTAGATTAGAAAGTCACATCATTTCAGCCTTTTCACCTCATGCTGCACAGCAGAAAATCTTTGCCATGATTGTAGTTTATACTGTATTATGTAGAGCAGGCACGTCCAACCTGCGGCCTGGGGGCCACATGCGGCCCGGAACCACAGGCAATGCGGCCCACTGCCCCCTGACAATTTTTTATTTCTTTTTTTGCTGGGGAGGAAGGAAGGCGGGTTGGGGGCACGGCCACAACAGCTTCCAGCTAACTGTAGGCAGAGGCTGCCTCGGAAGGGATCATCCTCTAGTTGTGTTAAATCAGTGCTGGGGGGGGGGGGGCGGCAGTGAGGGAAGGGTGCGGCGGAGTTTTATTACTTAAATACCTTAACTATAGTATATATTTTATATGCGGCCTGAGAAAATTTCTCTACACTCAATGTGGCCCAGAGAAGCCAAAAGGTTGGACACCCATGATGTAGAGTATAAAAAGGTCTCAGTCATTCGGGTGCTGTGGACTGTGGAAGTAACAAAATGCCCCTGCATCGAGCGTCAGTAGGAATAATAATAAATAATGAATTAAAAAATATAACCCTGCACCAGAGGCCAGTGTGTATAATAAATGATTCTGTATTAAATGCTCTGTGTTATTGGGAGTATTAAATACCCCGGCGTCGGCGGTCAGATAGGTAACACATCATAGGCATTTAGTGGGAGGAACATTTTTCCAGCATTAGTGGTCAATGGAGTTTTTAAACCTACCCCCCCCCCCCCCCCATTAGGAATGGAATCCTTAATGTTCCATCCAGCGCCTAGTATTCAGTGGGCAGGTTCCATGTCCTGCACTGCCCTTCACAATGACATCTCAGCCATGGCCGTACAGGCACCACCAAGCAGGAGATCACTCTGCTCCACAGTGCCTGTACCAGATTGCTGTGTGCTGGAACACTGCATTCCAGCACCCTCTGCCACGCTTCTCATTGTAGTGGCTAACAGAAGACTGTCATTTGGGGACCTCTAATCTAGAAGGTGGTTAGGACACCTTTCACACTTGTGCGACTTGGGACTGCAAAGTCGCATAAAAAGTCATACCCCATGAGTACCATTCATATCTGTGTGACTACAAAGTAGTCCCTACACTACTTTGGTCCGACTTTGATGTGACTTGAGGTTCATAGACGTCAAGATTACACAGGCATTGCTTCAAGTCACGTGACTTTTAGGTCATACAAGTGTACAAGGGGCCTAAACAATACGCCCTAATTAAAAATAAAAATAAAAAAAATCATAAATGTAAACAAGGCTGATCTAGAAAATGGTAAAACAAAAAGTAACAATCTTACCTGTGTACCCACACAATCTTATCTGTGCCTTCATGTCACAGTAGATTAGCTGTTTGAGACAGCAGAGTGCAGGGTCATACCTTGCATGCACAAGATTGTGGTGGTGCCTGCCATAGCTTTCGAGCCCACTGATATTGAGACAAGATGTCATTGCCCAGCAGCAAATGGTAGGCAGGGTGGGCCATTTAGGGCAAAAAACTGGAATGAGGTATTTGGCCTGCAAAACAATTTCTCTAATTTTAGAATGTTTGCAAAAAAAAAAAAAAGCTGTTTTAAGGAGAAATGTTGTAAATTTTCAAAATATTTTACAATATCACCTTTCTATTTACCTATAAAAGTAATATTTCAAATAGATTACTTTTTTATCTTTTTCTCCATTCTTAAGCAATGCCAATTTGTTACCTCATGGTATGCTGTCCATTCCAGGGCATTACTATATATCAATGGTTGCATGATATATTCATCACTTATTGTTGGTGTCACTTGAATTTATGAGCTGGATTTGAGAAATGAAACTGAGAAATAAGGCAGTAATAGTTAGCAAATCGTATCTGGCACTGTTGTCCAGCAGGGAATTACACAGTATAGATTTTTTTTTTTTGCCAGATATTTTCTGTGCTTGTAACCTACATTGAATACCCCAAAGTAGTTTTTTTTTTTTTTTTTTTTTAAACATTGTTATCTTTCTTTTCCATCTGCCTCAAAAGTTTTTATTTTACACCTTGACTGCTTGACTGTATACATATGTATTAGAAATGTATAAATGTTATTCATGGCCATTAAATTGGAAGAATAGTCTAACTGTAACTATTCTTAAAAATGCACCCCCCTCCTATCCTTCCTAACGTGTATAAAAATGATCTGTGTACTTGCCTATTTTTAGCTCTGGTCTGGTCGCATGATCCTGCAGTGCTGCATAAAGGAGCACTCCACAACGACTCTGAATTCCAAAAGCGGTAATGTTACCCATGCAAGGCGATCCGTATCCCCGCATCCGCTTTCTGACAAAGGGGAGCCAGAGCTGCAGGATAACCTGACTGGACCAAAGCAAATTAAAAATAGCTAACTATACAAATATATATATATATATATATATATATATATATATATATATATATATATATTTTTTTTTTTTTTACACAGGTTAGGCAGGATAGGTAGGAGGAGTGGGGAGGGAACATTTTTAAGAATAGACATATTTAGGCATTTCTTCAATTTTAATGCAAATGAGGATTGTTGTGTGTGTGTGTGTGTTTTTTGTTCTATTGCTTTTTATGCTAAGGATCATCCAGTTTACTCAAACAGAGTGTATCTCTAGGCAAAACCCTTTTTTTTAGTTTTGAGGAAAGTGGGAAAGGTTTGAACTCGCTGTCAATTTGTTATCTGTCTCCATTGGGGCATTAGGTGATTTACTCCTCTTTTTATAGTGGTGACCATTGTCACAGGTAAAGAAAATGATAGGAAATCCAAAAATGTAGAGTCGTCCCCAGAAAAAGATGTAAGAGTCTTCCACTGGGGACACCTCTTTTGGGGACAACTGTCTAAGAGGGGGATTTCCCTCACTTTTAGACATATTTTCTAACTTCTTGTTGCATCTCTGGGACAATAATGTGAAGATTAAATTCCCCATTGGTAAACTGTCAACAAAAAATAAACCAAGTAGGGCTTTGAACTAGCTCCTACTTTATAATATTACCTAATACTGCTGGAACCTAAAGATAGCTACATGTATAAGAAATAAAAAAAAAAATCTGTACCCTTTACAAGCAAATGTAAAAAAAATCCTAGATTGCCAATTTTTACAGGCACACATCATACCTTGCTTGGTCTCTAAAGTTTTTGAGCTAGGTGTTACTAGGTACAAGTGAACAGGCAGAACAGCTGTTGTTAAAGTAAGCCGAGAGCCCCTTTTTAATTTTAATCAAGTAGGTTATGATTAAAACCTCTGTCATGTTTTGTTTTTTGTTAGTTTTTTTTGTCTGTTTTTTTGTCATTCGTCTCCCACTGATGGAGATTTCCCTTCATTTTCTTGCATGTGGACATATCCCTAATAGGGACATAGACAGCAATAACAACCTGGCAGGTATTTTAACCACTCATTACCATGTTCAAATTAAAATAAAAAATATTTTTTGTTAAGATGTGTTTTTTTATCCTAGAGGACCTCCTACCCTCTTTTGATTTCCCACGTGTGTATTTTTGGCATTTTTTTTCTTTTACATTTACAATGTCTTCAGGCTGGTCACATGGCATGCAAGGTCCTTTACCTTTTCAGATCTTTTCCTGGCAGTATGATGTCCTTGATTGTGCAGGTGGTGATGCTGATGGCATGATATTTATTCATTTTAGATACTTGTATAGCTCTGTAAATGTATGCAGTACCTAACATATATTGTATATATATATATATATATATATATATATATATATACTGTGTGTGTATGTATATATATTTTACGTTCACATCAGTCTCTGCCCTCAAGGAGCTTACAATCTAAGGTCCCTAACTCACATTCATCCATACACATACTAAGGCCAATTTAGACAGGAGCCATTATCCTATCAGCATGTCTTTGGAGTGTAGGAGGATACAGGAGTACCCGGAGAAAGCCCACGCAGGCACAGGGAGAAGATTCAAATTCCAGGCAGATAGTGCCGTTGTAGGGTTTCAAACAGATGACCCTAGGTGGAAGTGCTAACAACTTAGCCACTGTGCTACCCCAAAGCAGTGTCACTGTCTGCCATGGTGATGCCTCTTAGAAGGTGAGCCCATGACTTACTGCTTTTACAGTATGTCCTCATGGTGCTGTTTCATTCACCTCAGGCTTAAGGACATCATGGGGAGGAAAGGACAACACTGAAGATGAAAGGAGTTGTAAAGGCAGCAGTTTTTTTTTAACTTAATGCATTAAGATAAGATATGCATTAAGATAAAAAGCCTTCTGTGTGTAGCAGCCTGCCCAGCACCCCTAATACTTACCTGAAACCTCATCTCTGTCCAGCGATGTCCAGGAGTACCCTGGTTGTCCGGGACTCTCCCTCCTGATTGGCTGAGACACAGCAGCAGCTCCATTGGCTCCTGCGGCTGTCAATCAAAGTCAGTCAGCCAATCAAGAGAGAGGGGTCGGGACGAACGGCAGCGCCGTGTCTGAATGGACACACAGAGCTACAGATCGGCTCAGGTGCCCCCACAGCAAGCTGCACTCGACTGAAGGGAAGGGCTAGCAGCAGCAAAGAGGGACCCGAGAAGAGGAGGAGCTGGGCTGCTCTCTGCAAAACCGCTTCACAGAGCAGGTAAGTATAACATGTTTGTTACTTAAAAAAAAAAAAAAAAAGACTTTACAATCACTTGAAGTGATTGTTGCGAAAAAGCGTAGGGGGATAATAGACACAACTTATGGGGAGTTTAAATGCATTTCCAGGATATCACTGACATGCTTTGGATTTGCGCATGGGCCTCCGCCCTGTGAGATATAGCTCTTTAAACGGCTTTTCTGGGTGTATCCATTTAAGATTTTAAAACAGAAGTCTTCAGCAGTTCTTTCGAGTTGATTATCAAAATTCTGGGGAAACCTTACTTTTACTGCTGACAATCTTTCTGTGAATACCCATGTTTAAGGATAGTAAGTGATTACAGAGATGTACTTTGCATGTTCTAGTCATATGTCCTATAGTGTTTCCTTATTTCATCTATTGTTATTTCAGGAAAATGATAAAGGAGATGGAAGAAAAGCAACGATCAGCAAAAGCTGAACTAGAGAAAATGCAGCAGGAAGTAGAATCTCAGCGTAAAGAAACAGAGATTGTCCAACTACAAATCCGTAAACAAGAAGAAAGCTTAAAGAGAAGAAGTTTGGACATTGAAATTAGACTAAAAGACCTACTGGCCGAAAAGGAAAAATTTGAAGAAGAGAGAACAAGAGAGCAGCATGAGATAGAACAGCAGAAGAAAAAGCAAGAAGAAGAGAGTTTTGTGAAGGTTCAGCAAGAACTTCAGAGGCTGCAAGAGCTGCATAGTACAGAAAAAGCAGAGAAAATGGAAATCTTTAAAGAACTGGAAAAACTTAAAAAAGAAAAGGATGAACAGTACATGAAACTAGAGATGGAGAAGAGAAGGCTGGAGGAACAAGAGAGAGAACAGTTGAAGATTGTATTTCGCCTTGAAGAGCAACTTCGAGAAAAACAGGAGATGATCCAGCTTCTTAAGCAGGGGGATTTCTTGAGATTAGAAGAGGAAATCAGAGTTCTTGAAGATGTCAGAGAAGATTTTCTACGTGCTAAAGAGTCAAGGTCAGAAGGTGAAGAAGATTTGGATGAAGTTGAGAAAGCAACAAATAAGTATACGCATTTTAAGAAAATTCAGGTAGAGCAATTGTCTAGTTTAGTGGAAGATTTAAATCAACAAAAAGATTCCTTAGAGAGGGAAATAGTTGCTGATCGGGCCATTCTTGATAGATTTAATCTCTTGAATGTTGATAACAAGCAAGAAGATGATTGCTCAATAACAGAAGATGGAGACCCAATAAAACAAACAGAATACCAACTGCACTGTAAGGAGCGGCAACTTAGGTACTTAAAACACAGCCAACTGCCTGCATTGCTGGATGAAAAGCAGAGAGCATCTGAGATTCTAGACAGTGGTTTGCTAGGGCTAGACAAAACTTTGTATCAGATTGAGAAAGAGATTGAAGAAAAGGCTGATCAACTTGCACAATTCCGAGCAAGTAGTGACCAACTACAGCACCTGCAGGAAACATTTGAGTTTACTGCAAACATTGCTCGCCAAGAAGAGAAAGTTAGGAAAAAGGAGAAAGAGATACTGGAATCAAGGGAGAAGCAGCACAGAGAAGCCTTGGAGCAAGCAGTTGCTAAACTGGAACGTAGGCATTCCGCTCTCCAGAGACATTCCACAATAGATGTTGAAATAGAAGAGCAGAAGCGTAAACTTGCGGAAATGGACAGCAGCCAGGAACAGGCTGGTCTTCAGGCAAGCTTAGAAGCTGAACAGAAAGCTTTGGAGCAAGACAGAGAGCGGTAAGCATAAGTATCAGTATTTTTTATAAGAATTTATTTGAGCTAGAAGAGGTTTTTTAGTTTACAGTGAATGGGTGGTTATGAGTTTTGGATAAATGGGTTCTAAAAATACATTTTGAAAGTCTTCCGGATTTAAACTAATGGAAGTACAACATTCTTGGCTTCCCAAAAAAAAAAAAAAGAAAAACAGTTAAAGAAAAATGTTATAAACAATTTAAACTTTGATAATTAATTACATAGTACTTTTGCTTAGAGGAATCGTTTAAAGTAAGATAATCAGAGGACAGAAATTTTTCTGGAAATTCAGAGACTTTATAAATATATTCAAATGAATATAATTGCGTTTAAGCATGATTATCATAATCTAAAGGAAACCCAGGCTGTGAGAAAGCTGTAAGCTGTCACTGACTTTCTGAAAATGTTAGGTGTCTTTGTCTCAATCTGTGACCCCTAAGAAGCATGCAGCATTCAAAGACCTGATATGCTTGCTAGTTTCAGGTCAGTCAAGACTAGCTGATGTAATGGTAATCCAATAGCCTTAATACTGTCTGTGGCACTGACCTGAAACAACAATAATTTATATACCCAAAGCAAGCTTTGCTTTAAAAAATTCCCAGCATCTGTTATGGTGGAAAATTCTGTTTTCGCTGCAGTACTTGCCTCCATTCCAGTGGTGTCTGCTTTAGTCCTTTTCTGGATTTCGTGATGGTCAGCATCATTCAACTCACTTTTTTTAAGGCCTGGCTGTCAATGATACACTCCCAGGGCTCGTAAGTTAACAAAATCTCTGACATTCCTATGCGAGTGCCATTCTCTGCAGCTTTTAGAACCGCTCACCACTGTCACTGGAGCAGAAGAGGAAAGACCCCAGGACACAACTTGAATGGTCAGAAGACAGCTGAATTTGTGGAATGTAGGGACATTTAGAAAAATAA
The DNA here is from genome assembly GCF_965119305.1 of Pelophylax lessonae. Classification (NCBI taxonomy): domain Eukaryota; kingdom Metazoa; phylum Chordata; class Amphibia; order Anura; family Ranidae; genus Pelophylax; species Pelophylax lessonae. The sequence continues at coordinate 589,745,725 of NC_138770.1, forward strand.
TTGTAGGAAAAAGGTGTTGGAGGCAAAATTGGGATTGTTAAAGCTGGGGATGGGCTTTTTAAATAAGTTATCTCCATCTACGCCTAGTCTTCTTCTGAGATCAGCATATTTGGCCATTTTGATTGCCTTACTAAGATGACCGAACTCCCATGATCATTTATTCCAGCACCAAGGCATGCCAAGAATGTACGCTGAGCTGTGCATATGCAGCTCAGTGCACATGTGGGAGAAACAATCCTGGCAAGCAGAAGAGGAACTTTTTTTTTGCAAAAGAGACCTATCTGCCAGCAATGTTAAATCTAAGGCTTTTTTTTCTACTTTAAGGCAAACATAAATATTCTAGATGTGCATAAAAACTATAATTTTTCTTCGCTGTATATTTACAGTGTAAATTTATACTGTATATTTACTTGGAGATTATCTAAGGCACTTTCTCCAGTCATCTTCCAGGATGGCTTAATGAGAGATAGGCTCCTCCAACCTAGCACAGGAAATGCAATCCACATTAGTTTAAATACAGAGAGACCGAGACCCTCAGTTTTTGTTTCCTCGGCCAGACAAAATCACTTCAAGAGAAAACTTCATGCTGTCAGGCCTCTGTGCTAGGTGGCACGAGCCTCCAGACCCTGGCCTCTCCTAAAATGGGCCGTGTCCCTGGGGAGAGTAGCTGGGTTGCAGAGGCTTGCAGATCCGGTACAGTGTCATTCTTTCTGTGCTCTGGCCGCATTCTTGGGTTCTGGCAGCTAGGGAGTCTCGGTGGAGGGGCATGGAACACTGGAGCCGGGTCATTTTTGGGCCTCGAGGAGCGGGGAGGAAGTGACACAGTGGCACCAGCGTGGAGGAAGTGACGCGGCGGAAGTGTCACTTCGGTCATTTTGGTTTTGGGCCTGCCGGCGTCTGTGGAAACCTGGCCACCAGGGGAACCGGCCACAAACGTGGGAACAGATGCTGCAGCATTGGACCAGCTTCCCAATCCACAGGTCCAGTCCGGAACCTTCAGGGTCAGACAAAGTGGCAGTGCCAGCGGACGTTCCAGGCACCTAAAGGACGCTGTAGGCCCAGACTGCCTGCACATCAATGGAGGTGGCTTCTGCAGAGGAGGTGGATCGGGGGACGCATACAGATTCTGGCCCTAAGGTAAGCAAGTGATGGAGGGTCATCAGCTCTGTTACCTGACACTGGTGGAGGGACACTAGTGGTAGCTGTGGTCATATACACTGCTTTAATTTGCAGAGGTGTCGGTGTCACTGTTGATCTTCCTCTCTCCTTTGTGAGTTGTTTGGATTTTTGCACTTGGCAATTTTTTTTACCGCTCAGTGTTCGCTTGTGCCTTGCAGGGAAAGAACCACGAAGATAAATATTGGGTGATCTCGGGGGAGATTCTAAAAAATAATTTGCCTCGTGCAAATAAAAGTTGTCTTCCGCCTGGAAAAAAGTGCATTGCCAAGACTGAATTGATGCTCTAACTAAGTCATGTCCAAAGTCCGGCCCACGGGCCATCCGCAAATGGCCCCGTCCTTTCGTTTCATACGGCCCTAGGGACACCGCTGACTTTTCTCAATGTCTCTCTCTGAAACTCATCACATCCCTGCCTCGATGCCACCCCGATGCGATGGCTCAGGGGCGGGTCTTGCCGCCTCTGGCCTCCCTCTGCAGCTCGGCTCGGCCGCTCCCAAGTCCCACTCCCACTCCCCCCCCCCCCCCCCCCCAGCTCGGCTCTATCTGCCCGGCACCGCCCACGACTTGCGCAGGAGTGCGGAATGAAAATTGCGTTACTTCTCTCCTTTATCGCACACAGCCACCTGTAGGAGCCAACCAAGGATTTTGTGGAGTTGACCAAGGATCGCATTCATTTCTACAATTCTACTGCCTGTTTCTGTGAGTGTGATTTTTTTCATAGAGCACTGATGCTTTTTATTTCCTATATATATACCTATATATATTTATTCCTATATATATACACCTTCATGTGCTGGCTGGGTGACATTATTAAATGGGAGACACGACTGGTGCTTGCATACAGGGGATTGCCATTCACAAAGCTGTGAGCAGGTGGAAAGCTGAGGATCATCTTCCACTCTTCCCTTCAACCTTTTTTTTTGGTGGAATAAAGTGGTGTATGACCCGCTGGTAATACAGGGGTCTTACGGTTTGTCATCTGAAGTGGATCTGGATCCGGTTTTCTGGTACCCTCCCTCTTTCATTGGACCCTACCTGTTTCTAGGGACTTTTGGGCTTTACTGCTATATTTATTTGATGTGTGATAGAAACGTTTTTTATTGTGCTGCACTTTTTTTTTTCATTTTTGTATCTTTTCTAGTAATGTTTTTTTTTTTTTTCATATGGCCTTCAGATGAGGCAGAGTGATTTTACTACAGTTTAGATTTGTCATTCAAATCGTTTGCAATAAAGTTTGCATAAAATAGTTAATTTGTATTTAATTTTAATGGTTTAAATGTCAGGCAAAATGGTCGGCCCTCACGCATGTTCACTTCATCAAGTCTGGCCCTCTTTGAAAAAAGTTTCGACACCTCTGCTCTAACTAAAAAGGAAACTATCTCCATGTTTAAACAATTACTGGATACCATGAATACTGAGATGGTTAAAACTTTCAAGTCTTTTAGATCTTCTCTGCAAGAGCAAGGTCCTTCGGACAAGTCTCAGCCCAGTACTTCATACGCTAGCGCGGCACCTCAGGCCCCTACATTCGCGCCGATCATAGAAAAACAGAGGGTGCTAGAACGCTGGAGGACAACTCCAGTGAAGATTCTAGTGCTGAAGAAGAAGTAAGGGAAGTAAAAGTAAGTCGGTGCAAACATTTCTGTTCCCCCTCTGACGAGACAGACGATTTATATACGATACTTTGCAGTTAAAAGAAAAAGAGAGCCAAAGTTTGTCAGTACATGATAAACTCTATGCAGGTTTACCATCAAAACAGGCAAGAACGTTCACGCCGCTTTGAAAGATATCATGCTGCAGGAATGGAGAGAGCCGGAAAAAGGTATATCTCCCCAGAAATTTAAAAATGTTTCCTTTTAAGGGTAGAGGATGCAGCGTTATTTCAGAAATGTCCAAAGCTGGATGCAGCTCTTTCCAAAGTAGCCAGAAAATCAGACCTATCTTTTGAAGACGCAGGAGCTCTTAAAGATGCCAGGGATAGAAAGGCGGAAGGTTATTTGAAGAAGGCATGGGGATGCAGGTGCGGCTAACTTTTAACTGGCCATTGCATCCACCTGTTTAGCCAGGACGCTGGATCTCTAGTATAAGCAGTTGAAGATCCTCCAAGAGCAAGACACTCCTAAAGAGGAGATTTTGGATCCACTCCCTATTCTCAACAAGGCCGTGGCTTATATTGCAGATGCTTTCGCAGAGGCCATCAGGTTTTCGGGTAAATGTACACCTCTCATAAATGAGGCTAGACGAGTGATCTAGCTTAAAGCCTGGGCAGGAGACGGGGCTTCTAAAGCAAAGTTATGCTCATTACCGTTTAAGGGGAGCTTAATATTTGGGGAAGACCTGGATTCGGTTTTGGAGAGGTCTGCTGATGAGAAAGACTTTCCAAATCCAAAAAAACAACAGTCCAAAAAGCTTTTTCTACCTTTAAGGAAAATCGGTCAGAAGGGCGTAGGCAAAAAGGACCTAAGTAGACCCTGGCAACAGAGAAAGGGTAAAGGCAGAGGGGGATTTCTGTTTAATCCCTCCCAAACCAAAGACAAAAGCCAATGACTCCCCTTACAGGGTAGGAGGGAGGATGGGGACCTTCCCTACCCTTTTGGCAAAAGGTTGCAACCAACGAGTTGACAAATCTAATCCAGAAGTTTGTGGATCAGGAAGTCCTTTCCCCCATCCCTCGAGAGCAAAAGTACGAGGTGTTCTATTCCCATGTGTTCATCAGAAGGAAACATTTGGGGAAAAATACAGGTTGATCCTGAATTTAAAGGAAGTCAACAAAAGTGGTGTTTACAAAAAATTCAAGATGGACATTATTTTTACAACGAGGGGGCTATTTTTCAGATCATTGTCTTTTTCCAGCAGGGAGGCAGATGCGGGAGCGAGTTTGGGGGGAAGGAACTTAACTGGCCTGCACAGAGTCCTAACCTCAACCCGAGAGAACACCTTTGGGATGAATTGGAGTGGAGACTGCCAGCCAGGCCTTCTTGTCCACACCAGTGCCTGACCTCACAAATGCACTTCTGGAAGAATGGTCAAACATTCCCATAGACACACTCCTAAACCTTGTGGACAGCTTTTCCAGAAGAGTTGAAGCTGTCATAGCTGCAAAGGGTGGGCCCACTCAATATTGAACCCTATGGACTAAGATTGGGATGCCATTAAAGTTCATGTGCGTGTAAAGGCAGTTGTCCCAAAACTTTGGTAGTATAGTGTGTATGTATATGTATATATATATATATATATATATATATATATATATATATATATATATATATATATATATATAATATTAGTGCCCAAATATGGGTGTAACATGTTACATAAGGTGAAACCTATCTTTTAGCCTGACGTAGTTTTTCTTAAATGCCATCTTGTATTTCATTTTAAAAGGTTTCTTTATGTTTGGGTTCCTTCAGAAAGGAAGTGCACATTGATATAACCCGTAGCAGGTTGAAATTATCTCTGGAAAGAGATCTGATTTCAGTAATGTGTGGTTTGCTTGGTATTGGTATTTTTTTTTTTTTTTTTTGCGCACTGCTGTAGTGATTTAAACCTGACTGGGTCTTAGAAATTGGTGTACAGACTCTGATGTTGCCTCTTGTGAATCACATGCAGGTTATCTCATGAAATCCAGCAGCTAAAGCAGAAGATACACGTGACTGCTGATCCACTTTCAAAAAGCCTTTCAGGAGCCCAAGAAGAAAAGCCTCCCCACGCCACTTCTCCAGCAAGCCCGGTGAAATCTCAGCCACATTTTCTTCAGCTGACTGATGACAGGTATATAATCATATTTAAATCCTCAGCTAAGTAAGCACGGTACAACACGGGCACAGCTATAATAACCACAGATTGTGGTCGAATGCTTTTATCGTTTTAGGGAAGCGTATTGTTATTCTGGCTTGTACCTTCACATAAAATATTATTGTAGTAAAAAATGTAATTTTCCCTGCTTTTAGCGTATTTATGTGATTATACCTAAATTGCCTGGTGCATAGTGCAGTAAGTGGATACTGCTGACAAATATCCCTTTCTGATTATCTTAGCTTTTTTTATGTGCAATATAAGGGCGTAAATTGCTGGGCTTAAGTGTATACAAAATCCTGTTTGGCCCTTATAGCAAGAGAAGTGCAATTTACTTTCAGACTGTCTGCTTAACATATTAATGCTTTTCCAGAATACACGCATATATTGAAGAAGAAGTACAGCGACGGCTGCAAAATATTAATTTGCCTTCTGAAGACCTCGGTGGCTTGAGTCTGTCTTATTCTTCTGAAACTGGAAAGGTAACAAATTTACTCTGCATTCGCTTCATATGTTTAAAAAAAAAAAAATGAAGGGGAAAATGCGTATGGGAAATGGGGTGTAGTAGGTATAATGGTGTTATCACGTACCTGGTAGCAGAGTCTGATAAAATGAGGAATGCCTCTCTTACACCTCTTACTCGGGCCCCTAAAAGTGTCGACAAGGTGTGCAGGAGTGCAGAGTGGCTGTAAGTCTTGCTAGCAGCAAGGCAGGAGAAGTCATCAGATGGCTCCAACAAACAGGTGAGGAGCTGAAGGGTGGTAGACTGAAGCAGGCTGGTACTGACGACATCGGACAGGTGAGGCATGTACTGATTCATAGCAGAATGAATAATAGCAGGCGCAGCAGGATGTCAGGAAGCAGAGTCAGGCAAGCTGGGGCATACACTGGCAGAACAGATCAAGTACAGAGGAGCAGGCAATAAAGTGGTCTGAGTACAAGTTGGGTCAGGAGTAGGGATAGACCGATATGTTTTTTTTTAGGGCCGATACCGATATTTTGGTCACATGTTAATTTTTGTTTAATGCTTAATGGCTGGCTGGCACCCTGTGGTGGGTGGCTGGCCTTCTGGCACCCTGTGGTGGGTGGCTGGCACAAGGGCTGTGGGTGGCTGGCTGGTACAGGGCCTGTGGAGGGCTGGCTGGTACAGTGCTTGTGGCTGGCTGGAACAGGGCCTGTGAGTGGCTGGCTGGTACAGGGCCTGTGAGTGGCTGGCTGGTACAGGGCCTGTGGGGTGCTGGCTGGCTGGTACAGGGCCTGTGGGGTGCTGACTGGCTCACTGGTACAGGGCCTGTGGATGTGGGTGGCTGGCTGGCACCTGGCTGCTGTGGGTGTATGGCTGTGATATACTCCTGTGAGACTAGTCCAGACTCCAGACAAGGCTGTCCAAGGCGAGGGAGGCGGCCTAAGAAGGCAGAATGACGTCACAAAAATATTGGCAATATGGGCCAGTTCCAGGGCCGATACTGATATATCGGGGAAAGTGCATATCGGCCCCCGATATATCGGCCTTGCCGATAATCGTTCTATCCCTAGTCAGGAGCCGATCAATGTAATAGAAGCCAATGGAGCAGACAGATTCGGAGGTTAATGACAAGCTGGGGTCAGTGCAGATGGAGTTCAGTGAGTGGTCAGACAAGCTGAAGCTGAGCAAGGCTGAGTTTAAATAGCCTAATTGTCGCCAACATCTGTCACAGGTGCACATGTGGAATGTGGGATGGCTTGTGTGCACGTGCGAGTTCGCACATGCGCATAGCCATTAACCAATGCCCAATTCCTGCGAGTAAGAGAAGGAACCTGTTTTAGCCTGTGCACAGAAGCCCTTTCCTTACAAGAGGTATTTAACATTTTAGCAGTATGGGTAGACCAGAGTAAGTCACAATGGGGTGGAAATAGTAACCAAATAACAAGAGGGCAGTTAGAGGTAGGTGAAGAAAGGAGTATGTGTATGTGGGATGAGAAGGCAAGATGTTCTTTGGGAACTCCTGCAGCATGCAACCATACAAGAGTGGTCTGAGTGAGGGAGGGGGGGGTGGGAAGGGGAGAAATAGAGGAAGGAAAAAAAGGGGGGGCAGTTGTATGAAAGGAGGATGGGGAAAAGGAGAAACAAGTATCTGGGATGGAAAGGAATGTGTGATCAGGGATATAGGTAGAATTCTCAGGCTGAGTTTACACTTGATTTGCGGCTCACAGCAGGGGTCCAGTACATCCCTGTTCTCCGTTTCAGGTACAAATTAGGCCTGATTTTTCGCCTGAATTCGGACCTGAAAGGGAGCCAAAGACGCACATGATCCCTGTTCAATCTGCTCTGCAGCCGCCCCAGAGATGTGTGAACCGGGTCCATTGAGAACCAGACATGCAAATTGGACACAGGGAAACCCGCATCCAAATTGCATAAGTGTGAACCCAGCCTCAGAGTAGCATCAAGATGTAAGATTTACCCAAGCATTATCACTTCCGTTGTTTCCTGTATTCTTCAAATGTAGTGTATTTGGTCCACTAGAACCATGTATTTATGAATTTTAAGTCTGTGTCCTTAAAGTGTTAATAAACCCACAACAGTAAGTATCATTCTATATATGCAGTAAAGCATACTTGTTATACTCAATGTGAAACCTAAGGGGTTAATCTTCAGCATTGTGTAAAAAGGCTGTTTGATCCTGTATGCACAGATCCTCCTCTTGTTCCACTGACTCCAAAACAGGTCTGGATAAGACCGTGCCTATGGAGTCAGGCTACACATGCTCAGTCTGGTGTGTATTGCTAGAGTTTTGTGTTTTTTTTTTTTTTTTCTTGAAAGGGTGCGTGTGATCGGCACAGGGCCAATCAGCGCAGTCCAGATAGAATATCAGGGGTCCTGCATCCTGATAGGACAGCTCAGTGCAGTATGAAAACTCCTCCTACAAGCTTTAACTAGGCACTGATAGAAGTCACAAGACTGCTATATACTGCTGGTAAAGGTATTTAGCAGTTTATATTTACTAAAATTATGGCATTTCCATATTCTGTGTACTATGGGAGACCAGATATAGTGAATGCAGTGTCCTGGGATTAGTAACCTTTTAGGGGAATTTGAATGTCCACAATTAAAGTGTTTTTAATAAATTTGTATGATAGCAAGTGTTCTTATTTGTATAGCCTGACTTGCATGCTTTCCAAAATGCTGACTGCTCTCCTTCGCTATTCCAAAGAAAAAGAACTGAAATCTTTTGAAAACTACATTTTGTCTTTATGGTGGTTACACCTTGCGTCACTCCCTGTAGCCCACGTATTGGGCACAGACCTCAGCCTCTGTTACCAGATGGCTGTCCTGTGCACCAATGGTTCTAAAGATAAAAAAATAAATATTTTTTGCCCTAATGCATTCTCTGCATTAAAGTAAAAAACGTTTTGCCACTTGCTGTGCCTTCCCCCGCCCCCCCCCCCCCCCATACTTATCTGAGTCCTGTATCAGTCCAGTTCTGGGCTCCTCTGTTGGTCGTCTCTCTTCTGCTCTCACAAGCTTGGCTCCTGCTGCTGTCAGTCAAATTCTATGAATGGGAGGCGGGGCCCGTACGTCTACCCATAGCAAGCGCTTGCTATAGGGGAAAATACAGAAGAAGAGGAGCCATGATCACTGGAGGGGACCCCTAAATGAAGAGGTTTAGGGCTGCTCTGTGCAGTCCCATTGCACATAGCAGGTGAGCATAATATGCTTTTTTAATAAAACCACTTTAACCACTTACCGCATATCGACGTAGGGCTACGTCGGTTAACTTTGCGGGCTTATACCGGGATGATGCCTCTAGCTAGAGACATCATCCCGGGACCGCGACCGTCGGCTTTCCGTCGGTAGCGACCGATGCGGCTCGGGAGCCGCTCGATCGTTACCCGGGGAGGGCGGGAGGGGACGTCCCCCCCCCCTCCCGCCGCCTTCCGAGCACCCAGCCGACACGTCCGCCGGCTGGATGGAGTCCCGATGAATGCCAGAAACGGCATCGATCGGGTCTCCGATGACGTAACCCGGAGGCGGCGTCCATGACGTCACTTCCGGGTTACTGTGCTGCAAAAGGCGGCAGTTTTAAAAAACGGCTGTATGCAAAAATGCCGTTTTCAGCGTTTTGCATACAGGAAAGTGTAGTGGAGGGGTCTAGGGTCTTTTAGACCCTCGATCCCTCCATAAAGTGTACCTGTCACACATATTGCTGTCACAAGGGATGTTTACATTGCTTGTGACAGCAATAAAAGTGATCAGATTTTTTTTTTTTAAAAAAAAGCTGTAATAAAGTTGAAAAAAAATAAAAATAAATAGAAAAAAAAAAAAAAAAAATTTAGCCGCCCCCGTCACCGTTAGCTCGCGCACAAAAAAAAGTGTATACGCAAGTCGAGCCGCGAATTAAATCGCTGTTCAAACCCCACATGTGAGGTATCGCCAGAGCATGTGCAATAATTAAAAAAAAAAGAGCTACACTCTACCTCTAAACTGGTAACCATTAAATAAATTTAAAGCGTCGCAGATTGAGATCTCTATTGACCGTAGTTTGTCGCCATCCCACGGGGGGGGGGGGGGCGCAATTTTAAACCGTAACATGTTGGGTATCTATTTACTCGGCGTGACATCATCTTTCACAATATACAAAAAAAATGGGCTAACTTTACTGTTTAGTATTTTTTAAATGCAGTGAAATGTGATTTTTTCCAAAAAAAAGGCGCTTTAAAGACCGCTGCGCAAATACCGCGTGACAAAAAATTTTGCAAAGACCAACATTTTATTCTCCAGAGTCTTTGCTAAAAAAATATATATAATGTTTGGGGGTTCTAAGTAGTTTTCTAGGAAAAAATACTGGTTTTAACTTGTAAACAAAAAGTGTCCGAAATAGGGCTGGGGCTTAAGTGGTTAAGTTGGCAGCATCACTAAAACAAAACTGGCAAAAAAATGTTAAAATTCAGTAATTTATAGTAAAGGAAACTAATCCTCAGCTATGAAATATGAGGAAGGGGGAACCAGCAGCAACCAGCAGCAAAAGAAGGAATGGTGTAATTTTTTTTTTATTTCCCAGATTTTCTTTTTCCTTATAAATTTGTATCTTTTTTTTTTTTTTTTTTTTTTTTTAATATTGATGTCAGTAGATGTTCATAAATACCTGTTGATCCTGCCACTTTCTGTGCTCTCTGAGGCCTTCTTTGTTATGGTAACCTCCAGCTACCAATGCTGCAGGAGCGTTGTCACCCTTGTTTGTGAATTCCGAGACAACTGTTTTCACCCAGTTTGCCGCAGTCATTGCCCCTGTAGGATGATTGACAGCTGCTTTGACTATTTAACAGTTGAGACTGGTACGCCCATAACTGTAACTGCCACTTTTCTGGATAGTTTGGCCTCTTACAAGAAGCGATATACCAGGAGGAACAACAGGTAATATTATTATGTTATGGGAGGGATTGCATAGTTCCACTTTAAACCCAAAATAAGAATTGACAGTTGTCGTAAAAAAAAAAAAACTGGAATCTGACTGGCTGCTCTGTGTTTTTAAAATGAGGTTTAGTTCTTAAGGAAAGCCTGTCATTTTGTGAATATTTTAGTGGCACGCTTCTCACAAGTTACTTGTTGTTTTCAGGGAAAGGACAATTTTCTGAACAGCATTACTCAAAGAAAAATAAAGTATGAGGTATGCATTCAATGCCTTTTGGAATTATAATTAATTTGCATGACTACTGATTTATTCACTTTGATTTGGTGTTAATATATAGATTGATTTAAGCCAAGTTTCAAAGGTGGTGGGAGATTTTTTTTTTTTTTTTTTTAACATTTTTTGAGGTTATGTTTTATTTAATATATTTTTACTGGCATCAGATGGAGATTGACCTTGTTTTGTTTAAAGGAGGAGATTTTCCTCAACTTGCATTTTAGTTTTGTATACTCCTTGCAACTGCAGTGATGAGCTCTTCCGATCAAAAATCCTGCTTGTAGCAAATGACTTTGCATTAATATAAGATACTGCGTGTTTAGGAAGACTCCGTCTTGATAGCACTGGCATGTAGGCAGTCCTGAATTTCTAAGAAACAAAATCCCCAATGGACATAGGACAGTTTTAAGCACTCTGGCTTACTTCAATACTACACATTTCTTTCATGTGATCTGATCGTTAGTTTTTCCACCTGCAGAAACATAGGGTCGCTGTGTTAGGCCCCTTTCACACAAGCGGACTGTTCAGATCCGCCTGTTCGTTTTTTTGGCGGATCTGAACGGTCCCCCCATGCATTCCTATGGGGCATCGGATGTCAGCGGAGACATGTCTGCTGACATCCGACCCGATCCGATCCGTCAAATCTGGACGGATGGAAACCCTATTTTCCATCCGTCCAGCGGATCGGATGGGATCGGAGGAGAACGGACCGACGGCCCGTTCCCATCCGATTTCCCCCAAAGAGATGCATGGGGAACTTACATCTGTGTCTCCGCACACAGCGCAGAGACACAGCTGTCATCCTTCTGCTCAGCGGGCAATCGGCGGATTGATCCCCCGCTGAGAAAAGCGGAGTCTGTTTGATGGACAGAGTGTGTGAAAGAGCCCTAAGGGAAACGCAAGCTGACCGGAACTGCAACTAAAGTTGTTATATGTGTATCACATACTGAGATTGCATAGGCTTAGTGTTGTCAGCACCCTGGTTTGTACAGTGCCTTAAAGTATGCACACCCCTTGAAATTTTCCACAATCAAAAACATACATTTATTTTATTGGGATCTTATGTAATAGACAAACACAATGTGGCACATAGTTGTGAAGTGGAAGGAAAATGATAAATGGTTTTTCAATTTTTTTGCAAATAAATCTGAAAAGTGTGGTGTGCATTTGAGATCAGCCCCCTGAGTCAATACTTTGTAGAACCACATTGCAATTACAGCTGCAAGCCTTTTTGGGGATGTCTCTACCAGCTTTGCACATCTAGAGAGTGACATTTTTGCCCATTCTTCTGTGCAAAATAGCTCAAGCTTTGTCAGATTGGATGGAGAGCAATCTTCAAGTCTTGCCACAGATTCTCAATTGGATTTCTGTCTGGACTTTGACTGGGTCATTCTAACATATGAATATGCTTGGATTTAAACCAGTGTTTCTCAACTCCGGTCCTCAGGGCACACTAACAGGCCAGGTTTGCAAGAAAACTGAAATACATCTCAGGTGATATCATTTGCTGCTCAGTGATTGCAGTATTGTAGTCTGCATCTCCCCAAGGTAATAATTAAAATCTGGCCTGTTAGTGGGACCTGAGGACCGGAGTTGAGAAACACTGATCTAAGCCATTCCATTGTAGCTCTTGCTGTATGTTTAGGGTCGTTGAACCTTGGGTAGAGGCTCACCTTCCAGCAGGACTCTTTTGCAGACTCTAAGAGGTTTTCTTCTAAGATTGCCCTGTATTTTACTCAATCCATCTTCCCATCAACTCTGACCAGCTTACCTGTCTCTGCTGAAGAAAAGCATCTCCACAACATGATGCTGCCACCACCATGTTTCATGGTGGGGATGGTGTGTTCAGAGTGATGTGCAGTGTTAGTTTTCCGCCACACATAGCGTTTTGCTTTTAGGCCAAAAAGTTCCATTTTCATCTCATCTGACCAGAGCACCTTCTTCCACATGTTTGCTGTGTTCCCACACATGCCTTCCCACAAACCACAAACAAGACTTCTTATGGCTTTCTTTCAACAATGGCTTTCTTCTTGCCACTCTTCCATAAAGGTTCCGATTTGTGGAGTGCGCGACTAATAGTTGTCCTGTGGACAGATTCTCCCACCTCAGCTGTGGATCTCTGCAGCTCCTCTAGAATTACCATGGGCCTCTTGGCTGCTTCTCTGATTAATGCTCTCCTTGCCCTACCTGTCAGTTTAGGTGGATGGCCATGTCTTGGTAGGTTTGCAGTTTTCTCATACTCTTTCCATTTTTGTATGATGGATTGAACAGTGCTCCATGATGGATTGAACAGTGCTCCATGATGGATTGAGCAGTGCTCCACTATGGATTGAACAGTGCTCCATGAGATGTTCAAAGCTTGGGATATTTTTTATAATCTAAATCTGCTTTAAACTTCTCCACAACTTTATCCCCGACCTGTTTGGTGTCTTCCTTGGCCTTCATGGTGCGGTTTGTTCAATAAGGTTCTCGAACAAACCTCTTAGGGCTTTAAGGTGTACATTTATTAAACAGAGAAGTTTTTTCTCAGTTCATTTCTCGGCAGTTCTCAGAGGACAATTAACTTCTCTGCAGCCTGTATATGAAGCCGAGAAATTCATTTCTCAGAGGGAGAACATAGGAGAAGTTTTTCCTCTGAAAATGGCCGAGATCCATGTAAAACTGGGTGGACTGCCTGTAATCTCGCAAGATTTGAGATTACAGTGCCGCCCATTTTAAAAAGTGAAACCAAAGTTTATAAAACCATGTAATGACATGTTCTGACACATAACTAAATAAATTACTATCTATCTAGATAGAAATCTATATATATCGCTATCTATATATATTATTTTATATATTCATTTTTAACCCACTGGTGCTGGTATATAGAAATAAAGAAAAAAGAAGTCTTCTTCCTCTATTCCCACCAGCTTCTCTCCCTCCCAGATTCTCCACCTCTGAGCTGGAGAATCTGGGAAGGAGATATTTCAGTGTAATGGCCACTGAGATTTTCACATCTCACTTTAATAAACTGGCAGTTAGTGACATAATGGTCATGTACTGTGATGAGAAGCGGAGAAAATGTTCTCTGCTATTCATCTCAGCTACATAAACCAGTATTCACCTCAGGATCACAGCTTTTCTCTGTTTCATAAATGAACATCTAACAGAACAGCTGTACAGTATTCATACTGAGAGTAAGTTGCACACAGGTGGAGTCTATCTACTAATTAGGTGACTTCTGAAGACAAATGGTTCTACTAGATTGTATTTAGGGGTATCAGAGTAAAGGGGGCTGAATACAAATGAACGCCACACTTTTCAGATATTTATTTGTAAAAAATGTTGAAAACCATTTATTTTTCACCTTTCACTTCACAATTATGTGCCACTTTGTGTTGGTCTATCCCATAAAACCCCCAAAAAATACATTTACGTTTTTGGTTGTAACATGACAAAATGTGGAAAATTTCAAGGGGTGTGAATACTTTTTCAAGGCACCTTAGGTGCCACTGCTGTATTTCTATTGCCTTTTCCTGTTGTTTTCCAGATATATCACTGCAGCACTAATGGGGTTGAAATCTTATGAACAGCAATACAGATCCCAGTTGTGTAGGCAACGGAGTGGATTGCAGCATTGTTTAAATGATCAGGAAATAACATGGTCAGGAAGTGTTAGAATGTCATATAAGTGCAGGAAGGTTTTTTTTTTCACCAAGTGACATAGATTTTTATACTCTGCAATATGACCATTCTTGATGTGGGGTCATATGAGTAATCTTCAATGACACTAGGAACTAAAAGGGATCTGGCTGAATATGTCAGAAGGCAATCTTCTGTCTTAACAAAGAACTGATGCAGTCATTGGTGTCATATACACTACATTATATTACAGTCTATTGAAACTGCAGGGTATGACTGCTGCAACTGTTAACGGTGAACCTGACCCCAAAAGCACCTGGGGCTGAAGCGCAGAAACCTTATGGTATCTGCAAATACCCGTGTTAGGGTATACAGGGGCAGTTTTTTTTCAACCTGCAGGTGTAATGAAAACAAAAAACTGACAGATCCATAAGCGCTGATCGGATGCTGGTTATTCAACAGGACTGTTCGACAGTAGTTGGTCTACCGAAAAAATTTCTGGTGATAAGTATATAGCCAGCTTAAGTATCTAAATTGGTCTGTGTCTCTGCAAATCCTCTTGGATTTTAGGTCTAGGTTGTACATGTAGCCTCTACTTATCTCCAGGCAAGATTAAGATCCATCCGCTCCTACCACTTAGCCCCTCCTCAGCCTTTTAGCAGATGTCAAAACTTAAGTGGGCTGTGGAGGCCTCTGGCACTTAGCAGTTGAGTGATGGAGTATAGTTTGGCCTTAAAAAAAAGGCAATACTTATTTTTGGACTGAAGGATACATCAAAGCCTTGTGTATACAGTAGCTTTGGCTCCTAATCCAAAGAGCTCCAAATGGATAATTCTAAAAATCAAAACACACTTGCCAGAGTTATTGTTACCTTGCGCTATTTTTAGGCCATGTCCGCTTATTTCCAATATATTTTGTGTTTTATATTGGCACTTAATAACCTACTCTAATGTAAACAATATGTCCAACTTAGATTGCCCTGTCATCCTATGTTCCTGTTGTAGCATTGACAATCTTCAATTTGTCTTGTTGTATCATTACAGAGATCCTTGCTTAGTAGCTGGTTTAATCTATTTCTGTCTGGTGTCAATGACACCAAATATTTGAAACTAAAATGGAAATATATTTTTTCAATCTCTTTTGAGCTGCATGCTAGGTTTAGTAAAATATATGTATGTAAAACTCAAAGGAAATGGGAGCTGAAGCATAACCTTTTTGGCAAAACTCTACCAAAGCAATACTAAATTATGTAAAAAATTGTAAAGTAAGTGATGGAAAACCAGCTAATTTCCTAATCGGTACCAATCACACAATTAATGATATTTTCTTTGAAAATTATGCGTGTGCACAAAAGAAAATATTGGGTTCTTTCCTGTCTTTAACATTTTAAACCGAAAATACAGGAACCTCAGGCAAACCCTGGAACAGTATCTTTTCTTCAGATTGGATCCATCCCGTTACCGCCTACAAGACAAGCCAGGATGGCAGTTGTTGAAAGGCAAAATCTAAATCCTGTGACTGCTAATTTATATTCTTACTTCACAAGAAAATGTTCTGACTCTCAAGAGAAACATTTGAAAGAAGAGAATGAGAAAGGGAAAAATAGATCATCCATTAGTGAATATTTTGACTTTCTGTCTGACACAGAACGTGAACCAAGTCACCCTCTCAGTAGAGAGCTCTGTAACAGCAAATGCTCTCATCAAAATATTTCATCTGCCGCTCAGAAAATTCCTGCCAAGACCAAAGGGAAGCATTTAGAAAGTGTATCTGGTGACCGCGATTTCTTTCAAATGGAATCTGACCGCGCTTTCTTCCAGCAGATGTCCTCCTCCGAGATGAAGACGCTTGATAATAAGCAACCTGAGTGCAATGATATATTTCATTGTAATCTCTCTGAGACCAATATGCTTCCTGAAAATGAGTTAAAGGAGAACAAGCTTTGCTGCCCAACTCACCAGGGTATCCTCCAGCAGCCTCGTGCTTACCAATCTGACTCTGATTGTAACAGTGATAACTCCTTGTGCCAAAATTTAACACATCAAAAATACAACCTGCAAGGTCTTTTTAGCAAGTTTTCTTATCTTTATAAAAAGAGAAATCTGCCAACCATTCAGAATGTTATTAAGCAAGCTAAAGAATTGTACAGCATACAAGCTGATAACACACAGAACATTTGGGGTCTTTCGTTTATTAAAGATTTGCCATTTGGAAAGTATTTACCGTTCATAGAGTCAAACAGACTAAATAAAGGTTTCACTACTTCTGATCCATATGTCAACAAGGTAAAGGTTTACAGTATTGGCCAATCACATGTAGATGATAAAATTGCTGAACAGCTGGTGTTGTTTGAATTGTCTCTGAGGAAAGGATCAGAAGATAGTGATGGCCAAAAAAGCCTTACTGTCACAGAACAAAGTGCCAGTTTGGTCTCACTTGCATTCCTGAAGTTTCCTAATAAGTATTTCAAACTTATGGACTACACTTTTGATGAACTTTTGGATTACCTCATCTGCACGTTGCCAGACTTTCATGTTGAAAAGAATCAGTTTAAAGGTCTATATTGGCATTCTCTTGGCTGCAAGAATCTCCAAGAACCCCAGCCAGCCTGTTTACTTATTTTCACATCAGATCTTTTCTTTATTTTATTTTTGGGCCATGCTCCGAAACTTTTTTGTTCTCTTCCTCTGACTTCTTTGCAAGAACTTCACATTTGTTTTGGCGGACAAAGTGTATATCTCCTGGGGACATTTGAGTCCTCGCCTCTAGCTGTATATACATTTGACAATCGCTGTACCCTGCAGCTATGTCAAGACTTAGCAAAAATGTTGATGCATGAATTGAACTATGAAAGATTCACCAATCATCCATTGCTGAGTATGGATCTGATGGAACTGTCAACTGACTGGAATGCTGATGTATCTGACATTGTCTGCTCTAATGGTTTTAAACTGACTTGTAACTTTAAAAATGCATTAGCAGATATAGTCTATCTCCTTCATGAGAACACCAATGGCTTCAAGCCACAATTAGGAGATATGCACTTGTTGATGTACACAGCCATTAAAGTTGAAACTGGGAAGGCGCAGGGTGTGTATACATGGCTAGCACTTACAAACGCATCTGTTGCTCTTGTACATGATGAAGCATTGCTTCCAGGTTTGTGTTCTTTATCTTCAACTTTTAACCAAGTAAATATCCACAGTTTGACTGATGTCAGATGCATTATCTTTACAGACAAAGATAATTTAACAAAAATGACTCTCGTTTTCTCTAGTAGTGACCGGGAGCTGCACACGCCTGTGGAAATAAATGACTTAATTTCAGTTATTTCCAATGTGCATGCAGAGCACAGGTTATCATCAGTAACTGATGCGTGGAGACTTACCTTCAGCTCCCATAAACATGCACTTTTTCTTATTAACCATCTCACAACTTAAGTGTCCAGTAAAACTAAAAAGAAGTATGCATGCCATATCTATTTAGCATATAACTCCTTCATGATCAGGATATTTTGTACCTTCGTGATCAGAGTTTTTCTTTTCAGTTGAGATCTGGCCATCATGGCTTCACAAGATTAAATAAGTAAAGCCTTGTTGTTTAATTTTTGGGGTTATTCTAGAACACTGTGGATTCCCTGCTCAACGAGTTGATCAGAAATGGTAAAGAATACGTAATAATGGGGTCCACAAGCCTCAATGGACTACTGGTTGTACAAGCGAAACCTAACTGTCGTGAAAGGGCTTTAAGCAGCTTTTTGCCTTAACAAGCACATTCAGGGCATCTGGGCATGCAAGTTAATCATGTAGAGCAGGGAGCTCACTCCTCTGATGTTGACCTAACTAAAAGTAAACCATAACTGGACAAGATTTTCTAACCTGCCCAATTTTACCTTCTATTCTCAATCTTTTAACTGGGCTGATGCCCAAAGACAGGGCATTGTTGATTTCTTTTATTTACATAGTTGTGATTTAACTGACCTAGTTGTGACCTAAACAATCGCTGTACATTTATGAATCTCATGAACTTCATGAGATTCAGATGAAAAAAAAAATGACTATGCTTGATTGCAAAGCTTCATAATTTGTGTGTTCAATTTCCTTTATGTGGGATACACTATAATCTGTTAGTGACTTTGTTTTGTCACGGTAGCTTGACACTTTTGAATTTGACATTGCAATGAATAAAATATCGATTGGGAAAGTAATAATGTTTTCTATATTTTATTGCATTTCCCTGTTCATTTACTGCTGTCTCCAAAATTACTAGCATTTTATAGACACTTATTCAGACAATTGATTTGTAATAAGTCTACAGCGCAGGATTATGAAATTAAGTTTCTTATTACCTGGCAATGGCATTATGTGCCCCAATTTTCCTGTAAACCACTCATCCTTGTCTAAAATAAAGTGGTTCTATAGACATCTATATAAAAAGGATTTCATTTCTGATTATTTTTTTTCTTTTTTAAACGCAGCTGAATTTTGATACCTGACAGCAACTATAGTCTAGAAATAGAGTGTGCACAAGTATTACCTGAACACAGACTTTGCCTTCATGAAGTCAATTTAAACACCCCTATAATATATTTTATAGATTCTGATTCAAATATTTGCAGTGTGTTAACACTAGTGATGCAAGTTAAAGTAATTGTAAAGTCTCATTTTTTTCTATTACAGTAATAAACATGTTTTACTTACCTCCTCTGTGCAGTGGTTTTGCACAGGGCAGCCCAGATCCTCCTCTTGTAGGTCCCTGGCTGGAGCTCTTGGCCCCTCCCTCCGGTTGAGTGCCCCCACAGCAAGCAGCTTGCTATGGGGGCACCCGAGCCGATCTGCATCACAGAATTGCAGCTCTTTTACGTACAGCCCTGGCCAAAAAGTTAAAAAATGACACAAATAATAATTTTCGCAAAGTCTGCTGCTTCAGTGATTTTAGATCTTTTTGTCAGATGTTACTATGGTTTACTGAAGTGTAATTACAAGCATTTCATAAGTCAAAGGCTTTTATTGACAATTACATTAAGTTTATGCAAAAAGTCAATATTTGCAGTGTTGACCCTTCTTTTTCAAGACCTCTGCAATTCGCACTGGCATGCTGTCGATCAACTTCTGGGCCACATCCTGACTGATGGCCGCCCATTCTTGCATATTCAATGCTTGGAGTTTGTCAGAATTTGTGGGGGTTTTTTTTGTTCAACTGCCTCTTGAGGATTGACCACAAATTCTCAATGGGATTAAAGTCTGGGGAGTTTCCTGGTCATGGACCTACAATTTTGGATGTTTTGTTCCCTAAGCCACTTAGTTATCTCTCTTGCCTTATGGCAAGATGCTCCATCATGCTGGAGGTATTGTTCGTCAATAAACTGTTTTAGGATGGTTGGGGGAAGTTGCTCTAGGAGGATGTTTTTGTACCATTCTTCATGGCTGTTTTCTTAGGTAACATTGTAAATGAGCCCACTCCCTTGGCTGAGAAGCAACCCCACACATGAATGGTCTCAGGATGCTTTACTGTTGGCATAACACAGGACTGATGGTAGCGCTCACCTTTTCTTCTCCAGACAAGGTTTTTTTCCAGATGCCCCAATCGGAAAGGGGATTCATCAGATATGACTTTACCCCAATCCTCAGCAGTGCAATCCCTGTAACTTTTGCACAATATCAGTCTGTCCCTGATGTTTTTCATGGGCCCAATTTGGACATTTTCACCTAGGGGTGTAGTGTACTCTTACACTGTACTGTTGCCAGTGGTTTACACATTAATGGCTGTGTGTCGTTATTTTGAGGGGACAGTAAATTTACACTGTTATACAAGCTGTACACTCACTACTTTACATTGCAGCAAAGTGTCATTTCTTTAGTGTTGTCACATGAAAAGATATAATAAAATATTTACATTACATTATTATTGGAGGGGTGTACTCACTTTTGTGAGATACTGTACATATAGTTAGTATATATATATATATATATATATATATATATATATATATATATATTGCTGCTGTACCTCCTTATTCCTCCTAGATGACCAAACTGTACAGATAATTAAAAAAAAAAGTGGGAAGATCACCGGTTCATTCCTAAAGCCGATTCCAATGCAGTGAGGAACCTTTACAAATTTTTTATTTTTTTTATTTTTGCACTTTTATACAGTTGACAATTAGCGGTTACATTTAGAGCCGGTTCACACTGGGGCGACAAGTCGCCGTGGGTCGCCTGCCATAGATTAGCACAGGACCCATTATAATAGGAGCGACACAAGTCGCTCCGACTTAGAAAAAGGGTCCTGTACTACTTTGGGGGCGACCTGGAGCAACCTGCATTGACTTCAGTGATATGAAGTCCATGCATGTCGCTCCGAGGTCGCGGTGCGCGCTGTGCACTGCGACTTCACAGGTCGCCCCCGCAAGTCGGATCGCCTCAGTGTGAACCGACTCTTACACAACACAGCCTACTGTTTGTTTGGTTTACTTTTTTTTTCCTGAGTATGCACTTCTGTTTAAACAGGGTTGCTGGTTTTGGGGAATTGTTTGTCAACACAGTATTTGAGGAAAGGCTATACTTCAAAAATTAAAGTTTGATAAACAGGAATTCAGTTGTTGATGCTTATACCTTTTATCATGGAGCCATGCTGATATGCATTTTAAAGGCAGCTTTTGATTTCCTCACAGAAACACGCAAAATCCTGAGGTATTACTTTGTATTTTGGCAGTAATATACATTATAAGATAACTGTCATGACAAAGGTCATCATGTCTTTTAGTCCTACATTCAGCCCATGTTCACATTGGTCCGATTTGACATGCCAAATCGCATGTCAAATCAGAGCCAATTTGCCGGCAGTGGCATTGTCTGAATTGGTGCGATGCTGACTTTGCTGCGCTGCACCGATTCCCAAAAGTAGTTTCTGTACTACTTTTGGCGATTTCGGGGGGCTATTTCAATGGGGCACATAGACAATCATGGTCACCCTTGTGGAGAGTTGTGTTTTTCTTATGCAGAAAAATGCATCTCTCTTTACAAGTGTGAACTGGCCCTTACCAAGTACAAAAAGCAAACTATTTTTACCTGTTATTCAATTTTTGTCCTCAACCACTCCCAGGTAACCCTTTAGGCCTCAATCATACTGGGAATTTAGCCACAGTACATGAGGTCCTGCATTTAGCTGTGGCTGTAGGGCACAGGCACACCATCCAGCCCCACTGCTGGCAGCCTTTCAAACTCTATGAGCCTAGAGTGGGCATGAGGCCTTAATTGCTAGTGTGTGTGGCTGTTGATCAAATGATTACCTATACGTGAGTAGTTAAAGGAAACCTGAAGTAACATACTTATGCAAACCACTGCTGGCTCTACACAGCTAACAAATCCAGGTACCTACACATTAAAGTGGTGTACAAAAACAGAGGCATTGCCTATCCACATTCCTCTTTCCCAGCTCCTAGCCATATAGGCGAACTATCATTACCACTGGTGTACGGATGGGGTAGTATCCAGGATCACCCTAAAACTTATAATTATACTAAAATAAATAACTGACACCACACCTTTCTTTTTGTTGGAATAAAAATTGTTTAGGCCGCGGCCATTTATTATTTGTAATAAAAACATAAATAAATAAATATTTAAAATATAACAAATATGAAAAACTGTAAGCCACCCGATCACCAAGATCCGGGTGCCATTAAATGACACATCATCAAAACTTTATCCATATCAATTCTTAAATATAGACACATATTGTCCCCCTTTGCAAAAACAAAGGTGACCCTCAAATAATAAATTTAGCCGCGACATCCAAGGGAGGGGAGGGGGGGGAAGCTGAAGTTCAATCTTCTTGGTCTTCTTAGCGATGACTGACTGACAAAAGGCGGCAATGAGCCCCTTTATATAGCCCAATTCTGAACCAGAACCGGCCGGTTTATGGCTCTAAGAGCTCTGAATTGAGCGGGAAAAAGACTAATCCGCAAAATCTACCCAGATACAAGGCTAACTATTGGGCGGGAAAACCCCGCAGTTCAAAAATCTCCCTAGTTACAGGCCTCTAATGAGCGGGAAAATAGCCTCAGGAATGCCAGGTCAAAAGTTCAAATGACCTTTATGACCCAGGCCTACCTCAGCCTATACCTAGCACCTACTTACCTCATTTAATAGGCCTAAACCTAACTTATAAATAAACTGCCCTGTTAACTACCCCATGGGGAAAATTGGGGCATAAAATATGCCCATTTTCTTTACATGGGGTAGTATCCAGGATCACCCTAAAACTTATAATTATACTAAAATAAATAACTGACACCACACGTTTCTTTTTGTTGGAATAAAAATTGTTTAGGCCGCGGCCATTTATTATTTGTAATAAAAACATAAATAAATAAATATTTAAAATATAACAAATATGAAAAACTGTAAGCCACCCGATCACCAAGATCCGGGTGCCATTAAATGACACATCATCAAAACTTTATCCAAAAGACAGGAGGGAATTAATTTCCTCCTGTCAACCCCCACACCGCGGCCTTTTCAATACACGTGCCTAAGTTGGTATTAAAAATGTCCAAACCTATTTCTGAAAGGTGGGTGTCATCCGACCTGTATAGACTATCTACCCAACCCTCTAATTCTATGTGCCTAAAAGAAAAGAAACCCATTTGAGGTAAAAGCTTTTCAACTGCTCTATTAATGCGCTTTCTTATTTTCTCCAGTGGTTTAAGATGTTTAAACTTGTGCCATGCTAGCCTTGGGACAATTTCAGAAAAAACCACTAAGATGTTGGGGAAATGCAACTTGATTAACTGAAAATCATCCCTTATCCTAAAGATCAAGTCTAGGGTCCTATCCTTACCTACATCGTTGCCCCCGAGATGGACAATGAGCACATCCGGGGGGCAAGTAAACTGCAACAACCTAAAAATTGCAAACCGAAACTCGGACCATTTCATCCCTCTTTTGCTAAACCAAAATACTTTAAACTTGCTGAGATCCAGACCCAGGTTTTCCTTGTAAGATCTGCTTTCAGCTCTCAATC
Source organism: Pelophylax lessonae (assembly GCF_965119305.1). Lineage (NCBI taxonomy): Eukaryota > Metazoa > Chordata > Amphibia > Anura > Ranidae > Pelophylax > Pelophylax lessonae. The sequence goes on from NC_138770.1 coordinate 589,769,013, forward strand.
TTGCCCAGTGTATAAAGGAATGCCCCAGGATCCAAATCACCCGCTGTTGACCTAAAGAGATTATGAAAAGGTATTAGGACGAATGTAAGACAAGTAAGCATCCGATTTCCACCTACCTATACCTTTAAGCACTGTACCTGTCAAACCTAACCTAGCTGCCTCAGTGGCAGCCCCTATTCTAAACGAATGGGATGACAACTTGTCCTGCTCTAATCCCAGCTTGCGCAAACATTTATTAAATACACTGTTGAACTGGTACCTGGACAATGGTTTACCTGACATATGCACAAAGAATAACTCACTCGACCTTGGCCTGATCATTTGAAATTTTTTTAACAGCATGACAGGGCAAACTTTGGAACCTGAAAAACTGTTTAAAGTAACCCATTTGCCTACACCCAATTGGTCCGTTTTTGAATAGCGGATAAAGAGATGCACGTTGCGGTCCGAAACAATCAAGTCAGAAGAAAAAAGGCCAGCATCCTTAAATCTCCCATCTGGGATTAACTCGGAAATGCGCAGAGCAGCAAAAAACATTAGACTAAATGCAGCCTGAAACAAAGCTGACTCGAATTCCGAATAACAAACCAAATTGCAAGTGTAGCAAAGTTGCTCTAGCAACTCCAAAGTAACTGGCTTTCTAAGGTCTTTACATTGGTTACTTTTCCTGTATCCTTTAAGAGCTTGTTTTACTGAAAAATAAGAATTGCAGGATGGCAGGTTCCTAAGTCTGTTAAAAAAGGAGATCCCTGCCAATATTTTATTGATGTGTGACCAAGACATCCTTTTCAGGAAAAGAGAATTAAGAAATAATAAAACTGAATTTTCAGAAATTTGACTAGGCTCCAAAACACGTTCATGCAAAAAAGACACCCACATGACCCAAGCCGACTGATATCCAGCTAGGGTGGATGGGGCCAAAGACTTGTTAATATTATTGCTGATACTCTCTAGACCAGGTCCCATAAGTGTTGCGGGTAAGGAAAGCCCGATCGATCTGCCTCTGGGTATATGCTGAAAAACTTCTCTACCTGTAGGCGAGACAGAGAATCTGCCATGGAGTTGTCCTTACCAGGGATGTATTTTGCTTTTATCCAAATATTCAGTTGCAAACATTTAAAAACTAAAAATCGCAGCAATTTGATTACCGGCAAGGATTTTGCTGACAGACAGTTGATGGCGAACATGACGCCTTTATTATCTGTGCTAATTAACAAACGCCTGTTCCTATAATGGTGACCCCATATTTCAAGCGCCACCAAAATAGGAAAAAGCTCAATCAGCACGCTGTTCCTCGTATAACCTAAAGAAACCCATCTCTTACACCAGTTGTCCGCGCACCAGTGGGACCGCCAGATGGCAGCGAATCCCACAGAACCCGCCGAATCAGTATATAAACAAAAATCAGAATCCAAAATAAAGTCTTCTTGCCAAATTGATTTCCCGTTAAATCCTATCGAAAATTGCGTCCATACTAACATGTCCTCACGCAATTCGTGAGATAGTCTGACATGCGCTGAAGGCGATTTTAGACCTGAAATAGCCAGATACAATTTCCTAGAAAAAAGTTTACCTAAAGGAATTATTCTAGATGCGAAAGCCAATAAACCTAATAACGATTGCATTTCCTTCAGGCAAACTTTGCGTTTGCGGATCACTGTAAGGAGTAATCTAGTCAATTTTGTGACTTTTTCTTCTGGGAGACTGAATTCCATTAAAAGTGAATCTATCGTTATCCCTAAAAATTCTATGCGCGTGGATGGCAAAGACGTCTTCTCGTGAGCCAAGGGGACCCCAAAACCTCTGCAAATATCCTGAAAAGTATTCAGCAGAAAAAGACAGTCCGTTGTCCCACTTGAACCCAAGAAAAGAAAGTCGTCTAAATAGTGAATGATATTATCCATACCCGACTTCTGAGCTACCACCCATTCCAAAAAAGAAGAAAAACACTCGAAATAAAAGCAAGACAGAGAGCACCCCATTGGTAAACATCTGTCAAAATAAAATAAATTCTCAAATAAAAAACCTAAGGAGTTGAAACATTTTGGGTGAACTGGTAAAAGCCGGAAAGCCGATTTGATGTCGGCTTTAGACATCAGAACCCCCTTACCTAGACGCCTAAGCTTAGTTAACGCATCTTCAAATGAAGAGTACTGAACCGTTGCCCATTCGTCCTCTATCTGATCGTTCAACGATCCTCCCTGAGGATAGGACAGATGATGTATGAGCCTATAAGAATTAGGCTCCTTTTTCTGCACTATCCCCAGGGGGGAAAGACGAAAATTCTCAAACGGAGGAGAGGTAAATGGACCCATAACCCTTCCCATACTGATTTCTTTTTGAATCTTATCTAGGACTACTTATTTTAAACCATTAACCGATTTTAGATTCTGCACAAAAGTACAGCCTTGACCTTCGAAAGAGGGGAGCGAGAAACCTTCACTGAAACCCTCAAACAGGTCAGCCTTCAACTTGTCGGGGTACAGCTGAAGCCAGGTTAACATGTTTCTGAGGTTCACTGGGGACGAAGCTTTTGGGAACTCCACCAGCTGATTGATTTGCCGACTGCATCCTTTTGAAGCATTTGGCAATTGGATGCGCCCCAGAACAGAAGGCGCATTCGTGTTTGTAACGACATGAGCCAGGCCATCGGCATTGTGACTCATTAAAGTTAAAACAAACCCCTTTTTTAAAGCTAGTAGCCGTTTGCTTGGATTGTTGTGTATTGAAATTTGATCTAGCAAGAAATGGCTTTTGGGGAAGGAAAAGGTCCAGCCATAGACTAACATCTTTGATACCCCACTTAAGATTGGGTTGCACGGCCAGCTTCTGCCTAAATGCTACGTCATAGCTGTACCATGCTGTACCGCCAAAATGCCTATAGGCTTCTAAGATGATATCCATGTGTTGTAACAGTCCTAAACTTTTGTTGGGGAATTTTTCACAAACAACGGCAGAATATATAAAAAATGCTTGGAGCCAGTTGTTAAATGATTTTGTAACTGGACGTTTTCTATCCTCCTCATCTTTCTTGTCAGCTTTGGAGAAAAACTCCTTGGAAGACGGCAATAATGAGAGGATATCAATAAAGGCTCCTTGCCAAATCTTATCCTTCATGGCCTCCGACAAGTGAAAGCCAAGGGAAGAGACCTCACATGTCAACGGTTCCCTTAAGGCCACCTCAGGCAAATTCTGCTCCCGAGCTAGCCTAAAAGAGCTGACACTCTTTTCAACATTGGAATCCCTAATTATATCTTCTCTAAACTCGCCACTAGGTGGCATCCATACTTCACTAGCATTGTGTCTATGGCAATCATCAACTCTTCCCATTAATGCACTGAAGTCAGAGAAAAATTTTCCAAACAGGTTAAACATATCCTCTTTAACTGGCCGTCTGCCAGACTCACCGCTTTGAGAATCATAGTCCCTGGCGATGCTACTTCCTTGCTCCCGCTCTGCTTCACCTGTTGGGAAAAAGTTCTGCCTATTTGCAGACAGGTTAGCGCTCCTCTCACCTGTCACCCTGGCGGGCTGACTTGGGGATGGTTGTCCTCCTCCTTCTTCGGCCGCTTGCGTACCCGCCGGCCGTCCTGCTGCTGTCGCTGCCTCCGCTACCGATGCCGTTGCTGCCGCTGCCCGTCCCGCTCCTGCCGCTGTCACTGACCCGCTGCTCTTCCGCTGACTTGTGGACCGTTGTTACCTCCGCTGTCCGGGATTCCTGTGGGGAGAAGAAGGGGGAGAAAATCTTTGCCGGGGCGTCCTCTTCCGCTTCCCGGCGACCCCGTCACGACCGGAGGTGACGGAACTTCCGCGGCTGCGCATTGACGAATGCGACCGCTCCTCCTCCTCCGGGTCCGTGGACACCATCATTCTTCCGCCGGACTCCGACATGCTTGGAAGACTTCCTCCGGCCTCCACCGCTCCGCTACCGATGGGTCCTCTCACTCGGACATCCGCAGGCTGGCCGTCCGAATCCCCCAACGGCAGGTCCAGACACCGACGGATCCATTCGTCGCCTCCAACGCCGCCGGCCCTCTCGATAAGACTTCTCATCAGGCTCATCTTGCTCTTGACACGGTGAGAATCTTCAGCCTTCTTGGCACAACAGCCGATATTCTTGAAAGCTGCTCACTCGAGTCTTGACCCGTAGTCCTATCTTCTGAGAAGCCGGGGAAAAACACCTCAAAGTAGCTGATAGAAGCTGAAGTTCAATCTTCTTGGTCTTCTTAGCGATGACTGACTGACAAAAGGCGGCAATGAGCCCCTTTATATAGCCCAATTCTGAACCAGAACCGGCCGGTTTATGGCTCTAAGAGCTCTGAATTGAGCGGGAAAAAGACTAATCCGCAAAATCTACCCAGATACAAGGCTAACTATTGGGCGGGAAAACCCCGCAGTTCAAAAATCTCCCTAGTTACAGGCCTCTAATGAGCGGGAAAATAGCCTCAGGAATGCCAGGTCAAAAGTTCAAATGACCTTTATGACCCAGGCCTACCTCAGCCTATACCTAGCACCTACTTACCTCATTTAATAGGCCTAAACCTAACTTATAAATAAACTGCCCTGTTAACTACCCCATGGGGAAAATTGGGGCATAAAATATGCCCATTTTCTTTACATTCTCTCAAATATATAGGGGTCTAAATTACCCCAACTTACTCCACATTATTTGATGCGAACTGCCCCCTTTTAAATCGGGAAATACATCAAAATTTGAAACTGTGGAATAATCTTCCACTCTTTTTTATGGGTCGTATTATGGCAGTTAAAATGTCTGTACTACCCACATTGTTATACTTGTTTGAATGCCTCTCGGTCCCAGTCCCCAGGTCTCATTTACATAGCCTAAACAGGGCTTTTACTAATTTTATATGGCATTATAAAACTCATAGCACTGCTAGCTCTGTGTTGTATACGTCTACGACCATAGGTGGTTTGGGTGTTCCTGATCTGACTAAATATGATGTGGCTACTCATTTCTGTCCGCTAGTATCCTGTTCTTCTCAACATGCCTCCAACAGATGAACTTAGATAGAAAGTGCCTAACAGCATCCTATACATTCCAACTCTTTGATAAGGTCTTCTTCTTAACAGACTTTTAAATCATTGAAACCCTTCCTCTGGTCTCCTATAATTTTTTTCACACATCTTCTGGCAGCAATGTGAGCAAAAATATTCCCTTGAATCTCCAAGCTCCCTCTTAATATAATTCTGTATAACCCAGAGATTCTAGATAGTCTCTCTAAGACTCAAATGAATCCCTGGGCCCAAACTCGTTTATTCCAACTTAAACATCTTCTCTGTCTAACCATCCGCAAAGTTTACATTTTTAAAGACTTGCACTGTAAGTGTACACAAAAAATGCCTACTTGTATGTTTTATTCCTATTTAGAATTGAAGCATTATATGTCTATGCTAAAGCCCTCTCTCACATTTCCACAAACCCACGCAATTTGAATGTGATTTCTCTATCGTCCGTTGACAGATGCAGCCTCATCTCCATGAGCTGAGTGGGTTTATGCTCCTCCTATCAGGAGTAGTCTAGGCAGTTAAAATTTGAATACACACACCCAGGAGGCTGTCCCTCTAGGCATAAACCCCCACTGCATTACTCAGCACATCAGTTTGTTGCTGCCTAAATAAGGAGTAGGACCTAGGTTTCCTGCTGGGACTCCAGTCTCATTTTCCTTTATTCTATTCAGAATATTTTATTTTATTTATCTTTACTCACTTGCTAGCTAGTGTTCAGGAAAGAATTTCCCAGCGATCTACAAGCAACAATGCCGGCTAGGGCTTCGTCCTGGAGAATCTAGATCCTTATGATCCCCCGGTCTGGCCTACGAGCGTGAGCAAGTTATAGTTCTGACCTAGGCCTAGCCACGACTGTGCCCCCTGGTCCGGAGGCAGACGAGCCTGTGAGCATATGCCTCACTGGGACACATCGACCTGGAATGCCATGAGTCGCAGAGTGCCCATCGGCTAGCCGCGACCCCACTTCAGGTGGGAGGCAGTCTTCCCAGAGCGGAGCCTACCCAGTCCATAGTATGGTGAGAAAATGTGCCCCCCTTTGCCCCTGCTGGCCTTGGGGGGATGTAGGCCCTCCCTGGGGATAATGGGATTTGTGCACCCCAAGAGATCCCCCTGGCCTGCCTGGTACCCAGTCTGTGTGTCCTTCCCTGTCCTTGCTATGGGGGGGGGGGGTGACATGCTACCTTGGGCTTGCTGGTCCCTGTTGTGGTTCCTGAGGCATTCATGTGTCGGTCCCTAGCTGCATAGTGCGCTGTGGGCGCTGCCAGCTTAGATGTGGGCGATGAGATTTTTTTTCTCCATAGACTTGTATGGGGCAGCCATTCCCTGCTTCTGTACAGAGGTTCTTTCCTGCCTTTCTCCATGCTGTGATAGATCAGGAGTAAATGTGTCTGAGGTGGTAATGTATTGGGTGTCTCTGCGGGCATATCCTTATCCTTCTTCCAGTTTGGCTTAAAGGGGTTCCCTGCAGACCGCTCCGATCGGTGGTAGATACCACGATTGGCGCTCTTAAAGCGACAGTGTTTTTTTGCACTATGGAGTCCCAAACTGGAAAAACCACCCTCAGATCCACTCTGTGTGACTCCCCGACAGTCCGGATCGCAGTCGCTGGCCGCGATTTCAGCTGCCCTGGAAAGCCTGGCGACTAAAGTTGATTTAGTCCTAAAAAAGGTTGATAGCTGAAAACCGCAGGCCTCTGATTCAGAGGCTGATGGGGTCGCCCCTGACGCCCCCCTACCTGAGGGGTCGCTGTCCTCGCTGTCAGAAGGTAAACAGGACCTGTCTTCTTCAGCTGCAGTGTGGGAACACGCATTAGTGGAAGCCCTGATTATTTCAGTGAGGGATATTTTAAAATTGGCTGATGAGCCTACGCCAGCAGGGACGTGGTTGGCTTTTGGCTCCCAGAAATATGGCAGGGTTTTCCCTTGTCCAGACACCTTTCACGATATTGTAAATGACCAGTGGCAGCACATGTTAGTGGTGCCTAAATGCTTTAAATGCTGGTATCCTTTTTTCTGAAAAGGTCTCCAACCGTTGGACGGTGCCAACTAGGGTGGACCATCCTGTTTCCAGATTGAACATATCTCCCCTGGTGCCTGTGGAGGATTCCCCTGTTTTTACAGATCCAGTGGACAGGCGGGTGGAATCCCTTTCCCGCCATCTTCATGTACTGGTGGGTTCCATTTTAAAACCATTTTTCGTGTCTGTGTTGATTTCACAGAGGGTGAGTCTTTGGCCCCCGAGACTGTTCCTCCGGAACGGCTGAAACTGTTGGACCAGGTGATCCATGTTCTGGTGTTCCTGTGTGATGCGTCTTTGGATGCGGCTCCCCTGGTGGCCAGGGTTTCGGCCGTAGGCATTGTTTTAAGATGCATGAACTGGTTGAAGAACTGGTCGCCTGACCAAGCTTCTAAAAAGGCCTTAGCTGATCTCCCTTTTCTGGGAGACAGGTTGTTTGGCGATTCATTGGATGAGTTGGTCAAGGGAATGACTGGCGGGAAGAGTACTCTTCTTCCTCAAGCTCCCAAGGGTAAGAAACCCCGTGCTAAGCAGAGTCCTTACTTTTCTGCTCACAAACTGTTTTTTTCGTGTCTCTGGGGCGCAAGAAAAAGGTAAGCCATTCAGAAATTCTGGAGACCAAGGCTGGTCAGTCCAGTGCGGCAGACAAGTCCTCTTCAGCATGAAGGGGCGCCTTCGTCCGGCTCAGGGGTGGAGGGACGTCTGCACTTCTTTCCGGAACCCTGGACTTCCTTCATTCAGGATGATTTGGTTTGCGAACTGTTTTTTTCCAGGTACAAGATCGAATTCCGGTCCCGGCCAGGGAACAGGTTTTTTTCAGTCAAATCTTCACCTGTATTCAGAGCATTTGAAGGATCTGTGGGAGGCTGTGCGAGATCTCCTGGCTCAAGGAGTGATTGTGCCGGTCCCCCAACAGGAACGCTCTCAAAGTTTCTATTCAAACCTGTTCACTGTGCCCAGAAAGGAGGGCAAAGTGCGTCCAATCCTGGACCTCAAGGCTTTCAATAGCTTTGTGCGGGTGCAGAAGTTTCTAATGGAGTCCATTCGGTCAGTGGTCGCATCTTTGAATCAGGGGGATTTTATGGCTTCCATCGATCTTAAAGATGCGTAACTCCACGTCCCCATATTCGAGGGACATCAGCGATTCCTCCACTTTGCGGTGGCAGAGGAGCACTTTCAATTTGTGGCGTTTTTACCAAGGTGAAGATGGTTTGGAGCACCTAATAGGTTTTTATTGCTGTTTATGCCCCCTTTAAGGAGATTCCCCCTCTTTGTTTGTCTTGTTTACCATTATCATTGAAAGAGAAAGTAAATGAAAATCCCACATTTTGGGTTGTCCCCAGAAAAGTAATAAGAGGAAATCTTCCAATGGGCACACTAGTTCTGGTGAGTTGGGGACCCCAAGGGATTCCCTTAATTTACAGGGATTTCCTCTCATTTCCAATGGGACACACTTTGCAAAAAGAAAAACTTACGGGTCCCTTTCTCAATCCAAAAAAAAAAAAAAGTTTTGCCCATAGTTCTACAATAACACGGAGTTGAATAGCAGTAGTTTGCAGCAACATACAGGAGTGGTGATCAACTTACTTGATACAAAAGGGGGGAGGGCACAAGTGCAGCCTTTGACTTCTTCATAGAGCCACACATAATTTTCAATGCATGTAAAGTGACAGAAACCTGTCAAACTGCAGACATGCACCAGGAAATTGGCAGAGACTACAAACATGCTATAGGAGTTGGAGACTGGGGACATGCTTCAAGAGATTGTCATGGACTGGAGAGATTGGTGCCATTCGACATAGCTCCCAACTGTCCCTGGTTTTGAGGGACTGTCCCTGATTTGTAACAGTCCCTCTTTCCTCCTAATTTGTCCCTCATTTTGGTCTGATCTATATGGTTGTATATAAAAATGCACTATTTAGCTCTCAAAAAGTGTTTCCCAGTTGTACATTTTCCATCTAAATTGCTGCATTTGTAAATTTCAAAAGCCAGTATAAAGGAACAGTAGTGGTAAAAAAAAAAAAGTAAAAAAAAATAAAAGCACTAACTAATCTCTTCTTTTGTATAATGCTCCTTTAACAGGCTGTCGACAGCCCGCCGCAGTTATACGGCGGCAGGCAGCCGCTTCCAGGCAAATCGCCGTAGCTGTATGTCGCTCTCGTACACACACGACTAGGAAGCGAGCGCGCGCCGCTGCCGGCGCACTCCCACTCGTCAGCAGGGAAACCGATGCACGGGGTCAGGCGGCTCCGATTGCTGCCTGACACCCGCGATTGTTCCCTGCTGAGAGAGAAGTACATTCGGCTGTTGTAAACACGGCTGACCATTCTTCTCCCTGCAATGATCACAGAGCCCATGTGATCCTTCTATATAGGATCACATAGTGCAGCGCTATGAACAACAAAATAAATTGTGCTTAAAAAAGGATAAACAAATGCAATATGGTGACATAATATGCATCAAAAACGTGAGTCCATTCAGCACATGGAGATATAAAGAGTCCACTAAAGAATGAAGATCCCAAGATGTGGAAAACAGAATGGAAAACAGGCACCCGTGCAGATAGACAAGGTGGCAGCTTACCACAATGCGTGGGCCTCCAAGTTAATGGAAAGGCCACTGAAAGTATAAGATGTTAGCTCTTATGGGCTGGACTCTCTCCTCTGCACGAACAGACCAGGTTTGCACTTCAGTTATCCTCCGCCTATTCATAGATCCAGGAATGACTCCGGAGTATATGGCTCAACTTGGTTTAATCTCGGCTTCTTGTGATCCCTGAGAGGTGCAAACAAGTGAAGCAATGAAAATGTAGAAATGCCACGCCCAGCTTTGCTTGACAGGTGGAAAAAACAATCAAACAATCACCTCAACTTAGCTTGATTGTGATCCCTGAGAGGTGCAAACAAGTGAAGCAATGAAGATGTAGGAATGCCACGCCCAGCTGCAGCCTAAACTTGCCTTGTTTTCAACTTCTTTAATCCCAAAGAGAAGAGAACAACGCAGATATAAGACCGACACGACCACTCCCGGCTCCCCCCCGACTCTATGCCCAGGATCATGTATATTTGAGAATGTCATATAGCAGAATGTGAGAAATATATATATATATATATTTTTTTCAAAACTGTCGCTCTTTTTATGTTTATAGCGCAAAAAATAAAAATCGCACAGGTGATCAAATACCACCAAAAGACAGCTCTATTTGTGGGAAAAAAAGGACATCAATTTTATTTGGGGTACAGCGTCGCACGACCGTGCAATTGTCCGTTAAATTAGCGCCGTGCCGAATCGCCAAATAGGGCCTGGTCAGGAAGGGGGTAAAACCTTCCGCGGCTGAAGTGGTTAAGGGAGCATGGCAGGGGGTGTGTCTTATGCCTACATAGGTGTCCCTCATTCCCATCTCAAAAAGTTGGAAGGAATGCATTACAGCCTCTTTACAAATCAATGTTTGTGTTGCTTACAGCCCATTTTAATATTGCTTGTGCCACAATTGGTATTTCTGTCACTACAATTCATTATAAAATAGAAGATAAAAAACAAGGGATCGACAGCTCAGAAAAATCAAATCCAAACCATTAATTCCTAGAAGACAGGCTAGAGAAGATTTTTCTATCACTGGTTTGAGCAATCCTTAAAACAGGATATTGCATGCAAGGGTCCCTGAGAGCCTCACTGGAAGTGCCAAAGGACCTCATACAGCCCCAAGGTTATGGGTGGGCATCAGGGATCTATAGTATGGGAAATCAAGTGTTTGTGGCTTAACATAGCTGCAATTAAGGACAATTATTTTATAATTAGATGCTTAAGGTCACTGCATAATAAAGATTGCATGGCACTAAATGTATGTACAGACTTCTCAAGTTATTTGTGCAGGGAAAGATTAAGTAAGGCAGTCTACTACCTAAGGCACATATAAATATCCTGGTTTTCTTCCCAGCATTCTGGTATGATACTTTGAGAATAGTAAGCTTACTATTCATACATGTTATCTTTAGACCTGCTCAGATTTTTAATAAATTAGTCCAAATACAAATTTATCTGCAGCTAGTAGATGATAACCAAATAAACCTGAACATCTTAGAGTGGTTGTAAAGGTAAAATGTTTTATGCCTTAACCACTTAAGGACTGGAAGGTTTTGCCCTTTTAATGACAAGGCCATTTTTTGCGATACAGCACAATTTTAACTGACAATTGCGCGATCGTGCGACGCTGTGCCCAAATAAAATTGTTGTCATTTTTTCCCCCCACAAATGGAGCTTTCTTTTGGTGGTATTTGATCACATGTGTGATTTCTATTTATTGCGCTATAAACAAAAAAAAAAAAAAAAAAGAAAATTCTGAAGAAAAAAAAAAGAAATATATTTTTCACTTTCTGTTATATAACATTCCCAAAAAAAAAATTTAGCACCATATTTTTGGTAAAAAAAAAAAATCTCAATAAGCGTATTTTGATTGGTTTGCGCAAAAGGTATTGCATCTACAAACTAGGGGAAAGACTTATGTCATTTTTATTTATTTTTTACTAGTAATGGCGGTGATCTGCGATTTTTAGAGGGACTGCGACATTGCGGCAGACAGATTGGACCCCTAACTGACATTTTTGACACTTTTGGGGGGACCCGTGACACTACTACAGTAAATAGTGCTAAAAATAGTACAGTAACAGTGCATAATGACACTGGCAAAGGGTTAACCCAGGGGCTATCAAAGGTTTAAGTGTGAGCCTAGGGTAGTGTTTTCTAACTGTATGGGGGAGGGACTTGTGGAATCAACACAGAGACCTGTGATCCGAAAAAGGAGTATCACAGGTGCTCTGTGTTCATTCCAGAGAGAACAACAGCCTGTTGTGTTTCTCTCTCCACGGGGAGCGATTGTGGGTGCTGGCGGCAATCGCGGCCGCCAGCCCCATGGATCGGCTTCCCCATTGCCTAACGGGGGGTGGGCGCGTGCACGCCCCCAGGAGCGATCCTGCTAACCACCGTACAGGTACGGCAGTTTGCGCACCCGGGCCAATCTGCCGCAGTATATATGCAGTGGGCGGACGGCAAGTGGTTAATGCATTCTCTTCATTAAGGTAAAAAACCTTTCAATGTTGGCTCCCCCCCAGCCCCCCTTAAATTCTTACCTGGGCCCTGTCTTGATCCAGTGCTGTGCATGTCTGCAGCAGCAATGCTCTATTGTTCTGGGAAAAAATATAATACAAGTAGAGGAGGGCAATGGAAGGGGGCGTGGCACAAACGTTTTTCACACTTACGCAGCTGATGTTAACCCCAGGAGCTCTAAAAGATTAGCACTATGGGGAGGAGCCAGGGGCAATGGCTGGAAGACTTCCATACTATGCAGCAGCCCACCGGGCATGAGACACACTTTATTACAGGTAAGTTATATCCCTATTTTATATATATATATATATATATATATATATATATATATATATATATATATATATATATATATATATATATATATATATATATAAAAGTAAAGTTTGGGTGTTATAGACCATGTGCAAAGACGGTTAACTTTAAACAGAGAGGTGTTTGTTTACTTTAACCACTTAAGGACCAGGCCTATTTCTGACACTTGTTGTTTACAAGTTAAAATCAGTATTATTTTTCTAGAAAATTACATACATAGAACCCCCGAACATTATATATATATTTTTTTAGCAGAGGCCCTAGAGAATAAAATGGAGATTGTTGCAATACTTTGTCACATTGTATTTGCACAGCGGTCTTACAAACGCAGTGAATGAAAAAATAATAGAACGGTAAAGTTAGCCCAATTTTATAATGTGAAATAGAATGTTACGCTGAGTAAATTGATACCTAACATGTCATGCTTCAAAACTGCACACGCTCGTGTAATGGCGACAAACATTGGTACTTAAAAATCTCCATATCCATAGGCGACGCTTTAAAAATGTCTAAAGGTTACCAGTTTAGAGCTACAGAGGAGGTCTAGGGCTATAATTATTGCGCTCACTCTAAGGATCGCGGCGATACCTTACATATGTGGTTTGAACACCGTTTACATATGTGGGCGCAAGTTGCGTTCGCTTCTGCGTGCGAACTCCGAGGGGACAGGGCACTTTAATTTTTTTTTCTTATTTATTTTACCTTTTATTTTTTATTTTTACACTGTACCCTTAAAAAAAAATGTTTTGATCACTTGTATTCCTATTAAAAGGAATGTAAACATTCCTTTTAATAGAATAAAGCAGTTCAGGTCCTCTTTAATGTGAGATCTGGGGTCAAAAAGACCTCAGATCTCACATTTACACTTAAAATCAAAAAGAAAAAAAGAAAAACATTTCATTTTTTCAGCAAGAAAAAAAATGGGCCCTTAAAGGCTGTTGGGCAGAAGCGACGTATGACGTCGCTTTGGTCCTCCAAGGCCTTAGAGTTGAGTGGGGTTAATCTTGCCCTCACTCAACTTCCTGCCTGGGACACTGAAGGACCGGATCATTTTCCCTGCTACTGATGGCTCTGGTAAGCAGGGAAAATCACTGGGAAGCAGCAGGAGGGGGATGGGCACCTCTTCCATTGCCCATAAAAGTGATCCCTCGGCGAATCTGCCGCTGGGACCACTTTCGCTTTTGTTCATTGGCGGACTCAGCTCCTGATCTTCTTAACCATTGGGTTATGCTGCCCCCTACAGGAGTAGGACACTAGGCAGAAAAAAGATGGGCTACGCCTATGGGCAGTCCCAGGAGGTATACTCCCTCTCTCTGCTATAGGTACTCAGTTTTTCTCTGCCTAGTCAGGAGTAAGGACCTAGCTCCTTGCTGGGATTTCTGGTTCTGGCAAGGTTTTCTTTTTAGATAGAATTTTTTTCTCCTGGATTTTTTCCTGTGAGATCTACAATCAACTGCCAGACTCGGTGACAGGCTGGATAATCTAGATCCATTGGTCACCCCAGTCTGGCCAGCGAGGGCACACAAACCTCAGCTCCGCGCTAGGTTGGCCGCGACATAGCCCCACCGGACGGGGCTGGCCTGCGAATTAAAAGCCTTGCGAGGTTGCATACGACTTGGTCTCGGCCCAAGTCGCAGCGTTCCTCCTGGCTGACAGCCCCCCCTCATTTTGATGGAGAGGAGGTTCTGACTGGAGCGGTGCCTGTATGGTTTCTGGTATGGTAAGTGACTGTCTCCCATCCCCCACTGGAGGGATTTGGGGTGGATGTGGTCGGTCGGACCCCTGCATTCCCCTCCTTCCCGTTAGGCACCCCCCTCATCGTTCTGGTGGTCCCTGTGGGCCATATCGCCTTCCCCTATCCTTTACTGACGCTGGGGCTGTGGGGTTGCCTGGTCCACCACCTGGGGTAGGGGCAGGCTGCTGTGCTGGTAAATGGGGGCGGGGAGGTGCGCTGCCGTCAACTGGGTGATGGGCTGTACCTGGTGGGGGCTCCCGCCTGTCCTGTTTTCTGAGGCCTAGGCATCCCTCCTGGGTCCTTGGGAGCCTTGTGGGGCCGCCATTTTGGTGTAGCCCGTGTGCTCAATGCACAGGGACCATGTTTGTGTAGTCCCACGGGCATTTTGCAGTGCTTTGCTGATGACAAAAGCTGCAGCTGTGACAGTGAAGCCCTGTGGGCAGCGATTTTGGCGGTGGGAGCCCCTCCTCATCCCCTAGTGCTGAATGCTAAGTCTTTTCACTTCCTGATTGCCGCGTGTGGAGTGCAGATTATCCTGGTGGCTGCAGGTTCCAAATAAAAAATTCAGCCAAGCGCTCACTCCAAAGGGGAAGACTGGCGTGCTGCTCTTCTCAGGCAGGGAACTCCAACATGGGTACATAAGAAAAAGAGAGAAAGGAGGCGCAAACACCTAGTGCATTACCTGTGGTCACTGTATAATTTTAATAAATTGCCAAATGCATACTCACAGACATGAAGATAATAAAAGCATGTTACAAGAATCCACCATACATGAACTGGAACATGTCCTTGAAATCAGGACCGCCTACGCGTTTCGGAAGTCAAGCCTGAGGAAGGGGGCTTGACTCCTTCCCATATCGGGGGTGGGGGGACATTGCTGGTTTCCGGACCCGTGGACTTCCCTGGTACAAGACAAGTGGGTCCACAAAGTCATTCCGTCCAGCTACAAGATTGAGTTTCGTTCTTACCCCCCCTCCCCCCCCGGCAAGGTTCTTTCCTTCGAACTTGCGCATTGTCCCCAGACCACTTACAGGGTCTGTTTAGAGTGGTACAAGACCTGTTCCTTCATGTTGATTGTCCCAGTTCCGTCATCAGAACATTTCCAGGGTTTTTACTCAAACCTGTTTACAGTTCCCAGGAAGGAAGGAAAGGTGCGTCCAGACCTCAATGCGCTGAACTACTTTGTGCGGGTGCAGAAGTTCAGAATGGAGTACATTCGCACGGTGATGGTATCCCTGCGTCAGAGGGATTTTCTTGCCTTTATCGACATCAAGGATGCTTACCTTCACATTCTAATATGTGCGTTCACCAGCGCTTCCTCCGCTTTGCGTGGGAGAGGAGCATTATCAGTTTGTGGCGTTAACCTTTGGTCTCGCCTCTGCTCCTTGGGTCTTCACAAAAGTGTTAGCCCCGGTGCTCGCATTGTTACGCCAATGGGGATCCCGGGACTGGGCTACTTGGGCGACCTCCTTCTGTGAGCAGAGTCTCCTCCTGCTCTGGTGGAAAACCTGGAAATCACCATAAAAACGCTGAGGGAGTTCGGCTGGATTTTCAGAAGTCTGCTCTGGTTCGGTCCACAAAGCTGAACTATCTTGGTCTTTTAGTTTGCACAGTTACATACGAGACCCCTGCAAAGGGAGATTCTGGCCAAATGGGACAAGACCCTGCAGTCTCTGGACAATCCGATCCGACTGAGCCGGGGAATGAAAGAGTCCCTGATATGGTGGCTCTGTGTTTCGACTGGGAAAATCCTTCCTCCCCTTGTATTAGACAGTGGTCACCACTGATGCCAGCCTGTCCGGCTGGGGAGGCGTCCTCTGCAAAATTCTGCTCAGGGGATCTGGACACTGGAAAAGTCCAGAAAACCGAGCAATGTCTTGGAACTCTAAGCAATCAGACTGTGCCTGGAACATTGGACGAATCGTTTTCAGGGATGTCCAGTGCGCATTCAATAGGACAATGCCACGGCCGTGGCTTATGTCATTCACCAGGGGGGCACAAGAAGTGTCCTGGCAGCTCTGGAGGTAGCCGGCATTCTAAGGTGGGAAGAACGGTTCATTCCAGCCCTCTCCGCCGCACACATTCCCGAGGTGGAAAACTGGCAGACGGATTACCTCAATCAGCAGGCATTGGACCAAGGGGAATGATCACTTCATCTGGAGGTGTTTCATCAGTTGTGTCTCCGGCGGGGCATTCCCGAGTTGGATCTCTACGACTATTTCCAGATAGATCAGACAGACGGTGGTTCAGGCCTATTCCATCAAGGGTCAGGTTCCTCCTTTCCCTGTCAAGGCGCATTCTACTTGGGCGCTCAGTGCCTCCTGGGTCTTCCGCATCAGATATCAGTGACGCAGATTTGCAAGGCAGCCACCTGGTCGTCAGTGCACACTTTCACAAAGTTCTATAAAGTGGATGTGTTGGCATCTGCGGATGCTTCCTTTGTCCGCAAATTTTTGCAGGCTGCTGTTTAGAAGACCTGGTCCTCTTTGAGGGTGTATTGTTCTTTTCAGGTGAGCTCCAGTTGTTCTAGTTGAGCTCCTGTTTACCTGGTTGGCTAAAGTTTAGCCTTGGTAATTTTTTTTCACTGTTCCCACCCTCCATGTTTAACACTGCTTTGGGACGTCCCAATGGTTAAGAAGCTCAGGAGCTATATCCATCAATGAACGAAAGAGTGGGATTTTTGACTAACCGTAAAATCCATTTCTCTGATGTTCATTGCTGTAAGTCAAAAATCATATTTTTATGTAAAAGAGGACCACCGGCCATGTAGAAAAATACCTGGGTTGTGGCAGCTAGCTGTTGCCATAACCCCGGTATTTAACTTCAAAGTAGCAACGTAAATATGCGGCGGGCGGTCCGGAAGTGGTTAAGGCAAACGCAAAGAAACGCTTCCAGGAGCAAAACAAAATGCAACACAAAATGTCTGCTTGTCTTCAGCACAACAGCATAGATGGGACTTTACCCCAGGGGTTAGCATGGTCCCAGTCTGGCTATCTGGCAGCTTCCAGCAAACGTTCCTGTAGTCAGGAGTGGAGGCCCTTTCCCACCCGAATATTACTTCAGGGCATCTGAAATTCCAGGTCCCAAATATCTCTTTAGTAACACAGAGAGGTCTGCGAGTCAGTCCTGTCTTTTACATGGCTTCCCCGGAATTTCTCACCCGTCAGAGGTGAGACCCGTGAGTACCCACACGCTTCTCTTAAAGGGACCATAACCCGAACACTGGTGCCACATAGCACCCGTCCAGGACCCAACCTTGGCGTCCTGTACAACATATATATACTTCAGCTTTAAGTAAATTTGTTTTATCACAGACTTTTCCCACCCACTGTTAAAAGGAAATTTATACTCACAGCATACACTCTCATTTTCTAACATCTGCATTGTACCAGCAATACAGACAATAGTTATTTTTCACAATCCAATAAAAGCTTACTTAGAAAATCACCTTTCATGTTGTGTGTGCTGCCTATCTGCTGCCCATCTCTTTCCACATCTTCCAGGGTTGTGCTTTGCATCTTCACCTCTGCTGTTTACTTTAATTGCTAAGGACTACATATCCCATGGTGCCTTGCGGCCTGCAAGCATCAAATCCTATACTGCCTCATGAAACTCCTCCTCTGAGCTCCTCTGAAGTTCAGAAGGCAGGCTCTGTGAAATGTGTGACACAGAAGTGTGCCTATCAATATAGGCATAATGAATATGTGTCAAAGAATTCAAGGGAGTAAAGATGTGGTGATCTTCAAAAAGTAATACTGCTTACTGTTGGAAAGGCCATGCAATTCCGTTTACAGACTTTCAGAAAACGTCAGCATACTGTATATTTAAATCCCTTCCAGGACAATACTTCTATGCAGCTTCCGCTGAGCAGATAGGAAACTGAAATATGTAGAGGAAAATTATCCAAGTACCGGTAAGTGGAAAACTGAACCATGGACTGCAGTGCTGTAAGGCCACAGTTCTTTCAGCCAAGGTAATATGCTGTCTTTATTATTATTTAGTACAGCCAGACACAGACTTGTTAGGTTAACTTTTTCTTTAAAAACAAACCAGCGCCTGTGAGACAGTAAAATTTGTTGGAGTTATCAAACGCTGAATTTATGACCTGTGGAATAAAGTTTTAGAGCTTTTATTTTTAAAACAAAGTTCGGAATGTGTTGGTTCCCTGGAGCTGGGCATTGCAACTCTAAGGTCTCTGAGATATCAAGCTTTTATGTGGAGCTAAGGAGAAAATGGGAAAATGAAAAGATGACCTGGGGTCATGCAGTACATAGCTGACATATTGCATTCTAGCCAGTGGGTGAGATAGCCATAGATTCACTTTAACTTTAACTGGAGAAATCAACATCTTACACATTAACTACCTCCTGACTTTGACAATCTCTGGAGATTAAAACCAAAAAAAAAAAAAATGTAATTTCTGTCACTCAACAATACAGTGTTTTCAGACTATACATAATAGCCTGAAATATTACTTCAAATAACTAGTACTTTGGCTACTACTATGAACTAATAATAGAAATATAGAATAATATTTTTATTATATTAGACATTTTTCATCTTAAAGGTGTTCCAGTAAAATGTAACATTTTATATTCAAGTGAACCTGTCTTTTTTTGAGACTTATACTATATACCCAAGTTGCCCAATCTATAGGCTTTCGCCTTGTATTGTGTGGTCCTCAGAAGGTGTTGCTGCTTACTCATGTGAGGAAAAAAAAAATATTTTAGACTGGCTTCCAGTAGTTAAATGGTTTATTAACACTATTTTTCTGTACAGTCAATCCCCTTTTCTGTGCAGTCAGTTTTCCTTTCATCCAATCTTTTATAATGGATCTTGAGAAGAATATCAAATTTGACACCAAAAATTTTAAGGGGGCTGTAGGGAGCCCAAATGTGTAATGTACAGGACGTCAAGGATGGGTCCTGGACAGGAGATATATTTCCCACTATTTGGGTTGTAGTCCCTTTTAAGGGAGAGCTCAAGAGACATTGTTATTGCTCAATAGTTTTCACCCATGCAGGGTAAGGGGTTCCAGGTAGTCCAGTTTGTGAGGAGAGGACTGATTTTTAATACTAGAATAAGGACAGGGATGGACGGCTTTTAGGGTGACATAACGAAAAAAAATAGTATTTCTTTATTGAAAAGCCAGCCTACATGTTTCAGACGTTAGTCCTTAGTCATGGCTTAGTCCTTAGCCATGACTGATGACTAACTTCTGAAAAGTGTATGCTGTTTTTACAGCACTGTACGTGTCTTTTTATTAAAGGAATACTATTTTTTGGATGTCATCTTGAGTGCTGACCATCCCTTTCCTTATTCTGGTATGTTGGAGTTGTTGGCAGCCTCGAGGTCTGAGCACCATGTGGAGCTGTTATGTGAGAAGGTTGTAGCACCTACACACCTGTTTTTCCTTGATTTTCAGTACTCTCTAGGTTGGTAAGTCCTCAATTGGGACCTGGAGTTTGGAGGTTCAGAGAGACCTTTGGTTTGGAAAGAACTTCCTAGGTTACAGGGACTTTGCTCCTGAAAGGGTTAACCCCTGTAGATCAGAGTCCAGAAAAGGAAGAGGAAGCAGCCAACACCTATCCGTGAGGTGGAGTAGAGCAGAACACAGCTGAGCAAATAGTGTGGGCTAGCTTGTGGCTGAGACATGGTTGTTGAATTATGGAGACCTCCTCTTTGGGACCCGTTGTGTGACAGGCGGTGAGCTAACCATTTATTTGTATATCAAATTGATAGACCATTTTTGTTTGCTGAGGATAAGCTGTTTATCTGTTCACCTGTTTTTGTAAAATAAAAGGGCTGTTTGCGTTTACCAATATGACTGGTTTATGGTCCTAGGTTTCACCAAATGACAGTAAGCATGAAATTGTAAAGGGGCTGTAATAGCACTTAACTCTAGCTATCTCATGTAGCATGCCTCTATTGTATGACTGTCTTCTGAAGCATGTATTCCATTTCAAACAACTTTTTGTAGCATGTTCTCAGTCTCGGACTCTGACCGCCTCTTGTAGCATATTCTTAGCTTTGCACGGTCTCTTGTAGAATGCTTGTAGTCTCTGACCATTTGCTGTTGCATGGCTGCAGTTTTCTGCACCTTTACATTTACGGAATATTATTAGCGGCCCCCTAGGTAATGTCAGAAAGAGCTTTAACATTTAAGAGGTCCATGCATAACTTTCAGTGCCTGTTGTTAGGTCCATATGTTACCTAAAGATATAGTAACTTTAAGCGGCTAGCCTTTGGGATTAATAAAGTAATCTGAAAACCTTGTCAGAAGTGACTCGTGCAGATACCAGGGGAACAAGGCAGCAAACAAAAAATTACACAGAAAAAAAGCATATAATACTCACCTACCTAGGTGGATGCCGCATCGAACCAATCCCCCACCCCCCCCCCACCCCCACCAGGGTTAACTGGAGCGGAGAGCTGTTGAGCGACCCACTGATAGCCCGAGCTAGCTTCCTGTCTAGGGTTCTGAGTAGATCCTGGTCATATGATCTGGATCATTTCAGAGCCTGGACCATCTTTGTGACATCAGCTGACCGCAGTCTTTAGCCCACTGTCGGCTGAAAATGGGTCACAGGAGTGCAGAACTAACTGCACTCCTGTGATCCATAGGAGAAGTTGCTTTGGCTATTCTTCTTTAGTGCTCTGTGTTGAGACAGTAACACACTATAGAAGGATATGTTTTGTTCATATTCCATGTCTGAGGTTTACAACCACTTTAAATGTAGGTATTTCCACTTCGAGTTCAGGTTTAGAGTAATCTAAAGGACACCTTAATACTCAATAGCACACCTTTTTGCAAAAAATAATAATAATAATGAGCACATACTTTGAAAGCTCATTCTGGCAAAGGAAAAAAAAATCATAATTAAAACTGTGAAAGTGACTACGTTTCCACCAGAATTTAAAATGTCAGATTTATAAGAAGGTATAGAACATAAAGTTTTAATTTGAAAGACCAAGTCCCTTTTTCTTTTGCTGGAATACACAGAATTCCTAGAATAGATGTATATTTTCAGCAGATAATGGATGATCATTCCTATTTGCAATAGGCCTGCAGTTAATAGTCTTATTTTAGTTATGGTTTGATAATATCTATATCCTGGCTTGCCGTTGTTAATAGAAAAGCGATGTAAGTATTTCTAAGTATCTATAGAAGCTTAGATTGAGGCTGCAGTGTGTGGTCCCATAATATGCAGCCCATTAAAGGCAAAAATAGTCTGAAATGTGAGCAAAAATAATATAGTCATTTCCCAGAAGCTAATGCATTTACCTATCTGCAGGCTGCAGAAGTGCTATATCATCCTTCATAATTATTCATCACTGAAACACAGCATAGATAGTAAAGTGTCAGTATCTCAGCTGATAGATCCATTGCCGCTTCAATTATTCTCCCTATCTTCAACCGCACACCTGGGCTCCAGACGCCAAGTGGCCACTGCGGCAGGCGACTTGTGATATCCATACCTATCCTGTGTGTGTAATTTTGTTTCAGTGTGCCGGGGCTCCAGAGGCCAGTCCTCCTTTGTAACAACCTTCCCTGCCGACACTTGGACCCCTAACAAGACTCGGAGCAACATGACATGACTCTATGCCCGGAGGAGCTGTCATGTCAAGATTGATGCTACCTTACCTGCGTTGCTGTGTAATGGGAAATGTGACCAGAACATATTCATATGTAATGGCTGTAAAATATTAAAACACATAAATCTACCCAAGTATTAGTCATTTTCAAAACTGGGCTGTGCTTATTTTAGATTAATTTAAAAAGAATACTGTGTCTTGCAAAAATATTATTTTTTTCCTCCTGTAATATATAAAGTGTCAGAGAGTGAAAAATAATCCCTGTCATTCCCGTTTCTAAATTATATCACATTTATGGCACTTGAGGTAGAGGCTTCATTTATTTTTCTTTTATGGGGTTTATTAAGGGCCTATTTGACATGGTCTATGGAGGGGGTTATGTAACTGACAGTTTCTAGTCTATATGTGGCCTCAGCTATCCTGAAGGCATTACTAAATTCTTAGAAATGACAGGATGTTTAATATGGTTCTAATGAATGGCATATGAAGAGATAAATATATGAAGTGTGAAATAAGGATACCTTTCTTGTATCTAATGGGGAATGTGCACCTAGGAAGATAGCCCTTTGTGTTGCAATGTAATATTAGATTCAGCGTGGGAGAAACTATCCCGAAAAAGAATCTGCAGTGTCCAGGCACAGGGCAGAATTCTGCTTTAGGGTCAAATAAGGTCTGTCTGATTGGAAATAACAAACTTGTTATCTTGAATAAAGTGAAACATCCACAATGCCCTTAGTAGACCATGTGATCTAGGCTGCTTAGGTTTATAGGCCCATCTCCAGGCAAAATTAACCTTCCCTCTTGCCTAACCCTCTTACCTGTTCTGTCTTTTAATCAACGTTAAAGTCATTGTAAACCTTTACATATACTATACCTAGTGATGTGACTATCCCCGGGTGATACTGAGATTGCACACATTTTGCTACATAAGTTGTACCTGTTTATTTGCAGTTTTCTCTTCTCTACATCTGTTCAAAACCCAGAATTTATAAAGCCCGTCTAAACTCTCAGAAAAAAGGGGGCAGAGAGCTGAAATTGCACACTGCAGAGCTCATTGAGGAGAGCTGATTGGAGGGAATGGACACACCCCATAACACTGCACACAGGAACAAAGCTAAGGCTGACAATCTGCTGGAGCTCCTTCCCCGTCACTCTTTTTCTCTTGGTGTCAGGAAAACTTGTCAGAAGGGATTACTGCTAATAGAGGAATGAAGCAGCAGACAGAAATGACATAAAGTGCTATTTATTGAGACAAGTACACACTATAGGAGGATATGTTTTGTTCGGATGTCATGTCCGAGGTTTACCACCACTTTAAAAAGAAATGTCTTGTACAGTGTTTTTTGACAGTCGGTGTTGCTTGCCCATGGAGACTGATTATCCGGTCTGTCCTGCCTTGTAGTGATGCTATCACACTGTTGCAGTCTTCTGAGGCCTGAGAGAACCACACCGCTGGACAGCCAATGGGAATTGTCCAGATCCAAAAGAAGGATCTTTCTATTCTGCAGAACAGGTCATACAAGACTTGTGACAAACACATCACATGACCATGCATTTAGGTAAGTATAAGGGTCTTTTGGGTTTGTTGTTTATAATTTGGTCCAGTAATTAGTTTAACCACTTGACCTCCAGAAGATTTACCCCCCTTCATGACCAGGCCGATTTTTGCAAAACAGCATTGCGTTTTTTTTTTTTTAAAAGGAAGGTTTATTATTTTCAGGTAGTCATACAGTAAACAGCAGTACATGGCAGAAAAGGATTTGAGAACATGTATACAGAGAACATGTATACAGAGTTTACATAAAGAGCCATTAACTTGGGGATGGGGGGGGGTTAGGGAAAGAGAAAGTGGGGGGGTTGGGTATTTGGGGGTTGGTGAACCCATAACAACATAATAATAATTATTACAAACTGATGAATCTCTAAGAATTTGGTTAGCAATAAGCCAGCATAGACAACACATCACCTGGAGGGGAAGGACTAGGTTCTAAAACAAGTGTAAGCTCTGGAAGAGCCACCAGGCAGTGCGAGTGAGATCAAACCAGGACAATAATAATAATAATGTCCATCCATTGTGATGTAAAATGTTGTGTATCCTTATTGTAGGTTTGAAGGTGGTGGGACAAGCTATGAGTACCGCATAATCGGTGGCGTACAGAGAGGTTGAGGGTTTAGATGTTGACTCAGTATGGAGAATGATAATTCCTTGGAGAGATTCAGAGGGTGTCGATCCAAAATTTAGTGTTGATGTATATTTTATGGTGGATCAGTAGATTTCGTCAGGACTTAGATTTCCTTTAAGACAAGTACTTTATCCATGAATGTAGACCATTTGTGAAGGAAGCTGAGGTGTTTATGCTGATTGGAGAAGAGCAGGTTCAGTTTCTCGTTTTTAAGATTTATAAAGTCAGATTTTAGGTCCTTGATTGTGGGAGGAGTAGCAGAGGTCCAGTTTTTAACAATAGCCCTCCTAGTCACCATGTAACAGGTGATCAGCCAAGCATTGATGCAACAAAGAGCTCCACTTGGGTCCAATAGGATTGAATTGAAGGACAAGACCAGAGTTTATGAAGTAGAGATGGCTTGGGAATGTCACATAGTAAGCAGTTTGAGCAGTCTGGATAGTCTTTGGAGAACAGATGTGGGATGTAGCCCCGGTGAAGGATTTTGAGTTGCTGTTCACGCCAAAATGAATTCGCAATGAATGCACAGGTGGTATTGTAGTCCGAAAGGACGTTTTCTTGGGTATCCGAAAGCTGAACTTCTTTATTCCAGTTGGAGAGAATGGATGATATGGTGGCAGGGGTGAAGGAGGTTAATGGGTGTTTGTATAAATCAGATATTTTATGGATCTCTCTTTCCAGGAAGGTATCATGTATTGACTTTTTGAAACGCATGCTCCTAAAAGACAACATCTTGGCCGCAAAGATCATTGCTTGTAGAATGTGCAACAAGTGTTTGTTGGGTAGGTTGAATTTGCCTATAATTTGATAAGGCATAAGAGGTTTTCCTGAAGAAGTATCAAACAGCTGAGCAAATCTAAGTAAGCCATGTGTGGCCCATGTAGCGAATGGTGGGTATTGCTGAGCCTGTGGGAACAGAGAGTGTCCGCAAATGGAAAGATGGTTTGACATATTGGGGGAGATTCTCAATTTTATTGCGATTTCTCTCCATGCTACAGTCGACTCGTGGATGAGGAGGTTACATAGTTGGTGAGGTTGAATAAAGACAAAAGTCCATCCAGTTCAACCTGTGTAGATGTGTGTGGCTGTAATCATCTTGCATAGCCCTGAATGTTCTGATCCTTGAGATGTACGTCTAAGAGTCTTTTGAAAGCCACCATACTACCCGCAGAAACCACCTCATGTGGTAGAGAATTCCACAATCTTGTAGCCCTAACAGTAAAGAACCCCCCACGTTGCCTGAGGTTAAAACGCTTCTCCTCTAATCGCATTGTATGCCCCCGAGTTCTCATGCAATCCCTTCGACTGAACAGCTTTTTTTCTAAGCCTAGATCCCCATTTAGATATTTACAAATTGCTATCATGTCCCCCCTCAGGCGTCTCTTCTCCAGGGAGAATAAATCAAGCGATTGCAGACGCTCCTCATAATCAAGGTCCTCCAATCCCCTAATTAGTTTAGTTGCCCTTCTCTGGACTCTCTCCAGCTCCAACACATCCCTTCTGAGGACTGGTGACCAGAACTGGACCGAATACTCCAGATGAGGTCGGACCAGAGTTTTATAAAGTGGAAGGATTATAGTTTTATCTCTGGAATACATCCCTTTCTTTATGCATGCTAATATTCTGCTAGCCTTGGCAGCTGCCGCTTGACATTGCCTGCTGTTGCCTAGTCTATCATCAACCAAGACTCCCAGATCCTTCTCCATTTTTGATTCTCCCAAGGGTTCCCCTCCTAACGTGTATTGTGCTTTTATGTTTCTAGTCCCCAAGTGTAAAACCTTACATTTCTCCACGTTAAACCTCATTTGCCATGTCTTTGCCCACTCCGTTATTTTGTCCAGGTCATTCTGTAGGATATCTGCTTCATGCTGTGCTGTTATTGTCCTGCCTAATTTTGTGTCATCTGCAAAAACTGATATTGAACTACTGATCCCGTCCTCAATGCTGTTTATGAATAAATTGAACAAGGTTGGTCCTAGGACTGAGCCTTGGGGGACCCTGCTTACTACCTCAGACCAGTCTGAGTATGTGCTGTTTATTACCACCCTTTGGATACGCCCTTTTAGCCAGTTCCGTATCCAAGAGCAAACCCTGCTGTCGATACCTGCAGACCTTATTTTATAAATTAAGCGCTTATGGGGAACTGTATCAAATGCCTTAGCAAAATCTAGGTACACCACATCCACTGGTCTGCCCCTATCTAGCTCACAGCTCACCTCCTCGTAGAATGTTAAGAGATTGGTTTGACAAGAACGCCCATTTGTAAACCCGTGCTGGTTACTACTGATGATGCTGTTGTTCTTAGCAAACTCTACGATATAGTCCCTTATCATCCCCTCCAGAAGTTTACATACTACTGATGTCAGACTGACAGGCCTATAATTTCCCGGTATATGCCTCTGACCCTTTTTGAATATCGGAATCACGTTAGCTTTCCTCCACTCCCCTGGTACATCTCCTTTCCTAATACTGTCCGCAAAGATCAGGAACAGTGGTCTGGATATAACCTTACTCAGTTCCTTGAGTACTCTTGGATGTACGCCATCCGGGCCTGGTGATTTGTTTGTGTTGAGTTTATCCAGCCTTTCCCTGATTTCCCCCTCTGTTAGCCATAGTGGCAAGTCCTGTGTATTACTACTAACTATACAGTCATGGTCAGTGTACCCCTCCGATTCCTGTGTAAAGACTGATGAGAAAAAAGCATTCAGTACGGTTGTTTTTCAGATGAGGTGGAATACCTCTGATCCCACAATGCAGCAATGAGGATATATCATAAGGGCCAGACATCTGGGATTCTAACTCGTGATTAGAATACCTAGAGGTTTTGTTTATCCAGTCTAACCCCACTCTCCGAAGACAGGAGAGGTTATAGAGCCTTATGTTATGAAGGTTGGCACCTCCCTTACATTTGGGTAAGAATAATTTCTGTAGGGCTATACGAGGCTTTCGGCCCTTCCACAGGAAAATGGGAATGCCTTGTACAATTTGTGGATGTCTTTGTGTTTTAACAACACAGGGATCCTTTGGAGGGGGTAAAGTAAATTTGGGAAGCTTACCATCCTATGAAGGTGACATCTGCCAAACAATGAAAGAGGGGAATCCTGGCTAGTTCAAAGATGAGTTTTTGGTAAGTGGGGAGTAGGTTGAGTTGGTATAGAGAAGAGAGGGCTTTCCCTATCTTTATACCCAGATATGTGATATGATTTTTAGCTAGGGGAAAAAATGATGTCGCAGTCCAAGGTGGGGAATGTGTACGACATTGGGGGAGAATCTCACTTTTGGTGAAGTTTATTTTCAGACCTGAACAAGCGTGGAAAGTATTAAAGATTTGTTGAATGTAAATAGTGTCTTCAGAGAGGTTGGAGGTAAATATCAAAATGTCATCTGCAAAGAGTGCAGTGCAGATTTCCTGTGAACCTACTTTTACTTCATGATTATTAAGGTGGGAGTAAGTAACAGTCTAGAGAGGGGTTCTAAGACTAGAATAATTAAAAGAGGGGATAGTGGGCCGCCCTGTCTGGTCCATTTGTGTAGCCTGATATTGTTGGAAATATGGCCAGCAGCAATTACATTGGCTGACGAGTTTGAATACGTTGCTTGAACGAGATGGGTAAAGGGACATGAAAAACCAAATTTAGTCAGGACAAGGTGTACCCATTGTAAACTGACCATGTGGAAATCTTTTCGGCGTCAAGTTTAATTATGCCCATATCCGTTAAGGGGTTTGCTTTAGCCATTTTAAGTACAGTCAGGACTTTCCTAATATTTAATGAGGCAGAGCTGCCTTGTGTGAAACCTGCTTGGGCAGGGTAGATAAGGGCAGGCATAATATGTGCGAGTCTATTGGCTATGATTTTTGAGAGTATCTTGGAGTTCAAATTGAGGAGAGAAATAGGACGGTAGGAGCCCGGATCTGTGGGATTTTTACCCTTCTTGGGAATTAGTTTAATATGAGCTTGAAGGCCCATAGGTAGGTATTGGTGTCCGACTAGAATATTTTGGTAAACCGTTTGGAGGGTGGGAGTAACAGTGTCAAGAGCCAGTTTGTAAAAGTCAGAGGTATTGCCATCTGGGCCTGGGGCTTTACCTGGGGATAGAGATTTAATTGTCTGTTTGATTTAATCTAAGGAGATTGGGGCATTTATAGAGGCTAATAGGGTTTCGTCAATAGTAGGAAGTGAAAGTTTGTCAAGAAGGGATATGGCTAGAGCTTTGTCAGTTGGGTCTGAACCATATAGTGAGGTGAAAAATGATTCTAGGATGAGATTAATTTTCGATGTGGAGGTAGTGAGACAACCTAGCTTGTCTTTTAGGGCCATGATATGTGTGGGGGTAAATGGTCCTTTACAGAGGAGTGCCAGGAGTCTGCCTGGTTTGTTACCATATTTGTGGTACCTGAGATCCTGGAAGGATTGGCTGCTCTACCCACCTACCCGAGCATCAAAATCGAACGAACCAGGCTTCTTTCCTGTGCCTCTGCCCAAGAATCAAATCTTTCCTTGGACTTGCAGCAGGTCTCTCTGTGAGTATGCGAGTTGGTTTGGGCCAAGTTAGTTTGGGCTAGGCGCAGAGTTTTACCCGTTTCGATAAATTCTCTGTGAATCATTTTCTTTTGTCCAGAGGCATAGGAAGGATTCTCCCCCGTAGAACCGATTTACCTGCCTCCCAAAACAGATTAGGATTAGCGGTGTGCTCAGAATTTGTGGCCGTGAAGGCCTCCCATGTGTTTCTTATAATTTGCTTAAGTGATTCGTCATAGGCTAAGTATGAAGGGAAGCTCCATATTTTTGAGGAATGGTGGGGCACTAGACCTGAAAGTACAACTGAGATTGGCGAGTGATCTGATATGTCCAAGTCATGAATGTGGGGCTCAGAAGCATATTGTAAAAGGAGGGGTTTAAGAAAGGTGTAGTCAATTCTAGAAAAGGAATTATGTGGGGGAGAAAAGAAGGTGTATTCCCTATCTTCTGGGTGTGTTAGTCTCCTTATACAGTATCTGTTAGTTGGAGGCTGTCGGCGAATTGTTAGAGGTGTGATGGTGTATGTAGAGGGTATGGGACGATGCGATGGACAGCATACAATTTATCTTCCCGTGCGTCCATGACTGTGTTGAAGTCTCCCCTCATTAGTAGAGGTAAGTTGAGATGGGGTGCCATTTATGTGGATACATTTTGGAAAAAGTGTTTGGTAGGAGAGTTTGGAGAATAGACATTCGATATTATCCATTTGCGAATTAGCCAATTTCAAGTGTGCCAAGAGAAAGTGACCTTCACTATCTGTTTGGGTAGATAGTATTTCACATGGAAAGTTTTTATGTATGAGAAGTACTCCAGATTTCCCTCTTACCACAGGGGAACCGGTAATTTGCTCAACCCAGAATTTACTCATGCGAGTAGAACCAGGTGCAGTAAGATGTGTCTCCTGGAGCAAGGCTATGTCAGCTTTCAGGTGTTTTAAATTACACAATCACAATTCGAAACAGCATTACCGGGGGATGTAGTGATCTGAGGGTGAATAGCACCCCCAACCTCGTTTGTTCGATTTTGATGCTCGGGTAGGTGGGTAGAGCAGCCAAGAGCAAGTTAAACAATAAGTAGAGGCAGAATGCGGCGTCCCACGGTAAGGATGTGTCTGTAAGAGGAGAAATGCAAACAAAGAAACAAGAGCAGGACTTGTATAACAGATATGACAATGTAGCTGAACACGTTTCAGGTTATAGTAGAAGATGAGATTTGCAAGATTCCCCTCATCACCGATATCTCAAGTCTGGATAGCAAGAAAATAGAGTTATTGAGAACCTATAAGAGGGTAGAATAAGTTGTGAATATGGAAGTTCTTACAAGTGTTTTAGTGCACTTTGTTGCGGCCAGAAAAGTCAGAGAGGCACAGCATTTTGCCCGGATCCTTCCTGGAGCTACGTTTGTCTCTCAGACCAGGAGTAAGTAGATGGGCTGGAGGTGTCCATCGGGATGCGAAGGTAGGATTGTACATAACGCAAAGCTTCTTCTGGGTGGGAGAAAGATTTTGAGTCTCCCAATGTATCCGTGAAACGAAGCGTGGCTGGATAAGCTAAGGTGAATTTCATACCTTTTTTGTATAATGCTTTGCAAATAGGTTGGAATGCCTTGCGTCTCCTGGAGATCTCTTGTAGTTGGCAAAAAAAGGGTAGTTTATGTCCTTCCAGCTGCAGTGATTTGGAGTTTCTGAAGGATTTTAGAATGTTTACTCTGTCATTGTAGTTTAGAAAGCGCACTATCACAGGTTCTACTGTGCAGGGCGAAGGGATACCCAGAGCGCATGGGATGCAAGTTGAACATATGTCCATCAGTGAATCTGTATTGAATGATTCTGGAAGACCGATGATCCGCAAGTTGTTTCGCCTGGATCTGTTCTCCAGGTCGTCCAGTTTTTCTAAAATATACTGTTGTGTCTGTTTAGCTTGTTGATCTGAGGTGAAAGAGTTTTGCACTTCAACCTCTATCTCAGATACACGGTATGCAAGTTCAGTAAGTCTCATGGCATGATCGCCTAACTCCTTCCTTAACTGTGGGATCCTTGCGGCTATGGCTCTATTGACCACTGCTATTCCCGTATGTTGATCCTCTGGTGGCAGAGTTAATATTGCCGCAGAGTTGTCTAGGGCCGCTGGGGTCACTGGGCTGTGGGGGAAGCTCGTTCCATCCGCCATGTCTGCAGTAGGAGGGCTGTGCTGCGAGCATTCCGGGTGCGAAGCTGCGATGGTGCGCGAGGGACCGTGGACGATTAATTTGTCCATTTGACCGTGTCCCCTTGTGAGTGAGAGGTGGGTGGGTTGGTGTGCACTCACCGTCCGGGCCGGTAATGTCGGTTTTATAGGAGAGGTGATCAAGACCCGCCGTTACTCACTCCCTCACATGTGGCGCTGGAACCGGATTTCTGCGTTGCGTTATTTTCGATGACAATTGTGTGGTTATGCAGCACTGTACATAAATTAAATGTATATAATTTTTTTCCCACAAATAGTGCTTTCTTTTGGTGGTATTTGATCACCACTGGGGTTTTTTTTTTTGTGTGTGCTATAAATAAAAGACTGAATTTTGCAAAAAAACAAATCCACAATAATTTTTACTTTCTGCTGCAAAACATGTTCAATAAAAAAATTAAAAAAATCTAATTTCTTCATAAACTTATGCCAACATGTATTCTGCTACAAATTTTGGTAAATAAATCTCAATAAGCATTTATTGATTGGTTTGAACAAAAGTTATTGTGCATACAAACTATGGTATACACATATATATATATATATATATATATATATATATATATATATATATATCAGTGCCTTGCGAAAGTATTCGGCCCCCTTGAACTTTGCGACCTTTTGCCACATTTCAGGCTTCAAACATAAAGATATAAAACTGTAATTTTTTGTGAAGAATCAACAAGTGGGACACAATCATGAAGTGGAACGAAATTTATTGGATATTTCAAACTTTGTTAACAAATAAAAAACTGACAAATTGGGCGTGCAAAATAATTCAGCCCCTTTACTTTCAGTGCAGCAAACTCTCTCCAGAAGTTCAATGAGGATCTCTGAATGATCCAATGTTGACCTAAATGACTAATGATGATAAATAGAATCCACCTGTGTGTAATCAAGTCTCTGTATAAATGCACCTGCACTGTGATAGTCTCAGAGGTCCATTTATAGCGCAGAGAGCATCATGAAGAACAAGGAACACACCAGGCAGGTCCGAGATACTGTTGTGGAAAAGTTTAAAGCCAGATTTGGATACAAAAAGATTTCCCAAGCTTTAAACATCCTAAGGAGCACTGTGCGAGCGATCATATTGAAATGGAAGGAGTATCAGACAACTGCAAATCTATGAAGACCTGGCCGTCCCTCTAAACTTTCAGCTCATACAAGGAGAAGACTGATCAGAGATGCAACCAAGAGGCCCATGATCACTCTGGATGAACTGTAGAGATCTACAGCTGAGGTGGGAGACTCTGTCCATAGGACAACAATCAGTCGTATACTGCATAAATCTGGCCTTTATGGAAGAGTGGCAAGAAGAAAGCCATTTCTTAAAGATATCCATAAAAAGTGTCGTTTAAAGTTTGCCACAAGCCACCTGGGAGACACACCAAACATGTGGAAGAAGGTGCTCTGGTCAGATGAAACCAAAATCGAAATTTTTGGCAACAATGCAAAACGTTATGTTTGACGTAAAAGCAACACCGCTCATCCCCCTTAACGCACCATCCCCACTGTCAAACATGGTGGTGGCAGCATCATGGTTTGGGCCTGCTTTTCTTCAACAGGGACAGGGAAGATGGTTAAAATTGATGGGAAGATGGATGGAGCCAAATACAGGACCATTCTGGAAAAAAACCTGATGGAGTCTGCAAAAGACCTGAGACTGGGACGGAGATTTGTCTTCCAACAAGACAATGATCCAAAACATAAAGCAGAATCTACAATGGAATGGTTCACAAATAAACATATCCAGGTGTTAGAATGGCCAAGTCTAAGTCCAGACCTGAATCCAATCGAGAATCTGTGGAAAGAACTGAAAACTGCTGTTTACAAACGCTCTCCATCCAACCTCACTGAGCTTGAGCTGTTTTGCATGAGGAATGGGCAAAAATTTCAGTCTCTCGATGTGCAAAACTGATAGAGACATACCCCAAGCGACTTACAGCTGTAATCACAGCAAAAGGTGGCGCTACAAAGAATTAACTTAAGCGGGCTGAATAATTTTGCACGTTTTCTATTTGTTAACAAAGTTTGAAATATCCAATAAATTTCATTCCACTTCATGATTGTGTCCCACTTGTTGATTCTTCACAAAAAATTACAGTTTTATATCTTCATGTTTGAAGCCTGAAATGTGGCAAAAGGTTGCAAAGTTCAAGGGGGATGAATACTTTCGCAAGGCACTGTGTATATATATATACACACACACTGGAATTTTTATTTCTTGTTTTTCTATACTAGTAATGGTGGTGATCAGTGACTTATAGCAAGACTGCTATATTGCAGTGGACAATCTGACACTGAGTGACACTTTGTGGGAGCCAGTGACACTAGTACAGTGATCAGTCCTAAAACTTATGCACTGTACTAATTGCACTGGCTGGGAAGGGGTTAAACATCTAGGGCGTTCAAAGGGTTAAATGTGTGCCTGATCAGTGTTTGTGTGTACTATGTGAGGTTCTTTCATTGATGGATGTGAAGAAAATACATCCACCCCCCCCCCCCCAGGACTGCCTTGTTTACATAGGCAGGGCTTCATCCCATGTCTCTGCTTGATGATCAGCAGGTGCTGGTGGACTTCTATACACCTGCTGATCAGCTTCTGCGGGGACTAATCATAGTAGAAGCAGCGCGCGCCCCGTACCAGGGAGTGCAGAATCACACATATATTTATACGTGATTCTGAGAAAAGGCCACCCTGTAGCCGTAAAACTGTTATGGGGCGGTCAGCAACTGGTTAAAGGAGGGGTGAGGGTGTGGTTTGTGGTGCTAAAGGAAGTGGGTCCCTGTCCCTGGTGGGAGTGGGGTGCATTAAACAAATACATAGTTTGTATAATTGGGAGCTATGTTTTTTTGCTCTTCAATTCTCCCTAATAAAGAAGACTGTGCATGTTAAGGTAACTGATCAGTTCTTCTTTGTTTCTGACCCCATCATATAGCAGCATGATGGTGCACACGCACGCACGCACAACCCCATTATGGGCAGTAGATTCTTTTTTTTTTTTTGTGTTGCTCTGAGGTCATGAATCTAAAAAATGGATACTGTATCATGCCTGTAATCGATGTGTCCTAATCTGATCAGATTTGAGGATATTCTTGTAATTTATATGTATACAGTAGAGTTGATTTACTAAAACTGGAGAGTGCAAAATCTGATGCAGCTATACATGATATCCAATCCACTTCTAACTTCAGCTTGTTCAATTAAGCTTTAACAATAAAACCTAGAAGCTGGTTGGTTTTCTTTGCAGAGCTACACCAGGTTTTGCACTCTCCAGTAAATCAACCCCAGTGGGTCACTGCAACCTCCATTGCAGGATTCTTGATGAGAATTGTGTATAAATGTATGTATATACAATAGGCATAATGTTATGTATGTACTGTATACTGAGGAGCACATAGAAGTTATTTTTTGCAGGTAAATGTAGAGGTAACAATGACAGTGCTATACATTTTTTCTTGTACAAGACTTTCAGTTGCTCCCTTGTTGTCACAGTAGATTTATGTGTAGTGTTAGAAAGCTGTGTATCTCCCTTGCTCTGCATTACTTATATTCTCCTGTGTTCTTGTTTCATGTGGCACTTGAATATACACCGTTCTGTTGCTGGCTATCTCTTATTTGTTAAAATATATATTGATCAATCTGCCAGAGAATCTTAAAAATATTGTGACCCCAGCAGGAGGATAACCCCCACCATCCCCAGCATGGCTTCTGCAAGCTCAGCTTAGATAGTCAGGCCAGCTGTTCTTGTCATCATGACCCTTTGTAGGTTTCCCATTATATTCCTGATGAGAATCTTCTAGGTGTTAAAGACAACTCCATTAAGCACACCTTGGTGTATTCTCCTTCAGAATACATGAAAACGCAGACTGGTTGCACAAATAACTTGGCTGAAATACCAAGGTCAGGTTTGACGGCTTTTGATGGAGGTGCTTTCACTAGAGTATTAGGGTGGTTTAAAAGCAATAACCAAACATGTAATATATTACAGCTTACGAATCATTAGATGTGGTGGCTGCATACATTTTTTTTTTTTCTTTTTCCCCTTTGTTTTTACCTGGTGATCTGGCCAGTAACACACCTCTTGTATTAGAGTGCCCCCACTCTGGATGAAGGAGCACAGGGGCACCTTTAGACAGCAGCATTGTCTGTGTGGGCGAGGGAGGTGTTAGATGGACTAGCAGATTTAGATACACTAGCAAATTGAAGCCAAACTCCAGCTCGCACTTTATAAGCAGTTACAGCAAACAGTTAATTTCCTTTGGGAAAAAGGTTCTACATATGTAGCACAATTCCCAGCCTTTTTGCTGGATATGGGTCCCCCTGGGTTATCGCTAACAACAACAGCACATTTAACCACTTTAATACGGGGCACTTCCCTCCCTTCCTGCCCAGGCCAATTTTCCCCTTTTAGCGCTGTTGCATTTTGAATGACAATTGCGCGGTCATGCAACACTGTACTTACACCAAATTTATGTCATTTTCCCCCCACAAATAGAGCTTTCTTTTGGTGGTATTTGATCACCTGTGGGATTTTTACTTTTTGCTAAACAAATAAAAAAAGACTGAAAAGTTTAAAAAAAATAAATAAAATTTTTGTTTGTTATACAATTTTGTAAATAATTTTTTTTCCTGCACTGACAGGCACTGATGAGGAGGCACTGATGAGGAGGCACTGATGGGGTGGCACTGATGGGGTGGCACTGATAGGCGGCACTGATAGGCGGCACTGATAGGCACTGATATGTGGCACTGATAGGTAGCACAGATATGCAGCATTGGTGGGCACTGATAGGCGGCACTGCCGGGCACTGATAGGCGGCATTGATGGACACTGATAGGTGGCACTGACGGGCATTGATAGGTGGCACTGACGGGCACTAATGGGCACTGATAGGCGGCACTGGTGGGCACTGATGGGCGGCACTGATCGGCACTGACGGGCGGCACTGATGGGCACTGATAGGCGGCACTGGTGGGCAATAATGGGCACTGGTGGGTGACACTAAAGGATGGCAGTGATGGGCACTTGTGGGCAGCACTGATAGGGAGGACACTGGTGGGCATCACTGATGGGGAGGGCAATGGGGGGCTCCCTGAGCCCTGATTGCCATCCCTGGTGGCCATAGTGGGCATCCCTGGGGTCATAGTGGGCATCCCTGGGGTCATAGTGGGCATCCCTGGTGGATCTAGTGGCACCCCCCCCCCCCCCCGAGGGTCTGCACTGGTAATCAATGATCTGATTACCAGTGCCGACCCCCCCCTGTCAGGGGAGCCGCCGATCGGCGCTCCTTTACTCGTGCCTGTCAGGCACGAACTAAGGAAAGCCGATCAACGGCTGTTCCTGTTTACGATGTGACCAGCCGTGATTGGACACGGCTGATCACATGGTAAAGAGCCTCCGTCAGAGGCTCTTTACCGAGATCGGAGATGCAGGGTGTCAGACTGACACCTCGCATCACCGATCGCCGCTCTGCGCGCCCCCGGGGGCGCCCAGAGCGGAGTTATCCTGCAGCCGTCATATGACGTCCGGTCAGGATAACTCAACCACATTCCCGCCGTCAATTTGTAATAGGGCGGGCGGGAAGTGGTTAAGCATGTTTCTCCAGGTGTGAGCACTGAGACAATGATCTCTTTGGGTTTTTGATTTATTTAGGAACTTGGATGGGAGAAGGGATGAGTGGGATACTCCTTTAACTCAACTATGCACAATTTGGTGGAGAGGCTTAAGAAGTACTGTTTGACGCTGGCTGAATGCCCGCCAACGCTGACTCGACGCTGGTTAACGCTAGCCGGATGCCGGTTAACGCTGAACTATTCTTGTAACTGAGCTTCAACTAAAGAAATCCTCTCTTAGCTGCCTTAGGTAATCCTTCCTGAGGTAGCTACTTGTACACTTTTGCTGCACTGCTGAATGCTGCAGGGCCCACACTGGCACAGCCTTTCACTCCCTTATCTTCAGGGCTTAACATTTGGCACCCTCCTTCTATGCCACAGCTACCAGTTAGCTGGCTCCTGGATCCCTTTGACCTTCTAGAGTGGCCCCCTCTCTTAGGAAGACCCCTGGGCAGATTTTGAGTACTCACAACACTGTTTTTCCTGGAAACTCCTGCCCAGCAGCTCAACTCGGTCAGCAACAGATCCCTCTCTGCAGCCCATCTCAACCTCCGGTCCTTCAGGCCGACTGCCCAGGGCACCTTCACTCACTCTGACAGGAGGAGAGACAGCCGTCAGCCTCCTCCTGGGACTCTGCTTCCCACCAAAGACGCTCTGTCACATGCTCCCGCCAGGTTTATACCCACTCCCGGGGTGCTTTGCGGCGAACTCCACCCACTGGGACAGCTATAAGCCCCGGTGCGCTATTGGCCAGGTTTCCTCCCCCGTCCCAACAAGAGCCCTCATTGGATACAGTGGGGAGACTCCCCAGACTCAACAGACTACACCTGGAAACACATGACAGCCTAACTAACTGATCAGGCCCCCCGATAAGCAGACAGGGCCACACATATACTTTTCCTAGCACCTACCTAGGAGGGTGCTACACATAAATAAATAAAAGTGGATCAATATAAGCACACCTGCCAGTGTTAAAAGGTTTTCCTCAATAATGTAACTGATACATCTGCAGGGGAACTTGTTCTGTTTAAATAGAACAGACTTACTGGC
Source organism: Pelophylax lessonae (assembly GCF_965119305.1). Taxonomy (NCBI): domain Eukaryota; kingdom Metazoa; phylum Chordata; class Amphibia; order Anura; family Ranidae; genus Pelophylax; species Pelophylax lessonae. Next base: position 589,806,401 of record NC_138770.1, read on the forward strand.
TGGATCACCAGATCAAAATGGAAGAAAGAACAGCTACAAAATAAAACTAATGTAGCTATCTCATCTAAGAATTGGTAAGCTGCATTATAATACATGTTCATTTTTTTTAGTTAATACTACGTTGATATCCTGCCCACTGCATCCAAACCAGAAAAGTTGTTTTGTATGGAATTTCTCTTTTATTCATTTGCATAAATTTTCCTTGCATCCTTGCAAATCTCTAACAGCTTTTGTTGCACAACCTACATAATTCTTCATATGTTCAATTCAGTTCCATGACTAGTTACTTGATTAGCATGTGGTTGTGTCCGCATGAATAGGTCTTTCTTTGGTTAGGGAAAATAATTTTTTTCAAGAACATTAGGAACCACCCTAGTGTGGCCAAAATACCTATAGTCAGGACATGATCATTGCTTGGTACTGGTGTTCAACATACCTTTAATTAAAGATTCATCCCGGGCTGATGTTCCTCTGTAGATCCAGGCATTAACCAGGTAGGACATTTAGCCTGGGCGCACCAGGCATTGACCAGGAAGGACATTAAGGCTGGGGGATTTATGCTAGTCACTCACTACTACATGCAGTTTCATCATTCGTAATTAATCTCAAGCAGTTTTTCTTATAAGGAGAGGAATCCTGCTCTGATCCTCCCAATAATGCAAGAAAAATATATAATAACCAATACCACTTAAGTGAAAAAAAAAAATGTTGGATTACTGTGTAAATGTTACAAACTAATTTGAGAGCTGCTACCCAGTGAAGTCTGAATAGGAGACTCAAAAAGGTAAATGCAAAAAGACGACCAGATGCACTTCTCAATTAACAATCAACCATCATCATGAAATGTGTGCTACATTGCCAATACAAACATAGTTTAAAACAAAACAACTTGAAAATTGAAGCGTAATCACAAATAAAAGTCAGTATGGTTCTCCTAGTGAAAAAAGAAATGAAAATACGGCAACACATATAGTGATAGAGTGCTCTAACGGATCCCTCTCCACGATAACACTTGCCTCTTACCGGAGACTACGGGTCTCAAATAATAGACCCCAAAAGCGCTTTGTTCTCCACACTTCTGTGTAACATTTAGGAAGAAGGACCGGTCATCAGCCAAGATGGTTCAGCCTATAACTTGTGATATCCGATCATCACCCAGGTAATTCAGTGTGTGACCAACATACAATTTTCCATATAAAACGCTCCAACAGTGGTAAAATTGATCCTCTGCATGTATCGAGTGAAAGAAGAGGTAGGCAATTCATAGTGTAGTATTTAAAACATTCCAGTTTATTAAAACATAGCTTGCACTGACACATTTGGGATTAAAACGAACAGCGGTAATATCAAACAAACCCGGCTGCGGACCCCGCCTTCGTGTGCACAGATGTCTCAGATGTGACTCCACCCGACGCGTTTCCCCATAACAGGCGTCAACTGGGAAAGGAGGCAGGTGTATTTTTAGCACCAGGAAGAATGACCTTTGTGTGCCCAGCCTCGGGCTGCCCACTATTAATTACCCCACAAAGGCCTATTCTTGGAGTATCTAACTGCTTCCCCCCCACCCCCACTGTTGACATTAATATGCAATCTGCATATGCAAGGTAATTGAATCTTCATTCAATCAAATCCTCAATTAATCATCCATCACAATTTCCCTTGCATTTGTCATCTAAAGTCTGTAGGAAGCTTTCATTAATGTAATACGACATCAGCAAGGCAGTAAGCAAACCTGCAAAAGTCTTGAACACAGCAAATTTAGAGAAAATCTGCAGATGCCTGTAAAACAGATTTTCCAGCAAGACCGAGGCTTCATGGATAGAGACAGATATTTTTTAAGCATCTGTTAAGTCGAGTGACATGAAAGCAATATACTTGTGATGTATAATGGGGAAAAGTTAAGGCCATAGCAAAGATCAATCAGTTTGATTTAATGGCAATGTAGGAGATGTCAGAATACATAAAATATAGTGGTGCGGGAATACTGACATCTAAAACTCTAGAGCATGCAAAATCTATTTCTGGGTAAGTAAGAGTTAATTCTATGAAAAATGTAATGAAAATGTAAGAGACGTTTAAAGTAACAGGCTTCTGTGTAGAGTTCCCCACCAGAGATTAATGTTGACAAGTAAAGGGTCAGTCTTAGATAGCAGGTAATGGGATTAGGCCAGTGTCCTTTTTTTCTGAATCTCTCAGGAATTCATTGAAATGATTTTACATTTTTTATTTTATTTTATGGGTAATGAAGCAGGTTCAGAAACCTTAGATAGAAATACGATAGAAGAAACCAGTACTTTATGGGGTTAGGCAAATACAGCCCAAACTTATCTAAGAGTCAATGGTAGTTAGAAGTGGCCAGATTTGGATCTGCAAGTCATCCTTTCCTCAGAGTGACAGCCACACTCACCTTCCCATGTTACCATAACCTGAAGAAAACCTATGTACAATTTCTACCTTAATAAAGAGTAAACCATCAGTTGAATATTTCTGGCCTTGCGACTAGTCTGATGATGTGCGGCTGGGGAGATCTTATATGCTGAGGAGATTTGTATCTGAGAGACAGCCCAACAAAAATGCCCAAACCTCTCCTGAACCTTTAAAGTGATACTAAACACACACTGTTAAATTTACATTGTCCCTTCTATTTCTTTACATGGATAGTGGCACTGTAATTGATTAAAACAATTCGATATACAGCTGTCACATGACCTAGATCTTTCCCAGCCTGTCTGCAAGGAAACCTAAGCAGAAGGAGCTTCTATTCTGCTGCTGCTGCTTGTCACATGTTCAAAAAAAAAAAAATAGCCTTTGGAATATAGAGTAAAAATAAATAAATATCGATAAACTGATTTAAATTGTCATACAAATATATATTTGAAATCAAATCTTTATTATTTTTGGTAATAACATGGTGTGTGGATTTCTACCAGTCACAGGCTGTGTCATGCCCCTCCAGCCTGTGTCTTAGAATAGTAAGGAGGTGAAGCCTCCATCAAACTACATGTAAAATCCCTCCCCCATTGTGTTTAGCTTGTTAGTGGTAAATGACAGCCTACTCGCTCCCTCCTCCACCATACCCACTGTGTATACACCCACATGTGTGACTCTTTAGGCACATGGGCTGCTCAGATGTGATAGGGAGGAAATGCTTAGCATAAAAACTCACTACAAACTGAGCATGTGCAGAGCTGCCAACAATGCTCTGCAAAATCCCTGGCTGAATTGGGGACATGGACAGAAGGGGGAGATAAAGAACAGTAGGATCAACCAGGTTTTTTGCAGAATACAGAAAACAAATCTCATAGGGACTGAGTGAGTATGACCAGCATGTAATACACCATTTATTAATAGTTTTTTTTATGATGTGGGTTTAGTGACCCTTAAATACACAAAAAAACAAATTCCAGAATAACTGGTAATTTTCTAAAGAGCTATAGTTCTTTTTTACAGGCACAATTGTCACTCACTGAATTATGGTGTGGGCAGTAGAGAGGGAGGAGGAGATCTGAAAGGAGCCACTGTGCTAAATAATAATTCAGGTGTGTGTTCTGCATCTAGAACCACTTTAATCTGAGTTCTCATTCAAAAAGCATATCTTTGAACCTGTTGATGATGCTGGCGATGCCATTAAGGGCTTTTGCTACCTCTCGCCAACAAAAAAGCCTGATGAAAAAAAAAACAAAGTACCGTATTAACACGCACTTTTTCCTCCTAAAAATGGAGGAAAAAGTAGAAGTGCGTGTTATACACCGATATGAAAAAAATTAAGTCCAGGAAGCAGCGCCAAGAGGTAGAAGGGGGCGGGCGGGGCCGAGGAGAAGGAAGGACGTGCTGTCATCAGAAGTCCCGCCTCCTATGCTGACGTCTATCATAGGTGCCGGGACTTCCGATGACCGCGCGTGCGTCCTTCCTTCTCCTCGGCCCCGCCCGCCCCCTTCTACCTCTCGGCGCTGCTTCCTGGACTTTTAAAAAAGTGATTCACATAGTGTCAATGGCGCTGGCGAGGCTGCAATTACGGGCACTGCGCTGGCGAGGCTGAAACTATGGGCACTGCGCTGGCGAGGCTGGAACTATGGGCACTGCGCTGGCAAAGCTGCAACTATGGGCATTGCGCTGGCGAGGCTGCAAGTATGGGCACTGCACTGGCGAGGCTGCAATGATGGACACTGCGCTGGCAAGGCTGCATTTGTGGGCATTGCGCTGATGAGTAGGCTGCATTCGTGGGCACTGCACTGATGAAGAGGCTGCATTCGTGGGCACTGGTGAGACTGCATTTGATTTAAAAAAAAATGTTCTGAGTTCAAAGCTGTTTATTTTAAATTTCAGCTTTTTTCCTGAAATTTCTCTCCTAAAATTTAGGTGCATGTTATACGCTGGTGCGTGTTATACGCCGATAAATACGGTGTTATGACGTTTGTCTGACCAATCAGATTCAAACCTGCCTTTTAAAAGTTTGGAAACAACAGCACAAGCTTGAAAGTACATTCCTATTAAAGGGTTGTGTGCTTATTCTGGTGAAAAGTACACAGAAACAAGGTAAGGTAAACTGAGCAAATTTTTCAGACATTTGCAAATTTGCTTTAACTGGAAAGCATTAGGCACTCACTGATTGCTTTTATTTGCCCAGTCGCATCCAAGCTTAATCTGCCCTGTTGTTTATCTGCAGTATAAGATCTAAGGCTCAGTTCCCTTCAACTGCTAGTGGCGGAGATTTGGCATGGAATTCGGTGAAGTCACTACTGTGCTGCTCACTGTTCTTCTTGCTGGAGGCACTGACACGAGAAGCAAAGTCCTGCCTCTACCAAAATGGCCACCTTCACCCAGATACCCTGCAGGACAGGACAAGGCAAGTCAGTAATGGGTAACGATCACCTGCAGGTAAAACACAGGCAATACTGATTTACCAAAACCATATAATATTAGGTCAAACTCAAACACTTTCAATTAGTATGCAATCAGACAGTCCCTTATACTACATAGTTGAAGGTAAATCTAAAGAAAATCAAACAACAAAAGTTGTATTGTGTGTATCCAGCTTTACTCCACTTTTGTGGGGGGAAAAAAATCTATGATATGATGTGATCTATGTATATTAGAAGAATTTTAACCCCCTTGGAGCCTTTTTTTGACACATGTTGCTTACAAGTTAAAATCAGTATTTTTTTGCTAGAAAATTGCTTAGAACCCACAAACATTATTATTTTTTTTTTTTAAGCAGAGACCCTAGAGAATAAAATGGCGGTCGTTGCAATATTTTAGGTCACACTGTATTTGTACAGTGATCTTTCAAACGCATTTTTTTTTGGAAGAAATAACACTTCTATGAATTAAAAAAAAAAAAAAAATTGTAAATTTAGTCCATTTTTTTTGTATAATATGAAAGATGATACGCCAATTAAATAGATATCTAACATGTCATGCTTTAAAATTGTGCAGGCTTGTGGAATGGCGACAAATTATGGTACTTAAAAATCTCCATAGGCGCCCCTTTAAAACATTTTTAACGGTTACCAGTTTATTATAGCAGAGGAGGTCTAATGCTAGAATTATTGCTTTCGTGCGAAACCTCATGTGTGGTTTGAACACTGTTGACAAGAGCGGGCGTGAATTATGAATGCATTCGCGTCTGCGAGCGAGCATTGAGGGATGGGGCGCTTTTTCTTAATCATTTTATTGTATTTTTTTTTATTTTTTTACTGTCCCTTTATTTTTATTTATTTTTTTAACATTTTATTTCTGTCACAATGAATGTAAACAACCCCTGTGACAGTAATAGGAGGGGCCAGGTACTCTTTATGGAATGATCATGGGTCTAAAAGATCCAAAATCGCTCCTTTGTACTTAGAAGCATTCAAAGCGCCAAGTTTTGCTTGTTTGAATACTGTAATTTCTAAAAATTCTGGCGTCTTTAAGGCTTCAGTAAACAGTAAGTGATGTCATGACATTGCTTGCGAGTTACTAGATCCAAGACCTGATCAAAGCCGATTCCGCCTTTGTTCAGGTTTCAGGCCAGCCGGCAGATGTAACGGCTGGTCACTCGGGCTTCCCGGTTGGACATCCCCTCCCACTGCTTGTAATACCCGAGCAGCTGATTAGCCAAATCGGTTGTTATGACAAGAAAGCTGACGATCGGCTCTACAAAACCGGTACAGCTCCTTGAAGCTGAAGGCTGCATATTTCTGTTACGACAGCGTGAAGGGGTTAATAATTGCAGATTCCTACCTTATTGTTATTCTGAAGAAAAAGCGGTTTGTGTCCATGTTCTAAGTGAATCTGTATGTAAGTGATTTGATAATAATCAATCAAGTTGCAGTGTCTGCATCCCTTTATACTTGATTTCCCTTTGGGAGTATCGCACCAAAAGTAACATTTTTGTTGCAAGGGATGCCCAAAATCTGACTTGTATCTTAGTGCAGACTTATGGGAAAATCATTAAGATAATGACACAAGCAAGACATGACAGTTCCCACTATAGCGATGACAGACATCCCATTTGATTCGGAGCGCACTACTCTCCAAATCACATGCGATGTCTGTGCAATGCGAATTCACCCATACAGATTGTATGGCTGAATTCACATCTGATTCAAACTGAACACGCACAGGACACTGTTTTGGGTCCGCAGCAGAATTGGATCGCATGGTGGTTCACACCAATGCGATCCGATTCATGTCCGAACTGTCAGTTCGCACTGCGATTTTTGAACTTATCTGGGGATGTCGTTAACTTTGTATTGACACCCCCAGCGGTTCGCATATCACAGTGTAAACTGCTGGCGATTAGAATGCGATGCGGGAACCTGCAGTGTATTTGCAGGGTTCCCGCATAGCATATGTGTGAACCGAGCCTTAGGCTTCATTCAAGTAGTGCAGTGACTTGTGGTATTCAGCACTGGATCAACACAGGACACCACTAGAGCACATTGAAAATAATTGTTTTCTATTTGCACCATTCACTTTGCAGTGCAGCCATGAGGTGTAGTGTGGTCAGCCAAATCAAAATGCAAATCATCATAATTGTGACCACCCTAGAACCAAACATTCTCAAAAGCAGAGGTCTGCAATGGCAGCCGACATAATTCTCTCAAGACACATGTACTTCTTTATGGTGTTTATCATTCATTGTTTTTTTTTGCAGAAATGTTTGATGTGTATGTTTCTTGCCTTTTTATTGTAGTTTTATTCCAATGCAAATAACTGAGAAAACTAAACACAGTGGCATAATCATTGCTAATACTAAAGACACAAAGTTTGTTTTTGCTTTCCTTCTGACTGCTCACTTGCCTTTAACTGAGCAGGAAAATGTCTCTCCTGGACAGACCCAGCCACCCGAGTATAACAGCAGTCAGTGCAAACAAGTGCGCTTCATATTCCAATCAATCTCATCTGAGAGGCCTGAATTGTAGATGGATTTGGATTGGGCGGGGTGGTGAGTTTATGGAGATGCCTTTTTTTTTTATTGCAGAGCAGTTTTTTGTGGGGTTTATGGCATTTTTATAATTGTTTTGGACCACAGGTACTTTTGTCTGGCTTTTACAGGCTCTAAACTATAGAACAGCAGGCCTTTACAAGCTGCTGGATAAAAGCTTAATACAATGTGTACATTTTAACAGAAGCATGTGTGCTAAGTGTAAGTACATGAGGACATCCTGTTAAATAATGAAAAAACCCAGGTGTGCTTTTCATATTCTACCCATGTGGTTTACATAAATGCCCATAAATTGTACTCATTTTTAATCCTTACTGAATCTAGTACGATGACATGTCCTATTATAAACATTTCAGACTATGAGTGTTTTATATTGTAGGGACACTGCCCCAAGTAGTAGTGTCCCTTGTCCCAAACTGATCAGTTTTTACCAGGTTTTTCTTTAGCTAGGTGTTTGCTTCTGCCTGCTATTGTGGATGGCCCATTATAGTAGTGTTAGACTAGTCTACTAATACAAGGTTTATTGCCAGTGATGCATGCTGGGGCTGTCTATAAATATTTGGGGTTACCTTGAAATGCTTTTGCCTCCCATGCTCTACCTGGGGAGGGTGAGCTATGTTACATAGAGGACATAGAGGAGTCTGAAGCTTCCTGCTGGAAAGTATATCCTGAGCATTTGGAACAGGAAGGTGATGGCTTGAATTGTATCGCTGCTGGTGAAAAATTTACAGCTAAAGCACATCCTGGAAAGCTGGTTAGAAGCTACTACTGGTGGACATTGCAGGGAATTCTGGTGGGTCATCCAAAAGGTACCTATGCTATATTGAAGCAGCTCTACAATCTTAATAGTTAGGATTGTTCATCTTCCTTGAAGGTCTTTTTTCTGTATTGACTGTGAGTGGTGATGCACAGTCTTTTTGGGCTTTTATGGTGTCCTGTGCCCTAATTCCTCTCTCCCTGAGTTTTTCTAACCCTATAATAAACTCTTTTCAACTACTTTAAAGTGACCCCACAAAGGTCAAGGATTCCGCCCTGAGGTGAAAATGCCAGCCCACCAAGCCACTTGGGGAATCCTAACCATCTTCACTGGAAAAGAGGGTGCTACAGTATTATTTCACCATTCATCATTGTTTGTTTGTGTCAAGGGAGAGCGAGAAAGTCATTGCGTTTATTGTTCATCATTGTTCAACATTCGTTCAGTTTACTTACTAAACTGGTATTAAAAGATTTTCTATCAATATTTTTCAATTTCTAAAATAAAAATCGGATTGGTTTACCTTTAAAGGGTTTGCAATTGTGTTCAGACTGGCGTTTTTAGGCATTTCTGCACACTGCACAGCCAGGACATGTACAGCTCTTTAGACTACAGGCTGTGACTGGAGACTAAGGCCCTTTCACACATGCTGTCCGTTTTTCATCCATCTGTTGACGGATGAAAAACGGACATCGATGTATCTCTATGTAAAAACGGATGATCATCAGTTAACATCCGTTTTCATCCACTTCCTTCAATGTCCGTTTTTTGAACGTATATATGCCCTATTTTTCATCCGTCAAAAAAACGGATCGGATGAAAAACGGATGACAACGGATGAAAACGGATGAAAAACGGATAACAACTGACGATAAACAGATGACAACGGATGAAAAATGGATGAAAAACTGATACATTTTGACGTGACTGAACTGATGAACTGAACGGACCGTATGTGTAAAAGGGGCCTAAGGCCCCTTTCACACAGGCGGACCGTTCAGATCCGCCTGTCCGTTTTTTTTGGCGGATCTGAACGGTCCCCCCATGTATCCCTATGGGGGATCGGATGTCAGTGGAGACATGTCCGCTGACATCCGATCCGATCCGTCAAATCTGGATGGATGGAAACCCTATTTTCCATCCGTCGATCGGATTGGATGAGACGACGGTCCGTTCCCTTTCGATTTCCCCCATAGAGATGCATGGGGAACTGACAGCTGTGTCTCCGCACACAGCGCGGAGACACAGCTGTCATCCTGCTGCTCAGCGGGGGATCGGCTGCTCGATCCCATGCTGAGAAAAACAGAATCCGTCCGAAGAACGGATAGTGTGAAAGGGGCCTAAAGGAGCAGCAGTCAAAAGATGAAATCATTCTGTGCCCTCCCCACCTGTAAACATGTTCAATGATGGCAGAAAACCCGGCTCTTTCTTCTAGTCTGAGACCTGCCCTTCCATCATCTAAGCTTGTGGAAAGTTCTGTGTCTGTGTGTGTGTGTATATATATATATATATATAATATAATGTGTGTGTGTATATATCTTCGGTATACTGTATATATGGAGGGAGCTGTTCAGGCCAGTGATATGTAAGTCTCAGTTCATTAACTTTAAACTAGCTAGATCTTAAGTGTGAAGCCTCAGTTTGCAGCAGGCATTGCTATAGAGACATATTCAGCTCTGTGGGCATAGTTGACAGCCCCTAACTCCCTCTTTCTCGGCATAGCTAGCTCAAATTAGAGCTTAGATCTAGTTTCTCCTTAGAAGTTAATGAGATAAATGTACTGATAACCCTTATGAATAGATGGAGCAAGTCCCATTGTGTCTTGGAAACATCCTAATATACATGATTTTTGAAATGAGGACGAAGAGAATTCTGTGCTTAGACCTTGATCACTGTAGTTGGAAAAAGCGATATCTAGTCCACAACTTTAATCATTTGTATGGAAAAATATTAAGGTCTGGTGTGTCTTTAAAACGTCTGTAAGGGGGAGGGGGGGAACATGTCATACGTACCTGCTCTGTGCAATACTTCTGTACAGAGCAGCGCCGATCCTCCTTGCCTAGTGCCCCTAAAGCAAGCCACTTGTTATGGGGACACTTGTGCGTGCTCGCTCCCAAGCCCCTCTTTTTTTGTCCATAAGACACAGAGAGCACCCCTCAGCCCCACCACCTCTTCCACCTCACTGGCTGTGATTGACGGCATCAGTAGCCAATGGCTCCTGTTGCTGCATCTCAGCCAATGAAGATAGAGAGACCTAGGCTCTCGTGCACATCGCTGGATCGAGATCGAGTTTAGGTTAGTATTAGGGGGGCTTAAAGGGAGCTGCATACTGAAGGTTTTTTACCTTCATGCGTAGAATGCATGAAGGTAAAACACCTGCAGGCTTTACAACTACTTTAAGCACTCTTAAATACACCCTCTTTGAAGTTTCAGTGGCATCAACACTTTCAGGCCTTCAGTGCACAAAATTAAACAGCATTGCTTGCAGATTATTTTATTTAAGGCTCCGTTCACATCTAGGCGTTTTGGGGCGTTTTTGGGGCGTTTTTCTGCTCTAGGATCAGCTCTCAAAACGCCCAACAAGACAAATCCTATTCATTTCAATGGCCCCTGTTCACATCTGAGCGTTTTGACGCTGTATACAAAACGCCCAACGCTCAAAAAAGTACATGAGCTTCTTTTTGGGCAGATTACAGGCGTTTTCCATTGATCTCTATTCAATCTAAAAACGCCTGCACAAAAATCGCGGTAAAAATCGCGGTAAAATCGCGGTAAAAAATGCCGCAAAAATCGCGGTAAAAAACGCGCGAAAAACGCTACGCTCAGGTGTGAATGTAGCCTTAGGCTACATTCACACCTGAGCGTAGCGTTTTTCGCGCGTTTTTACCGCGATTTTACCGCGATTTTTGCGGCGTTTTTTACCGCGATTTTACCGCGATTTTTACCGCGATTTTTGTGCAGGCGTTTTTAGATTGAATAGAGATCAATGGAAAACGCCTGTAATCTGCCCAAAAAGAAGCTCATGTACTTTTTTGAGCGTTGGGCGTTTTGTATACAGCGTCAAAACGCTCAGATGTGAACAGGGGCCATTGAAATGAATAGGATTTGTCTTGTTGGGCGTTTTGAGAGCTGATCCTAGAGCAGAAAAACACCCCAAAAACGCCCCAAAACGCCTAGATGTGAACAGAGCCTTAGTGTGGATTCACAATGTTTATTTTAAGTAACAAATGTGTGAACATGTTATTTGAAAGAAAAAGCCACGTTCTGTGCACTCATTAAGCATTTTCTTCCTTTTTACTTGCCTGTAGAAATTGGTCTCGCGGTCACTAGGTGTGAATCCTGACGATCTCACAGATCCTGTGAAAATAACTATTCCTCGTTATGTTCTTTGTGGGCAAGGCAAGGATGAGCACTATGAGTTTGAAATAAAGGTAACCTAAGATTATTTCTTTGTTTATTAATTTATTGTGTGTGTTCAGATCTGTATTTTTTAGGGTAGGGTTATTTGGGTGCTGAACATTTGCTACATTGTGTTTTAAGATTTTTTGGTAGAATTTTATTCTTATTGACCTAATTTTACAGTCTTTACCCCAATACCTTTTCTCTATCGTTCATTCACAGACGCAACTCCTTATCTTCATTACTCATAGGGTTATGCTCCTCCTTCTTGGAATAGGCACTAGGAAAAAAAACTTTACCACACCTATGGGGCTGTCCCTGCAGGCATAACCCCTCATACGCTGCAATCATCAAACAGTTTTGTTATGCCTAGTGTTAGGAATAGGACCTAGCTCCCTGCTGAGACTTCAGTCTTAGCTGTAACAAGGAAAGTTTGTGATTTTTTTTTATTTTTTAACTAGTTAGTTCCTGAAGACCAAGATCCAGAGGAACTACAAGCAACAGCCGGTTGCAGTTTCGCACTGGATAATCTAGATCCTTAAGGTCTCCCAGCCTGGCCAACAAGCATGAGCAGGTTATAGTCCAGAACTAGGCCTCACCACGACAGTGCCCCAATGGATGGGGACGGGCCTGCGAGTGGACAGTCTCGCTGGGACGCATCGACCTGGAACGCCCTGAGTCGCAGCTTCCCCTTGGCTGACAGCACCCCCATCTCCTGGTGGGAGATGATCTGTTTTGGAGTGGCGCCCACCTAGTACTGTATTATGGTGAGTAAAATTGTGCCCCCAAACACCCTTGGCGTCGGGGGGTGGGCCCCTACCTGGAATGGTTGGACCTTAGGGGCTCCCTCGGTTCCCTGGCACCCCGGAGGACTAATCTGGTGTACCCCTTGGCATTCCCCTACCCCTAGCAGGTTTTACCTTTGGGGCAGTAATAATATGGCCGTTATGGCGCTTATATGAGGGGGGTGGATTGTCCTGGGTGGGTCCCTGGCTAGGGACCTTAAGATGCCTATTGTTTTGGGACCCCTTTGGGGGGTCCTGGAGACCACATGGTGCACCGTGGGGGCCACCGTTTTGCTGTGGTTCATGATCTCTGTGTTCCCATTAGTTTGCATTGGCAGACATTTTCTATACTTCCCCATTGAGAATTTATGAGCGGCCATTTTCTTGAGGTCCTTGGGATGGACAGGCATGCAGCATGGCTTATCATGATAGAGGCAGAGCTTCTTCCTCTTCCTGTGCAGTCAGTGTTAGTTTAGTTTTTACACTGATCAGGCTGGATGCTTCTCTGTGGTCTTTTAACGTTCCTGGGTTTCCCTGTGGGTTTTTTCCTCTTCTGCTCTGCTATTATTACATAATATTCAGGGATTGTGAATCCGCAGTAATTGCCATGGGACCGCAATTTTTGTGGTCTTAAAAGGGACATCACACAAAAAAAAATTTTATTTGAGCAATGGAGTCCTAGGATAAAAATTCACCTGCAGACCCCTTGTCATCTCTGGTGCTGCCAGCCGCAAACGCCCCCAGCCCTTACCTTCATCGGCAGGGTCTTCGGATTCTGAGACAGATATGGTCGCCACGGACGCAGACCACCTTGAGGGGTTGGTGTCTTTGCATTCTGACAGTAAAGAGGACCTGTCCTCATCAGCCACCGCACAGGAACACGCATTGCTGGAAGCCCTGATAGTTTCTGGGCGGGAGACCCTGAAATTGGCCGATGAACCTACAGCGTCAGATACGCAGGTGTCTTTTGGCTCCCGCAAATCCCATAAATCCGGCGATGTATTCCCTTGTCCAAAATTGTTTTATACTATTGTGGATGAACAATGGGGACGCATTAAGCACATGTTGGTGGTGCCTAAGTATTTTGCACGGCGTTATCCTTTTGTGCAGGGCCGGATTAAGAGCATCATTCATGGGCTTGGTGCTGAGGATTTTGAAGGGCCTTAAGGGCCGTGCCTTGGCATGCACCCAGAGGAGGAAGGGTGCAGCCATGCATGCCTAATTCAACATGGGATGCTGTCTCTGAAGCCCATAAACACATCCATGCATCGGCAACTGTCCCTCCTTGTCCGGCCTTCGTGCTGTGTGGGGAGGTTCTGAGGGAGCTGCCTGGGGAAGCGAGCATAGAAGCCAGACTTCTGTGTTTACAAGTGACAGAAGAGCGGTAACAGTGAATATGGCCAACCCGGGGCCTATATAAAGGTAGGGGCCTGGAGCTGCAGCTCCAATAGCCCCTACGTTAATCTGGCCCTGCTTTTGTGGAGGGTGTGTCCAATAGTTGGACTGTACCACCGAAAGTGGATTCGACAGTGGCCAGGTTAAATAAAGCAACTCTGGTACCGGTGGAAGAGTCTCCAACCTTTCCAGGTCCCATGGATGCACTGGTGGAATCCTTGTCTCGCTGTTTACTTGTGTTACCAGGTCACATGTTAAAGGCTACTTTTGTGAATGTTTAAGTAGTGCAGACTGCTACTGAATGGGTGAAGTTACTAAAAAGTAACTTGGAAACGGCATGGCTTCCCCCTGCGGTACTGGAACTAATAGACCAGTTGACCCAAGCCCTGGTGTTCATGTGTGATATGTACCTGGACTCAGCTTCGTTGGTGGCCAGGACCTCAGCAGGGGGGATTGCTATTACCGTAGGTGCATGGTATGGCTGAAATGCTGGTCGGCTGACCAGGCTTTTAAGACGCTGTAAATGATCTTCCTTTTACAGGGGAGAGGCTGTTTGGATCCTCCCTGGACAAGTTGATCAAAGGTATCTAAGGGCAAGGTGCCACGTACTAGGCGGGGGCCTTCCTTTACTGCTCACAAACGTTTTTTTCGTGCCTCCGGGTCTCAAGAAAAAGGTAAACCGTTTAGGTCTTCTGGGGGTTCCAAGAAGCTATGGTCGGGAAAATCTAAGTCCGGCCAATCTGCAGACAAGTCCTCAAATCTGCATGAAGGGGCGCCCTCACCCGAGTCTGGGGTGGGGGACGTCTTTGATTGTTTCCGGGACCCTGGACCTCCTTGATTCCGGACAAATGGGTTCACATACTGATCCGACTTGGATACAAGATCGAATTCCTGTCTCGTCCGTTGGACAGGTTCTTCCCATCCAATCTATAATTATCCCCAGGCCGGTTAAGGGACTTGCGAGGGGAGGTAAACAACTTGCTGTCGCAAGGGGTGATTGTGCCAGTTCCCGCTCAGGAACATTTTCAGGGGTTTCATTCAAACCTATTCACCGTGCCCAGAAAAAAGACAAGGCGAGTCCCATCCTGGATCTCAAGGCCCTGAACCGCTTTGTGCAGGTACAGAGGTTTTTTATATGGAGTCCATCTGCACGGTAGTAGCGTCTCTGCATCAGGGAGATTTCTTCGCCTTCATAGATATCAAGGATGCATATCTACACATCCCTATCTACGCTGGATACCAGCGGTTTCTTTGCTTTGCGGTAGCAGAGGAGCATTATCAATTTGTGGCATTACCCCTTGGTCTCGCCTCCGCTCCCAGAGTGTTTACCAAGGTACTAGCACTGGTATTGGCACTGCTTCGCCGGCGGGGTATTGCGGTACTGTGGTACCTGGACGATCTTCTGTTGAGAACGGACTCTCATTTAGCCTTGTTGGGGGATCTGACGATCATGGTCAGAACTCTGCAGGAGTTCTGTTGGAACATCAATTTCAAGAAATCTGCGCTGACTCCGGTTCTGAGAGTGGATTATCTGGTCTTGACTCTGGATTCAGCCTTGGCGAGGGTTTTTGTTTCCCTGGACAAGCTGAAAAAGTTTCGGGGGGCGATTCAGTTCTTGTTGGACACTAATCTGTCCTCTCTACGAGATTGCTTGCGAGCCTTGGGTCTGATGGTATGGAACTTCGAGGCGGTTATATTTGCTCAGTTCCATACAAGGTCTTTGCAAAGGGAGATTCTTGTAAAATGGAACAAGGATCCAAAGTCCTTGGATTCCTTGATTCGGTTGAGCCACAACACAAAATCTGCTCTTTTATGGTGGAAACAGTCTCCAGCACTGTGCAAGGGCAAGTCCTTCCTTCCTTTGTTTTGGATGGTGGTAACCATGGACACCAGCCTATCGGGCTGGGGCAGGGTGCTGGGAAAGCTCTGTGCCCAGGGTACCTGGGCGATGGAAGAGTCAAAACTTCTGATAAATGTTTTGGAGCACTGAGCGATAAAGGTTTTTCTGAGTCATTGTACGACTCTTCTGCAAGGTTGTCTGGTTCGTATTCAATCAGACCTCGCTTGGCTGTGGCTTACATCAATCACCAGGGGGGGCACCAAGAGTGTCTTGGCGGCCAAGGAGGTGGCCGAGATTCTGGCCTGGTCGAAAAGCTTAGTTTCAGCCCTCTCTGCTGTACACATTCCAGGTGTGGAAAACTGGCAGGCAGATTACCTGAGTCTTCAGGGGAGTTGGATCAAGGGGAGTGGTCCCTACACCCGGAGGTGTTACGCCTCTTGTGTGTTTAGTGGGGGACTCCCGAGGCTGATCTGTTTACCTCTCACCTCAACAAAAAGGTGCAGAGATATGTAGCTAGGTCTCGAGATCCTCTGTCCGACACCACAGACACACTGGTGGCTCCTTTGGGTCGGTATCGGCTGATTTATGCATTTTCCCCATTGAAACTCTTGCCGAGGCTTCTGTGCAGGATAGAGGTGGAAAACATTCCGGTCATTCTGATGGCTCCAGACTGGACTCACCAGTCTTGATACACAGACCTAATAAGGCTGGTTGCCGATACCCCTTGGTGACTTCCTCTCAGGGAAGATCTGCTGTCACCGAGTCCGATCTTCCTGCTTTGCAGTTGCTGGCTTTAACGGCATGGCTGTTGAAAGTCAGGTGTTTAGAGATGGGGGTCTTTATGACTCTGTGATTCCTACACTCTTGAAGGCTAGGAAGTCAACTTCCAGGAAGATCTACCATCGTACGTGGAAATCGTACATTTCACAGTGTGAATCGCTGAAGGTGCACCCTTGCTTGCTTTCAAACGCTAGGGTTATAGCTTTTTTGCAGAAGGGTTGAACAGCAGTTGTGTTTTGGGTACTATCAAAGGCCAATTTTCGGCTTCGGCTATATATTTTAAATGCCCCTTAGCCACGCATGTCCTAATTCGGACTTTCATCCAGGGAGTGCGTCATATGGCTCCCCTGAGGCGATCCCCGTTACCTCCGTGGGATCTAAATCTGGTGTTATATGCTCTTCAAAAGCCTCCTTTTGAAAAAATTCGGGAGATTGCGGTGCTTTCTTTGTCTCAGAAGGTTACCTTCTTGGTGGCGATCACTACTGCCCGCAGGGTATCTGAATTGGCGGCGTTGTCTTGCCGCTCACCTTATCTGGTGGTACACAGGTATAAGGTGATACTTCAACCTAATCAGTCGTTCCTTCCTAAGGTGGTTTCTGATTTTCATCTGAATGAAGACTTTGTGTTGCCTTTACTCTGCCCTAAACCTCAGCATCCTAAGGAGTATGCCTTGCATTCTTTGGATGTGGTTCGGGCGATCAGGCTTTATTTAAATACCACTGAGTCCTTTAGAAAATCAGACGCTCTTTTTGTCCTTACTGATGGACCTCGTAAGGGATTGGCTGAGTCTGCTGCAACTATTTCTGGATGGATCAGGCAGACGGTGATGCAGGCCTATTCACTGAGGGGTCAGGTTCCTCCTTTCCCAGTGAAGGCTCATTCTAAAAGAATGCTCAGTGCTTCTTGGGCTTTTCGCTATCAGGTGTCTTGCTACAAGTTTGCAAGGCGGCAACTTGGCCATCTGTGCATACGTTCACAAAATTCTACAAGATAAATGTGTTGGCATCTGCGGAAGCTTCTTTTAGCCACAAGGTTTTGCAGGCTGCAGTTTAAAAGATAACTCTGTTTAGTTTCTCTTTGAGGGTTCAATTTTTTCCGGGTGAGCTCCAATTGTTCCTGGTTGAGCTCCATGTTACCTGGTTGGCTAAGTTTAGCCATTGGGGACTTACGTTTTGTTTCTGCGTTGTTTCCCACCTGTCAAGATTATACTGCTTTGGGACATCCCAATGAGTAATGAAGATAAGGAGCTGCGTCTGTCGATGAACGATAGAGAGAACTGGATTTTTGTGAGAACTAATTGTAAAATCTTTTTCTCTGAAGTTCGACAGACGCAGCACCTGCCCCTCTACTTCTGAGGTATGGGGTTTTTTGTCTTCTAAACACTGCTTACAACTAAACTGTTTGATGATAGCAGAGTCTGAGGGGTTATGCCTGCAGGGACAGCACCCATAGGCAAGGTTAAGTGATTTCCTGCCTTGTGCCCATTCCTAAAAGGAGGAGCATAACCCTATGAGTAATGAAGATAAGGAGCTGCGTCTGTCGATGAACTTCGGAGAAAAGTATTTTACGGTGAGTTCTTACATAAATCCAGTTTTTGCTGTTAATTTAAGGCCAAAGGTTAATATTGACTTGGGGTATTTTTAAAATGCCAGCTCCCCTTTATTTCCAGCTGTGCATAGTTACCTTCCCTTTGTTTTTGCTGTTGGGAGCAGACACAAAGCCCCTATATTAGCTTCAAGTCATTACTGCTAGCATGCACAGGGTTCAGGGCTCTCTCCCTTCTTTCATGTTACAGAGTAGACTGCTTAAGCGCCACACCTTGAATTAGCAGCTGGTTTTGTTTTGTTTTTTTTATTCTGGCAGTCAGACATTGGGTCAGGGGAATGAAGGAAGCAGAGTATTCTGCAGATGGGGTCAATGCCATGCTGTCGCTTCAACCTGAATATATAGAGTTGTTTTTTTTTTTTGTTATGCAGATCACTGTCTTAGAGGAAACATGGACGGTGTTCAGACGTTACAGCCGATTTAGAGAAATGCATAAAACGTTTAAGTTAAAGTATCCAGAGGTATGTTTGTGTAATGTTTAGCTATTATATATGATTAAAATTGAATATGGTTTAGTTTGAATCTGCAGTGGTGATCGAAGCTCAGTAAGCCGACAATATGTACAAGCCAGGCCGGTTTCCACCTAGTACTATGTATGAAATTATGCAAATATAAAGGATATGTATTTCAGCAGTGCAGTTACCTAAGAGTAACCCATATTGGGATTTATTTTCTAAAAGGGGAGCTGTGAGAAATGTAATATATAAATTGGTTTAGGGTAAGTGTACATGGGCATTTGAGAACAATTTGAGCTGAGTTTGAGTGTATTGTGCTCCATCAGATTGTGTTCACATTGCATTCTACTACCATTAAAATGCTGTGTATACTGATGTCAGAAGCAGACCTTTTATTCTAGTCCTTAAAGACTATTTCACTCCCCTCTGTCTGCTGGGTTGTCCTCAAAAAACATACTCACGCGCTCAGCAAATCATTTGGTGTCTGGTGTAATCTTGTGTGCCTTAACAACATGTTGGGTCCCATGCCAACATCTTCTATACAGACTTTATCAGGGGACCAGCTGTCTCTTCCTTGTTCCTGCAGTGGCTCCTGATGACACGCCTTGGTGCAGTGAAGTAAGGAAATTGCATGGCTTATGCACAGTGTAGCAGAAATTACCCGAAGCCTCCTGGGATGCATGATGACTGTATCCTAGAAGGATTTGCAAAGGCAAACGTAATTTTTAGCTAGACAAAAAATACAGAAGTGTGGGGCCAGAACCAGTAAAAAATAAAACAATGGGACGGACAAGGGTATTTGGGGGGTGGTGGTGAAGGTTATTCTTGCCTAGACACTCAATATGCATATGTTGATTTTTATGTGTACTGTCCCA
Organism: Pelophylax lessonae; assembly: GCF_965119305.1. NCBI lineage: Eukaryota > Metazoa > Chordata > Amphibia > Anura > Ranidae > Pelophylax > Pelophylax lessonae. The sequence goes on from NC_138770.1 coordinate 589,825,719, forward strand.
TGCTTCTCTCTTTTGGTAAGTGGCATGGCCCATCACATTCAAGAAACAATAGGGAGGCTTTAGAAATTGGAGCATAGGGGTCTAGCTGGAAGTTTATTTGAAATGAGTTTACCTTTTGTCAGATCAATCCTTGGGTCTACCGATCATTTTTAAATGGGTTTTCTAAAAAGGTTGCCTCTGCTATGTATGTTGCTCTTAATATGCTCAATATGAATTGCTGGTATTTACTTTATAGTGTCTATCAGCTCCAGTGTGCGAATGCTGGCTGTAGATTTTAAAAGATTTTAGCAGGCCTTAGCAAGTCTCTAACATTACCTCCCCACTTCCTCACCTTTTAAGGAGAGACTTTTTAGCACACAGTATGTAGACAAAGGAAACTTCCCTGCCATGGCCCTAGTTATATAGACTACAAAAATCTAATATGCAGAAAATGATTGACTAAACCACACAAGTGCTTGTTTCACCTCTATTTCTCCTTTATCTCCTTTTTCTTGGTTAACAAATGCAGTAATATAGAGATTGGATGAAAAGATTAGTGTAGAATGACACTTTTGGTAATTAAATAGTGAATTTTGTAGAGATGTACACGTCCGATAAAGAAGAGGGACAACTAAGGATGAATAAGAGACAGAGGGATTAAGTCCAAAAAATGAGGGACAGTCCTTCCAAATGAGGGACGTTTGGGAGGGAATGTACTGGCTGTACTGAATCTTGCATAAAATCTGCTGAAGTTTTTTTTACAACGATGTCCAACACTTCCTTTAAAATCTGCATTCAGCACTCCCTGCTTAGAGCTAAAGGATGCTTTAAGAACTTTAATAAATGTACTTTTTGAATGGTTTGCTGGTTGAAGTGCTTTCTAAATCTGAAGCTCACAAGACACTAAGATGAAACAATGACTGTGCATTTAGAGGGACACGGTTGGTCACTCCACAAAGCAAGCATGTAGACAGCGATAGGATTATTTTGGCTCAGTTAGTTTGCAATTAAAAAGAATGTGACTGACAGGAAGAACATTTTTGAAGTGTTTTAGCTACTGACATGTCTCGCTTCAGTTATTGAAATGCAGCAGACAGTTGACTTCACCGAGTGAACCTTATGACTGTCAAAACCAAATAAATCGAATCAGCCCAGAACTTGCATTTCCACAGCTGAATACCTGCGGTGTAATTATTTTAGGTATTTTTACTCTAAAATCAGCACAGTCTCTGCCACCAGTTTCTTTAATGTTCCATTGTATTCAAAGCAGATGAGCTCAGAAGACATCAATGAACAGCGAGCATTTAAAGCCACGTAGACTGTTTCACATTTTCCTCGCTTTTAAGTCTGAGAAAAAGGTGAAGCTTCCAAGAATCAAATGTAAAACCAGTTTAAACTGTTTCATTAAGATTCCCTTAGATTAAAGTATCCAAAGTTTGGGGAAATGAATGTGCCTGCTGTGCCGCTAGCAAAATTTCATTCTGCGTGAGCAACTGTATTTTCTTTTCTAATCACTGTATTCCTCAGTTCACAGATTCCGGTGTCAAATCCCAGCATCACATTACGGTTCTAAGAGAGTCTTTTATGCTTTGAAATTTTTTACTTAACTCTCATTATTACTAAAACTTTTTTTTTTTTTCGTAAGCACAAACATTTTTAAGGATATTAAATGTACCCAAATTCAAATATAAAGCCCAACTCCAGCTAAAACTTTGTATTTGTTTTAGATAGTGCCGCTAAAGGTTGGAACATCCAGTTGTTTTTTATTGAAAATATTTTTAATGCCATCTGTAGCTTCCTGTCCAGGTGACAATTGTCCCCCCCCCTCCCAATTTCTTATCTGGTGCAACACAGGGACAGGATTATAGAGTTAGTATCTGGATTTTTGGGGTGCTACTTAGAGTTATAGGGCATACACCAACCATTGTTAAAATTTATTATAGAGTTGTGCTCAAAAGTTTGCATGCCCTGGCAGAAATCGTGAAATGTTGGCACTGATATTGAAAATATGACTGATCATGCCAAAAAACTGTTGTTTAAGGATAGTAATCATATGAAGCCATTTATTATCATGTGGTTGTTTGTTTGTTTTTTTTTGTTTTTTATTAAAAGCAGAAAATACCCAAATGGCCTTGATCAAAAGTTTCCATACCCTGGAATGTTATCCTTGGTACAGACACACAAGGTGACACACACAGGTTAAAAAGGCAATTAAAGGTTAATTTCCCCATCTGTGGCTTTTTAGATTGCAATTAGTGTCTGTGTATAAATAGTCAGTGAATTTGTTAGCTCACACGTGGATGTACTGAGTAGGCTAGATACTGAGCAATGGGGCGCAGAAAAGAACTATCAAAAGACCTGCATAACGAAGTAATGGAAAAGACAGAAAAGGATATCAAAAGATATCCAAAGCCTTGAATATGCAAGTCAGTACTGTTCAATCATTTAAGAAATGGAAAATTCAGGGATCTCTTGATACCAGGCCAAGGTCAGGTAGACCAAGAAAGATTGGTCTACAATCAAAAAAAAAAAAAAAATCCCACAGGAAACCTCAGTGGAAATACAGACTGCTCAGGAAAAAGACGATGTGGTTGTTTATAAGGAGCTCAATACAGTGATACCAGAACAAAGATTAGCTGCATGTTCCAGGTGCCAGAAAAAGCCTTTACTGCGCCAGTGCCACAAAAAAGCCCAGTTACAATATGCCAGACAACACACCTTGACATGCCTAACTGGGCTTTTTTGTGACAATAAATCTTTAAACCGGAAATCCCAAATTTTGTGTTGTCCCCAGAAAAGTAATAGAGGGGAAATATTCCCATGGGGACACTAGTTCTGGTGACCAGGAGGTCCCTAAGGAATTCTCTTAATTTGTAGGGATCACCAATAAGTTCTCGAGTTTAGTGCAAGACAAATATTCCACCAAAATAGTATCCCTTTTCACCCCCCTGTTTTTCGATTGTGCAACTTATCCATAAATCCACATATAACCCTATTTAGAGGATTGTCATAAAATCTGTCATGCCTGATGGGGGAACGGTTCTTCTACAGTCTTCTCAGGTTCATTGACCTGTTTCCTCTGTAAGTTGGGATCAAATGACTATAGTATATAAGTGGGGATGCTCACACAGTGGTGTACCTCAGTTCAAGATAATGCAAATAGATACACACAGGAGTATATCCGACTGCCCCCAATCTCCAAGGTAAAAATGGGATGTAGGGGAAGGCTTCGGGCCAGGAGAATTCTGGAACACAGAACACAGGTGGTGAATCTTTATGAATGAAAGTAAAAAAAAAAAATTTCATGGCGCTCTCTGATGTTGGTGGGTGGTACACCATAAGGGAAAAAAGGTAAAACTAGGTAAAAAAATATATGTTGAAAGATGAGGGGGGAGGGCGGGGGGTGGGGCCACGGCCCACGTACAGCAGGTGCCAGCTGGAGCAAGGAGAGGCTCTAAGGAATGTAAGCAGAAAGAGAGCAGCGCCAGCTTAGTGAAGCATAAGGTTTATTCATACATAAAACATGTAGTAACTTACTCTGAGGTAAGTATGGGCCAGTGTGGTAGGTAAATGGGATCATCCATCTTCTTCTCCTTGGTACCGTTGTGTTGAGGGAAGGTTGCAGGGTGCCGGTATAGCTCGTAGAGGCTGTGGTTTGGCAGCCTGTCTGTTAGTAATGTGGCTGTTTGTATTGCGGCGGTGGAGGACTCTTGGTGGGGCTCCACTTCCTGCTTCCGGTCAGCCTGACGTCACTTCCGGTGAGGAGGAGGGAAGAAAGGAGTTGCTAGCTTTCGGAGCATCCGTGCTCCTTCATTAGGCAGTCTTTATGACAATGCCAGACTTCTGGGTCCCAAAATTCACATCCAAATAAAGATATCTCCTGCTCATAGAACATTAGCGATAGCAAAAAGACCAAAAGCTCAGAACCTTGCAATATAATCTCTAGTCTAGTAATTGTGTATGTGCCCCAATATAGGTCCTTCATGCCTGCCAGCCACCCTAAGGGAGCAGAGAGAGAGGGAGATACCATAACTTCCACTATCCTACGCTAAAACAAGGACAGGAAGCCAAAGGGAAATCTCCAAAACATGGTCACAGAAAGAAAAAAAAAAAAGAAAATGTACGTCTTGCCCATTCACACCTAAGCTAAAAGTTGGGCTTTAACATAAAGCAATAGTAACAACCTTGCTGAGATTCTTAAGTGTTATCAGGAGGCTGATATACCTCTGAGACGCTCCTGTAGGAAATGCTGCTTCTGGCTGGCTCCCTTTTAGTTCTGGCCACATGTTTCAAAGCTTAGCTAGTGTGAGATCTGGACTACAGAACGCCACCTCCCCTCATCTCCTTAACTTGGGGAGAAGGGTCTCACAGAGAGAACTGGGCAGGACTGATAATGCTGCCAACTGATAACAGTAAAGGAAGGTAGGAGCTCCTAACTTCCTGTGTTCCCTGTCTGTGCTGCACTCTTTTTGTCAGTACATTGTTCTCAGCTATCTCTTTGGACTACCTCATATCTAAGGATTGGTAAGCTGCAATATGTAACATTTTTCTTCTTATGTTTAGATATACTTTAAGATATTCATTCAGTCGATTTGCAAAAAAAAATGCAAGTCCGTGCACCCAAAATAAAGGATACAGGACTTTTTTTTTAGAACATAGTACACTATTGCACACTCAACATAGTATTAATATCTTTGCACACTCAGTGCAAAGATATTAATTTTAGGTGGATGTGGCTTTTAAAATTGGATTTTCGGCATCTACTGAACGTGCATGTTAATTGCTAGTTACTCCTCCGGTGCTGCAACTATTATGGTAATTATTCTAAAATACAATAGCGTATAGTTTGCTCAAGATAACCCGTAGGTCAGTTTTTATCATTCCACACTATTACAAGAGGAATATAGATGGTCTTTGTGCACTGTCAGATATTATGAACACGGGATGCTTCATAATTAAAACACATCTTTATTATATTAGAACTCTATCCTTGCACATATACAAAGAAAAAAGCAACATGACTTTTCATCTGTAAGTCCCATTAGGGAAGAAGTAGTATAATTGCTCTGCAATTCAATTGAATTACATTTTTCTCAAACATGTAATTATCCTTTTTTTTGTATTGATAACCTTTTCATGCTACTTTGAATTTACACATTTTTAATGCTGAGCTTAATTCTTCTTACATACCAAAGTACCAGTTACACATCTAACTAGGAATCAGTGATGACAAAGTGGATGCACACCCCTCAACGAGTATACATTACAGCCTCTAAAATAAAATGCAATAACTGCGTGTGCCTTTTTATACCTAATTTGCGTTTGGTTGAACCTACTGTACCTGTTGATCCTGCCAGTGTCTCATTCTTTCTGATTTTTGGTAGCATTGATCTGTGGGCTCATCTGCAGCGCTGCCACTTCAAACGCATGCTGCAGGTTCGTAATTTTAAAAAGTCGCATCTGCAGCCTACCGCACCCCAAGATGTTCCTAGTCGTATGCAATTGCAAAAAGGAAAATTCCCCTGGTTGTGGGACTTTATAGGCACTCATAAAAGTAAAACTTAATGAGACATATTAAATATTGTATCAAAAAATCATTTATTGAAAATTACATAAAGATTAAAAAAATGGCAAGCTCAACAAAATACATCACATCATCAAGCGAATAGTGACCACATGACCCCAGGGTAAGAACCCAACGCGTTTCGGAGTGACATTAATTAGTCCTTCTCAGGGGTGACCTTGGATAGTGGTATATTCTGCTATGTTGATTTGAAATTGTAAGCCTGCCCAAGCTTTAAAAACAGGTAGTCAGAGTGCTCAGACCAATCACCGAGAAATGCTGTTCAAAGATGTCAGGAAGGGTTCTTTTATTGATCATAGTCTCAAGAGATAAAATCTCAATAGTGTGTGCTATCGAGCCTGTTAGGGCTGGGTGGGGACAGCTGAAACCCAGAGAATGGCAATCCTGCTACATCTTTGAACATCATTTCTCGGTGATTGGTCTGAGCACTCTGACTACCTGTTTTTAACAAATCCTTCACAGTTTCTCCTTCATTTATCCTCACAGCAGTCCTGCATCTGATCTGCAGTACTAGGCTCTGTCCCTGCCCTTGGTGACTAGAAAATAGAACAAACAAAGTGGTCATGTGTCCGCTAATGGATCTTTGAGAAAAAGGGGATTTACATTTTGGATGAATCTTTTAATAATCAATACTATGGGCTATACTGAAACTTGAAACAATGTCATATAATTCAGATGTATCATTGCAAATTATCACTAATTCCTGAAGTAATTTAACATATATGCGATCAGCGGCTTATTTTGCTGCTAGCCATGAAGTTCAGTCTGGGGGATCTCTCAAACACATTGTGAAGATCCCCAACTAGAAAAGAAGCATTTTCTGGCCTAACAAATTAGGCGCAATAAAATAAGCTTTCCCCAGTAAACTATTTGTTAACATTTTTCCCCAGCACTTTCAATGCTGTTGGCTTCTGCTCTCTCTGTGCTGCTTCCCAAAACTTCCAGTCTTAACAGGAAAGCATTAACAGCAAACAGAGCAGTCTCCAGTCAACCTGTTAGCTTGAGGAAGGAAAAAGCGAGGAGGAGGGAGGAACCGGGGAATACCTTGTCATTCTAGGCTTTAAAAACTGTGGTTTTAATATCAATTTAAGTTGTATTGATCTGTTTATGTGATCAAGCTCTTATTGGAGGAAACGTTAGAGAGGGGCAGTCCAGGGTGGGGCTGCAGTGTGCTATGGTTGGGCTTCCTTTAGTTGGCAGACAGAGATCCAGGCTTGGACTGGTGACATCTTTCTACATGTCTATTGAAAGTATTATATTATAGCTGTGTGATAAGTGAAAAAATAGCTGTACTGTATATCATGCCTGAGATCCAGTTCTGTCTTCTCTTTGTAATGTTTTCTCAAGCTTATCTCATTCCTAGAAAACAGAGCTTCCTGTGAATGGTGCAGGTGTGCTTAGTCCAACTCTATTTTGTTCTTGGAATGATACAGAAAGTCTGCGTCTCCCTGCTAGAACACAGCGCTGTATACTGTATGTAGCTGAGGTTACATACAGTTAATAAAGCGTGCCAAGCAATTGCACCTGTTAATGCACTAAATAGTTTGTTTGGGACAAACAAGTTATTTAAGAGGATTTTAAACATGGAGATCAGCTTTAACCTTTTTCTGCTAGTGGGTGCTGTCCTTTTAAATGGATCTCAACACCAAAAACCATGGGGGGGGGGGGGGGTTCTAATCATGTGATTACAGTGAATGCTCATTCCACCAGCCTCAGTTAGAACAGTGAATGAGTATCGACAATGAGAGCTTGGTCACAGTGCTGGGACTCCCGGCACAAAACAGTGCTGTCTGCAAATATGTCCACCGACACACTGCCACTTATATGCGTATGGCCTGCAGGAGGGGGTTAAAGTAGTTCTAAAGGCTGAAGGCTTTTTACTCTTATGCATTCTATGCATGAAGGTAAAAAACCTTTTGTGTGCAGTAGTCCCCCCCCAAGCCCCCCCCCCAATAATTACCTGAGCTCCCTCTCAATCCAGCCATGTGCATAAGAGCAGTAGCTCTCCAGGGACTCTACCTCCTTACTGGCTGAGACAGCAGCGGTACCCATTGGTTCCCGCTGCTGTCTATCACAGCCAGACAGCCAGAGGAGAATGAGGGGATGGGGACGAGCTGTAGCTCTGTGTCTGAATGAATATGCAGAGCAGCGGCTCTGGAATGCACCTGCTTGGGTTCCCCCATTACAAGCGGCTTGCTCTGGGGGCACTTGACAGGAGGGAGGGGCCAAGAGCACCATCTGGGAACCCAAGAAGAGGAGGATCTGAGCTGTTCTGTGCAAAACGGCTGCACAGAGCAGGTGTGTATGACAAGTTTTTTTTTTTTTTTGCCTTTAAAATTACTTGAAATTGACTAGATTCCTGACCACCCGCCGCAGTTCTACTGTGGCCGGGGGGCCGTCCTGCATGAACTGACGTAAGTATACGTCGGTTGTGTGCCTGCAGCTTGGGGGCCAGCTAGGGGATTCGTCAGCGGGGACACTGATTCACGGGGCAGGCAGCTCCGATTGCCGCTGGGCACCCGTGATCGCTCCCCGCTGAGAGAAAAGAACGGTCAGCTTTTGTAAACACAGCTGACCGTTCTTCTCTCTGGAATGATCACCGAGTGCCTGTGATCCTTCTATGTAGGAACACAGGTCTCTGTGATCATTTCACAAGCCACACCCCCATACAGTTAGAAACACGCCCCTAGGTACACAACCCCTTGATCACTTACTGTGTTAACCCCTTCCCTGCCAGTGTCATTATTACAGTAACAGTGCATATTTTTAGCACTGATTACTGTAGTAATGTCACTGGTCCCCCCAAAAGTGTCAAAAATGTCAGTCAGGGGTCCGATCTGTCTGCCGCAATGTCGCAGTCCCGCAAAAAATCGCAGATCACCGCCATTACTAGTAAAAATAAAAAAAAAAAACAGAATTTCAGAATTGACGCATTTTTTTGTTTATAGCGCAACAATTAAAAATGGCAGAGGTGATCAAATACCACCAAAAGAAAGCTCAATTTGTGGGGGAAAAAAAGAACATAACTTTTATTTGTGTACAGCGCTGCACAATCGACCATTAAAATAACGGAGTACCGAATCGCAAAATATGGCCTTGTCATTAAGGGGGAAAATCCTTCCGGTCCAGAAGTGGTTAAGCAGGCTGGGCCCCTGTTGCAGCAGAAGTTGAGGAGCTGTGTTGTCTTACAGTGGTGCATAAATCAAAAACAGGTTGCATAGAATAAACATCTTCTGTCAGTTAGATTGATCTCCATAAAATGTTATGAACAAAACAGATGTCAATGAGTTTTACAAATAAATTTTCCTTTTTATTAAACATATAAACAAGACAAAGAGTTACAAATAAGGTACATCACCCTACACAGAAGTAATCAGTACATACAGAAAAAAAACAGGTGACATTGGCACACCTATAGCATCAATCCAGGCCGACCAAACTTTATCAAATTTCTTAGGACAGTTCCTACTATCGTATGTGAAGCGATAGAATGGAAGCATCTTAGTAACAGCGACTATCCAGGTTTTCCGGGTGGGGGGCTCAGTTAGCTTCCACCGCAGAAGGATTTCTCTCCTAGCATAAAATAAAGCATAGGTGATACACAATTTAGCATGTTTATCCCCAACCACTTCTGTAAGATTGTTCAATAAAGTACCCTTGGGTCCAATGGGACCGTTGTATCAAAAGTTTCCCCTAGAGTGTCCGTCACCGCTTTCCAAAAGGATGCAAGCTCAGGACACGACCAAACAACTTGAAAAAAGGTGCCAATATCACGCCCACATCGGGTACAAGAGGGGTTAGTCATAGGGTATATTCTGGCAAGGCGTTGAGGCGTATAATATGCTCTATGTAAAAATTTAAGTTGTATAAATCTGTCCCGAGCCGATATCATTGAGGGAATGTAGTTACTAACCGAGTCCTCCCATTCCTCAACAGTCAAATCCGAAATATCCCCCTTCCATTTATTATAAATTTTCTCAAGAGACTGACTATAGTCCATCGATAACAGCAAGTATATAGAAGAAAGGGGCTTACCTATGACCTTAAAGGTCAGCATTCGTTCCAAAGGGTCCGATTCCAAAACAACCGGGCTTTGGAACTGAGCTCGCATAGCATGACTGAGCTGCCAATAGCGAAATTCCATAGTTCTAGGCAATGAGTGTAATTGTTGGAAAACCTCAAACCCTGGAAGTTTTCCATCTTTAATAACATGTTTCATGGTCACAATCCCTTTAGCAGCCCATATCTGAGGATCAGGAAGTTGTTGCAGGTGTAGTAAATTAGGATTACCCCACAACGGAGTATGGGGGGAAATATACAAGGGTTTCTTATACACCGCTTGTGCCCGAGTCCAAACCCGTAGTACCGTCTTCATCAGACCGGTGGTCTGGGGATGCGCCCGTTCACCCCGAAAGACAAGGTTACTCAGGGCCGCATAAGATCCCAGTAAGGCTGCTTCCAGTGTCACTGCGGAGTTAGACTTGGGCTGGGAAAACCACCACCGGACCGTCACCAATACAGCCACCCAGAAATAGAGCTGGAAATTTGGAAACGCTAAACCTCCCCTTGAAAGTGGGAGATACAGCGTCCGCCTGGCGACCCGCAGAGTGCGCCCAGCCCACACAAAGGATGTTACCATATTGTCTAATCTAGAGAAAAAAGTTTTTGAAATATCATTGGGGGAATTATGAAAAAAAATACAAAAACTTCGGAAGGTAACTCATTTTCAATAAGTTAATCCTACCTACCGGGGATAAGGGAAGCATACGCCACAACGCAAACCTCTTAATTAACTGAAGGAACAAGGGTTCAATATTATTTTGCTGATAAACATCCAGCGTTGGGCCCACCTTGATACCCAGGTACATCATATCCTGAACCCATTTCAATGGTGTCTGGGTATCAATTAGGGGGACCAGTGGGTGTAATGGAAAAAGGACAGACTTAGACCAATTGATACGTATACCAGAAAAACTACCAAAAATATTAAATAGTTGTAAAGCCCTATGCAATGATGTGGAAGCGTCAGCCAGGTAAATCAAAGTATCGTCCGCGTATAAAGACAATTTCTCCTCAATAACACCTACTCTAATGCCGCATACCCGTGGGTCCGCCCGCAGCATAATCAATCAGATGTCCATGAGTTAGTTCGGAGCCAACATTATGGATGTCAATTTTATTTTTAATTCTTAGAGTGGGATTTAGTTTATATGCCTAAGTCCCGGTTCACACTTCTGCGATGCGGGAACGCTGCAAATTTGCAGCGTGTTCCCGCATCCGCACCCCTGGCAGTTCACACTGCCATATGCGATACGCTGGGGGTGTCAATTAAAAGTTAACGACAACCCCAGTTGAGATCGCATATCGCAGTGCGATCTGCAAGTTTGCACAGAATCGGATCGCACTAGTGTGAACTACCATGCGATCAGATTCTGCTGCGGATAAAAAAAAGGGTCATGTGCGTGTTTAGTGCGATTGCGGTGCGAATTCAGCCATACAAACTATGGCTGAAATTTGCTCCGCACAGAGATCGCATGTAATTTAGGAGTAGTGCGCTCCGAATTACATGCGATCTCTGTGATCGCACTAATGTGAACCGGCTTTTAGCGCCGGTTCACATTACCGCGACGCTACTTGCAGGGGCGACCTCCGAGATTGCGGTGCGAGCAGCGCGCCGCGACCTCGGAGCGGCCGCCACGGACTTCATAACATTGAAGTCTATGGCGGTCGCCTCCTGGTCGCCCCAAAGAAGCTCCGGACCCTTTTTCTAGGTCGGAGCGACTTGTGTCGCTCCTATTAGAACGGGTCCGCAGCTTCCCTATGGGAGGCGACCTGCGGCGATCTGTGAGGCGACCAGGTCGCCTCACAGGTCGCCCCAGTGTGAACCGGCACTAACTGTGACTTGAAAATTTGTGGAATAAAACAAATATCTGATGATTGCTGTATTTTTAGTGACTGCAGATAAACAAATATGCAGGTGCACATTTTCTGTTCATTTGTTTTCATTCAGAATGCTAGAATTTATGCAGCATTAGAAGTGAATGTATCATCTTTTTGGTGTGTTTTTCGGGTGTTCGAGATCTCAACTTGATGTAAATAATCCTAATGATATGTGTTTCTTTTTTTTCACCATGTTTCTGTCTACATTTAGTAATTATTTTTAAAAAAGAAGAATTATGCTCCGGTGCTTAATTGGTTGTTGTGCGACTCGATCTTTTAAGGACACAACTTCGCTGGTTTAGTCGCCGTTGCGGCTGTGCTGCCACTCCTAACAGTCGGGGGAAAACCAGAAGAAAAAATACAGAGGGCACACCAACCTAGCGCATTCATTTTACAACCATTTATTTAAAACAAAACATATATATAAGTGATCGACCGATCTAGTTTTTTTAATGCCGATACCAATATTTTGGTCATCGGATATCGGTATCGGCCGATATTTTCGGACATGTAAAAAAAATTTTTTTTTTTCTCCAAAGGTACTCCTTGTGGAGGGATCTGGGGGTCTTAATAACCCAGTATTTTTTTTGCTAGAAAATTACTTGGAACCCCCAAACATTATATATATATATATATATATATATATATATATATATATATATATATATATATATTTTTTTTTTTTTTTAGCAGAGACCCTAGAGCAGGGGTGCAAGTGCGCCCTAGCCCATCCATTTGTGTGACAATAGCGAAGAAAAATTCACTATTGTCACACGGATCCTCCTCCTGGCCAATCAGGAAGTGGGTCCGAAACCCGCTTCCTGATTGGCCGAAAGGCAAACTCATGCCATTAGCCGAGGAGGAGGCGCGAGAACTCGAGGAGACGCCGCCGCCGCAGGTAAGTGCACTGGTCTCTCTGCATTGAAAAGGGGCACGCTGTGGTCACTCTGCATTGAAAGGGGGCACGCTGTGGTCACTCTGCGTTGATGGGGGCACGCTGTGGTCGCTCTGCATTGAAAGGGAGCACGCTGTGGTCACTCTGCATTGAAAGGGGGCACGATGGTCACTCTGCATTGAAAGGGGGCACGCTGGTCAGTCTGCATTGAATTCGTTCATATTTTTTTTCCCCTAACAGTGTCTGAGGGACGTGAACTGGCCCCCTGTTTAAAAAGTTTGAGGACCCCTGCCCTAGAGAATAAAATGGCAGTTGCAATATTTTATGTCACTGTATTTGCACATCGGTCTTTCAAACACAATTGTTTAGGAAAAATACACTATAATGAAAAAGAAAAAAACCTAAACAGTAAAGTTAGCCCAATTCTTTTGTATAATGTGAAAGATGATGTTACACCAAGATTCATGATCTATATTCGAATAAATGCTTTATATATATCTATATATATCTATATATATCTATATATATATATACATTAGTCTGTGTGAATGTATTTATTATTTACAGGAAGCTCACCTTTCTGACCTGACCACTTCATGTGACATAAACTCTGTCTGCACATAATTGCCTGGCGCATTGCTAGATTCTTCAGACAGCATCAAGTGACATGTCTTAGCTGACTTTCTGGTCACTTGGTAGGTGCTGCTGGAGACAGAAGGCATTGTTGCATGATCTTGATGTGTTATACTGTGGATTACTCTTATATGAATTTGTGCCCCTGTGTACTCGTGGTTATAACAAGTTCCTTCTGTGGTAAAGAACTAATGACAGCAGGAGTGAAAACGGCATGTTTCTATATTTTCTCTGATTACAAGAGAGGAAAGATGCTCATCAGGGTGAGACATTGCAAAGAATGATGATATTCTGACACCTTTCTAGCAAGCAGATCCTACTTCAATTCATATGAATGTGTGTGTGTGTACAGCTGATAAGTAAATCAGCGACATTGTCTTTATCTCCACATGTGTTTTTTTTTCTTTTGTTGGAATATCTGCTATATTCTCAAATACCCTATATATACACTGTATTTGTAGCTGATTACAAAAAAGAAAGTTTTCAAAATTGTATTATATCTCCTTAGTGCTTTTGTATTTTGGGAAACATTTTCACATAATAATCATCACTTTTGCATTTTTTGCTGTAGGGGCTTAGAAAACAAGAACAAGCAGCAAGGGGTGTATTTGGATTGTTAACCACTTAAGCCCCGGAAGATATTTTACCCCCTTCCTGACCAGGGCCTATTTTGCGATTCGGCACTGCGTGACTTTAACGGACAATTGCGCGGTCGTACGATGCTGTACCTAAACAAATTTGACGTCCTTATTTTCCCACAAACAGAGCTTTCTATGGGTGGTATTTGATCACCTGTGCGATTTTTACTTTTTGCGCTATAAACAAAAAAACAGCGTCAATTTTGCAAAAATAACAATATTTTTCACATTTTTTTTATATGAAATTCCCCCCAAAAAAAAGTAAAAATCAAAATTTTTTAACATTTTGGGCCAATTTTTTTTTACCATATGTTTGGTAAAAAAAATTGCAAAAAGCGTATTTTGATTGGTTTGCGCAAAAGTTATTGCGTTTACTAACAAAGGGAAAGATTTTTGTCATTTTTGTTGTTTTTTTTTTGAACGCGTAATGGCGGTGATCTGCGATTTTTTTTTTTTGCGGGACTGCGACATTGCGGTGCACAGATCGGACCCTTGACTGACACACTTTTGGGGTTACCAGTGACATTTCTACAGTAATCGGTGCTATACATATGCACTGTTACTGTAAAATTACACTGGCAGTGAAGGGGTTAACTTTTTTTGAGAGGGAGGGGTTATGCGTGTCCCTAGAGGCGTGATTCTAACTGTGATTGGCTGTGGCTTGAGGTTTAGGAACAGTGATCAACGGTCCTACATAGTAGAACCATATGATCACTATTCCTACACAGGGGAGAATGACAGGCGGCTTGTTTACATCAGCCACCTGCCTTTCTCCCGCTCTAGCGGACGATCGCGAGTGACCGGCAGACATCGGGTCCGCCGGTCACATGCGCGGGGGGGGTCCTTGACCACGTGGGAGTGGGAGCGCGCCTCCGGCGGCGCTCGCTCGCTCCCTAGACCCTCACAGGCTAGCGGCGTAGCCCTACGTCGCACTGCCTGTGAGGGGCTGACCGCCGACGTAAATAGTCGTGCGGCGGTCGGCAAGTGGTTAAAGAACAAACTCTGCTTTTGTAAAAAAAAAATAAAGAAAAAAAAAATAAATTATAGTAATATGTAATTGCTACAAAAGTCAAAGTATTAATAATTCAATGTATAAATAAGTGTATGTATTAATAATTACAAATTCCTTTTTGCTTCAGTCTGCAACCACTGTTTTTTACTGAAACTGTCCAGTGTTGCTTCCTTCTAGTATGGCAACCTGAGGTGACTCACATACATCTAATATCATGTGTGATTGGCTCACTGGATTTCTCAAAAGTCTACCGCTGTGGCCAAAAGTTTTGAGAATGACACAAATATTTACTTTCACAAAGTCTGCTGCCTCATTTTTTATGATGGCAATTTGCATATTCTCCAGAATGTTATGAAGAGTGATCAGATGAATTACAATTCATTGCAAAGTCCCTCTTTGCCATTAAAATCAACTTAAACGTATAAAAAAAAAAAAAAAAATTTCCGCTGCATTTGTGAAGAAGGCCTCAGGGTGCCCAGAAAGTCCAGCAGGCTCCAGGACCGTCTCTTACAGTTGATTCAGCTGCAGGATCGGACACTACCAGTGCAGAGCTTGCTCAGGAACAGCAGCAGACAGGTGTGAATGCATCTGCACGCATAGTGAGGTGATGTCAGAGAAACCTTCAGCTGCAGACTGGTCATCACATGACAAGCACCACATGACTTCCACATGACTTCCTGGCTGCCTATAAAAGCTGAGCAAGTGCTCAGAGGAATTGCTGGTTTGTCTTTCAGCTTCCTGTACCTGAGTTCCTGTTTCCTGTGTGATCGTTTACCTGCTGTGACCCGGATTGACCCTGACCTGCTCTGCTCTTCTCCTGGACCCGACCTTGGCTTGTTTTACGGACTTTGCTTTTGCTTACCTGTGTTTGACCCTCTGCCTGCGACCCGGATTTACCTTCAGTCTCCTGTGCCTTGACCATCTGCTTGTGACCAAGTCTTGTCTCCTATCTCCAGTGCCTTGACCCTCAGCCTGTGACCTGGATTGTCTGCTTACCTGTGTTTGACCCTCAGCCTGCTCCGGACTTTTACTGCTGGATCCTGATCAGTCTCTGCTCCAGCTCTACAGGACCTCCACGCAAGCTCTACCCTGCCTGCTGGTAGCTTGTGCCTCTTTGTGCCTCTTTGTGCCATCCACCCTCTGTATCACCTCCAGAGGGGCGGAGTGCGCTTAGTCGCAACAGCGAACCGCTCTCGGCATCTCGGCCTCGGTGAGTACCTCTATTCTGATAGTACAAACCAGCCATGTCAGAGGCCGACAGAGCGCGTTCTCCTCTTGAGATCCTGTGCCAGCAGGTCACAACCCTCACTGATGCAGTCCAGAAACTGCAGGAAGGCTATGCCCAGATTGACGGTCGTCTCCAGCAACTTTCAGGGTCATCTGCATCAACAGCCGCAGCCCCTGCGCCCACCAGCGGAGCCTCCTCTTCTCAAGTTGCATCAAGCCCCACAGTGATCATGGCTACCCCTGAGCCCAGGGTTCCCACACCGGAGCGTTTTTCAGGCGATCGCAAAAAGTTCCGGGCCTTCAAAAATGCATGCTCCTTGTACTTAGCCCTTCAGCCCAGGACTTTTTCGTCCGAAGTAGTTAAGGTGGGATTTGTCATCTCCCTGTTGACCGAAGAGCCGCAGGCCTGGGCCCACAGCCTGATGGAACAGAGGAGCTCTCTTCTGAACTCTTTGGACCTTTTCTTTGAAAGTATGTCTCAACTATATGATGACCCCCAACGCACCGCTACTGCAGAAGCCGTGCTACACTCCCTGTCCCAAGGAAAGAGACCAGTGGAGGACTACACTGCTGAATTTCGAAAATGGTCAGCTGACACAGGGTGGAACGAACCCGCTCTTAAATACCAGTACCGCCAGGGGCTGTCAGAAGCTTTGAAAGATGAGTTGGCCAGGATTGAAACCCCTGCCACTTTGGAGGATTTAATCCAATCCGCTACCAAGCTAGACAGGCGCATGCGCGAGCGGCGCTCTGAGCGCTCCCAGGGTCCCCGACCTAGTTGGATGCTCCCTAAACCTTCTCCCGTTCACCCATCCTTTCCAGTGACTCCTGTCACCTCTGCTCCAGAGGCTGAGCCCATGCAGCTTGGATTGGTCCGTGCTCCTCTTACCCCTGAAGAGAAGCAACGACGGCGACAGGCCAATCTCTGTCTGTACTGTGGGGGAACTGGACATTTTCTGCGTACCTGCCCCGTGAGACCCAGTAAGTCACGCTCGCAGTTTTTTATGAACTTTCAGAACCCTGGTTTATCCCAGACTTATGTCACCCTCTCTGTCTCCTTACAGCTAATGGAAAAGGAAGTTCATCTACCAGCAATTATTGATTCCGGAGCCTGTAGTTGTTTTCTAGACACTTCACTGGCCCAAAAACTGCACATTCCACTGCAAACCAAAGAACAAGGCCTCCAAGTCTACCTGGCTGATGGGTCTCTCCCTCGCTCTGGATTTGTCACACAACAGACAAGGCCCATCCTTGTCACCACGGACTCCGGCCACCAGGAGCTTCTAAGCTTTGACATCATCTTCTCCCCCATGTTCCCCATCATTTTGGGGCTCCCCTGGCTACAGGCACATGAACCTGACATCAATTGGAACAAGAAGAAAGTCTCCTTTTCCTCTCCCTACTGTTCCCAGCATTGCCTTCCTCCAGCTCCAGCCACCTGTTTAACCTTAGCACCTACACCTGACAATCTCCAGCACGTCCCTCCGGTATATCTTGAATTTAGAGATGTCTTCGATAAACAAAAAGCTGATTGCCTACCACCTCATCGGTCTTACGACTGCCCCATTGATTTGCTACCTGGTTCTGAAATACCCTTTGGCCGTATCTTTCCACTATCAGAGACTGAACTAGCGGCTCTTAAAACGTATATTGATGAGAACTTGGATAAGGGTTTCATTCGTCCATCATCTTCACCGGCCGGAGCCGGCATCTTCTTTGTGGAAAAGAAAGATGGTTCCCTAAGACCATGCATAGACTATAGAGAACTGAACAAAATAACGATAAAAAATCGCTATCCTCTTCCACTTATCCCAGAGTTGTTTCAGCGTTTCCGTTCTGCCCGAATCTTCTCCAAGTTGGATCTGCGAGGTGCCTATAACCTCATCCGAATCAGGCCTGGAGACGAATGGAAGACTGCCTTCAGGTCCAGGTTTGGACATTATGAATATTTGGTAATGCCCTTTGGGTTGTGTAACGCCCCGGCCACATTTCAGCACCTGGTAAACGACATCTTTCGAGAATATCTGGACAATTTCCTAGTTGTTTACCTGGACGACATTCTTATTTTTTCTGCCACCATTGAGCTACACCGGGTTCATGTAAAGACAGTCCTTGCAATTCTCAGGAGACACAAATTGTACCTTAAAGCAGAGAAATGCGAATTCGAAAAATCTGTTGTGCAATTCCTAGGCTTTATCATTTCTACCAACGGGGTCGCAATGGATCCACAGAAGGTCAAGGCAATTCAGGAGTGGCCGGCTCCAGTAGACAAAAAGGGGGTACAGCGGTTTATCGGATTCGCTAATTTTTACCGGAGGTTTATCGTTGGCTTCTCATCCATTGTTGCACCCATCACCCAACTAACCCGCCAACATAGTCGTTTTCAGTGGTCCCAAGAGGCCCAGGAAGCTTTTACCAAGCTCAAAGCCCTGTTCACCTCTGCACCAATCCTACGGCATCCGGATCCAGCCCTGCCATTTGTGTTGGAGGTAGATGCCTCGGAAACCGCCACTGGAGCCATCCTCTCCCAGAGACAGGGCCCCAAGGCTCTCCTCCATCCTGTAGCTTTCGCATCTCGGAAACTAAGTTCCCCGGAAAGGAATTATGATGTGGGAGACCGGGAGCTGTTGGCCATCAAGTTCGCTCTGGAGGAGTGGAGATATCTGTTGGAGGGTGCTTCCCATTCCATCATGATCTTCACCGATCATAAAAACCTAGAATACCTCAGGACAGCCAAACGCTTAAGACCCAGGCAAGCCCGGTGGGCCCTCTTCTTTTCTAGGTTCAACTTTCATATCTCTTATAGACCTGGCCTCAAAAATGGGAAAGCAGACGCACTCTCCCGGATGTTCCCTGAATCTCCCCAGTCAACGGAACCTAGCACCATCTTATCTCCACAAAACTTCCTTCTGCTCACAGACACTGATCTTATGACCACCATCAAGTTGGCATCCAGCCATTGTACTGACCCAGAAATATCCTCCTTGGAGAAACGAGATGACTTGTTCTGGTCCCAAGGAAGAATTTTCGTCCCACCGGAGGCTAGACCCATGACGTTAAAGTTGCTTCATGACCATAAACTGGCTGGTCACTTTGGGACTCAAAAGACTTTGGAATTGGTTGCCCGTTCTTTTTGGTGGCCTGGTTGGAGGCAGGACTGTAAAGAGTATGTCCTCTCTTGTATTTCTTGCCAGCGCAGTAAAGTGGCTAACACCAAATCTTGGGGATTACTTAGACCTTTACCCATTCCAGAACGCCCATGGGCTGAAGTTTCTATGGACTTCATTGTTGATCTTCCTCCCTCGGAAGGTTTCACCTCCATTCTGGTTGTTGTCGACCGCCTTTCCAAAATGGCACACTTCTTGCCCATGGTGGGCACCCCCTCTGCTTTGGAGACAGCTAACATTTTTATCAAAGAAATAATAAGGCTACATGGAGTACCCGACAGTGTTGTTTCTGACAGAGGGGTTCAGTTCACCTCCAAATTTTGGAAAGAACTTTGTAAAGCACTACAAATAAAGGTCTGTCTCTCCTCTGCGTATCACCCTCAAAGCAATGGCCAGACAGAGAGAACGAACCAAACTCTGGAGCAGTATCTCCGCTGTTTCTCTTCTGGCTCTCAGGATGACTGGTCCTCTCTGCTACCCTACGCGGAGTTTGCGTATAATAATTCAGTTCATTCAGCCACCAACCAAACGCCCTTCTGGTCTAACTTTGGGTTTCACCCTTCTTTCCTTCCAAACGCTACCCCTGAATTATCTGTTCCTGCTGTCCAAGATCGCATAGCCTCCATCCAACAGAACTTTCAAAGGATTCAGGAAACCATGCAAAAGGCCCAGGATGACTATAAGAAGTACTACAACAGGGGAAGGAAGGAGAACCCGGTTTTCAAGGTCGGTGAGGAAGTTTGGTTATCTTCAGCTAACCTCAAATTACCTTTTCCCTCACGGAAGTTGGGCCCAAAGTTCATAGGGCCGTTCAAAATCAAGAGGATGGTTAACCCTGTGGCCTTTGAATTGGCCTTACCCAGCTCTTACAGGATTCATTCTGTCTTTCATGCATCCTTACTAAAACCAGTGATTCCTAGCCCCTTCCCAGGAAGAGAGGAGCCGCCTCCTCCACCGGTCCAGGTGGATGGAGAAAATGAATTTGAGGTTGAAGCCATACTGAACTGCAGGAAGAGGGGTAGACTTCTCCAATACCTAATCAAGTGGAAGGGGTACCCACCTGAAAACAACTCTTGGGAACCCTCAAGAAACATACACGCCCCTCGCTTGATCCGAGCTTTTCATGTGAATCACCCGGAATTGATGTCCAGTTTGGGCGTCCAGAGGCCGCCCCTCGGGGGGGGGCACTGTCAGAGAAACCTTCAGCTGCAGACTGGTCATCACATGACAAGCACCACATGACTTCCACATGACTTCCTGGCTGCCTATAAAAGCTGAGCAAGTGCTCAGAGGAATTGCTGGTTTGTCTTTCAGCTTCCTGTACCTGAGTTCCTGTTTCCTGTGTGATCGTTTACCTGCTGTGACCCGGATTGACCCTGACCTGCTCTGCTCTTCTCCTGGACCCGACCTTGGCTTGTTTTACGGACTTTGCTTTTGCTTACCTGTGTTTGACCCTCTGCCTGCGACCCGGATTTACCTTCAGTCTCCTGTGCCTTGACCATCTGCTTGTGACCAAGTCTTGTCTCCTATCTCCAGTGCCTTGACCCTCAGCCTGTGACCTGGATTGTCTGCTTACCTGTGTTTGACCCTCAGCCTGCTCCGGACTTTTACTGCTGGATCCTGATCAGTCTCTGCTCCAGCTCTACAGGACCTCCACGCAAGCTCTACCCTGCCTGCTGGTAGCTTGTGCCTCTTTGTGCCATCCACCCTCTGTATCACCTCCAGAGGGGCGGAGTGCGCTTAGTCGCAACAGCGAACCGCTCTCGGCATCTCGGCCTCGGTGAGTACCTCTATTCTGATAGGTGAAGACTTTTGGTGGATGGCCTGGTGTCAAGAAGAGAGCAAAGAAGCCACTTCTCTCCATGAAAAACATCAGGGACAGACTGATTTTCTGCAAAAGGTACAGGGATTGGACTGTTGAGGACTGGGATAAAGTCATTTTCTCTGATGATCCCCTTTCCGATTGAGGCATGCAGAAAAATCTTGTCTGGAGAAGAAAAGGTGAGCGCTGCCATCAGTCCCGTGTAAAGCCAACAATAAAGAATCCTGAGACCATTCATGTGTTGCTTCTCAGTCAAGGGAGTGGGCTCACTCACAACTTTGCCTAAGAATAAAGAATGGCACAAATCCATCCTCCGAGAGCAACTTCTCCCAACCATCCAAGAACAGTTTGGTGATGAACAATGCCTTTTCCAGCATTATGAAGCACCTTAACATAAGGCAAAAGTGATAAAATAATTTTGGGTCCACGGCCAGGAAACTCCCCAGACCTTAATCCTTTTGAGAACTTGAGGTCAATCCTCAAGAGGCGGGTGAAAAAAAAAAACACAAATTCTGTAACTACTACTATTGAAGTAACTACTTCTCAGCCAAAGGAGTGGGCCTACTCACAATTTTACCTAAGCCATGAATAAAGAATGGTACAAAAACATCCTCTGAGAGCTACTTCTCCCAACCTTTCAAGAACAGTTTGGGGAACAAAACATCTACATTTTGGGTCCATAGCCAGGCCTTAATCCCATTTATAACTTGTGGTCAATCCTCAAGAGGCGGGTGAATAAAAAAGAAAAACCTCACAAATTCTGACAAACTCCAAGCATTGATTATGCAAGAATGAACTACCATCAGTCAGGATGTGGCCCAGAAGTTGATTGACAGCATGCCAGGGCAAATTGCAGAGATCTTGAAAAAGAAGGGTCAATACTGCAAATATTGACTCTCTGCATAATCTTAATGTAATTGTCAATAAAAGCCTTTGACACTTATGAAATCATTTTAAATCTATTTCAGTATACCATAGTAACATCTTACAAAAAGATCCAAAAACACTGAAGCAGCAGACTTTGTGAAGATAATTTGTGTCAAATTTTAAGCATCATTTGCAGTAGGAATTTCATTATGGGCCCATTCATGCTTTTGCGTTGTGGTGTGCCATGTTAACCAATTCAACACAGGGCACTTTCACCCACCTTCCTGCCCAGGCCAATTTTCAGCTTTCAGCTCTGTCACACTTTAAATGACAATTGTGCAGTCATGCAAAACTGTACCCATATAACATTTTTATCATTTTTTTTTTAACTAGTAGAGCTTTCTTTTGGTGGTATTTCATCACCAGTGGGGTTTTTTTTTCTAAACAAACAAAAAAAAAAACTTTTTCTTAGTTTCTGTTAAACAATTTTGCAAATAAATAATTTTTCTTCTTTGTTAATGGGTACTGATAGGCTGCATTGATGGACACTGATAGGCTGCACTGATGGACAATGTCAAGGTTACACTGATATGGTGCACTAATGGACACTGATATGCTGCAATGATTGACACTGATATGCTGCACTAATGATTAGTGCCCTGATTATCAGTGTAAATGTCCCCTGTAACTGGAAACACAGTTATTGGCTTTTTTTTCCCTCAGACTCTGACAGCGATGAGGAAAGGAAATGCTAATAACCGGAATTTGTTTAAATGTGGTCAGCTGTGTTTGGGCACAGCTAATCACATGGTAAAGAGCCTACGTCATTGGTTCTTTATCCTGATTGGTGATGCGCTGTATTCGCCATGCTATGCACATGAGCAGTGCGATGTGAAGGATGTCATACGACTTCCAGTCAGCTTGGTAAAGCCACCGTCCAGCCGTCATTCTGCTATAGGCCAGGTGGGGAAGGTGTTTTTTCTGACATACTAGAGCGGATAGAAAATGTACCAGCAACTTTTGTTTCCAAAGCAGTGCACCACAACACACAGTAATGCACTAACGTGTGTTGCAAAAATGCAAGGCAGGTGTATCACATCATGGAGGTGTGTTGGTGTGCTAACTAAACTTTTGTTCAAGTTGAATGTCACTACAATGCACTAACACACATGCACAACATAGTGGTATCATTCCAGCCTTAAGCCCCGTACACACGCAACGATTATCGGCCGACCGATCGTCCGTCTTTTGTCCAGAGTGGTGTTTTGTTGGTTGGAATGTGCCTAGACTGCACACGAATTTTCTCGCCCAACAAAAATCTACTTCAGAAGTGATGTCATGTGTTGGTTTGCTTTCTTTGTGTTCTTTCTTCTCTGAGCATGCCCAGACTTGCTCATAAGATTTTTCCCTGTCGAAATCTGTACTGACTGCACGAAAATCGGCCGTGTTTTGACAGCGGACAAAAATTTTATAGCCTGCACACCAGATTTTTTTCGGCCGAAAATTTGGAGTTGGTTGTCGGAAGCATCATACTAATAAGTCGAAAGTCGGCAGATCGGTCGTCGGACGAAAATTCCCTGCCGATTTTTGAAGCGTGTGTACGAGGCTTAAGGCTTGTCTACAAAAGGGATACAGATACTGCAGCTCCCCCCATTAGAACACTGCAATGTTCATTATGGCTATAATGAATGCTGACCCTCTTATTCAGAAATCAATTGAGAAAGAACATTGTGAAACAAATGGATATTTGAGAAAAAAGTGAGTTCTGAATCTGCAGCAAAGTTTTCTGAAAATCCTTGCCATATCTATAAATCGTGTTTTTCTCATCAAAACTGGAGTTACATTTTACCCAAGAATGTAATACACAAAATGATTTTACATATTTCACTTCTTCATCAAAGCAGATTAGGCAGTGTAGCTTTTACTGTTCTAATGTTTCAAAACAAGGGCAGTTTATTCTTCTCTTGATGACTGTTGCTGTATTTTTATTGGTGAGGTCTTGCATCTCTATGCTTGAGATCTGCACTCCTGATGTTGTCTTTGAGGGGGGTCTTCCACTTTTTACATTTTTACATATATTTTATATTCCGGAGAATGCACAAGAAGGTGGAATATAGAAAGGTAGGAAGCTATGTCGAAAACTCACAAGAACAGAGTTAAGCATTTAGTCAAAGAGACTGCCAGTGTATCCAAGACATATAGAAGCCAGGGGCTGATTAAGGTCATCAGAATCCACCAATACCATTGTTTGTGTTGATCTGCTTTTTCTTGTAAAGTCCACTTTAGCGTAGTGTAATACTTTCGCTGCTTCCAGTATGCCTTCCATTGCTGAACAGATAGAATCTTGGCGTTCTTAATGAGAATGTCTGTAAACTGCTTAAGGGGATGCTGCTTGGCAAATTCAAACTCTACAGAATATGTATGGGAAGTTATCGTTGCCAAATAGTTATACTTACAAAGCAGGTGCGTCTCCTTGCCATAATACTGTCACAATAACTCACTCAATGAAAACCATTTCACAGTTTTCAAGAGAAATGGTCAATTTGTTCCCTATTGGAGTATCCATATATTACA
Organism: Pelophylax lessonae; assembly: GCF_965119305.1. Taxonomy (NCBI): domain Eukaryota; kingdom Metazoa; phylum Chordata; class Amphibia; order Anura; family Ranidae; genus Pelophylax; species Pelophylax lessonae. The sequence continues at coordinate 589,850,057 of NC_138770.1, forward strand.
GTTCTGCACCACCTGTGATGTGTATGTTCAGAGCTTTCAGCAGTAGAGGATTATCTCTCATTGATTGGTCTAATCCTCCAGGCCTGACATGTAAGTAGAGATTAAAATGTTTGTGCAACTTGCCAGCTATTTCAATATTGCTCCATCCTGACTCATCTCTACAGGCAAACAAATTCCGAAACCGCTCACCAAAATTCATGTGCTTCCAATCTCCAGGAGTATTGTTATCCATGTAACACTTGGATGTCATAAACCAGCTTCCACAAGTACTCTGTAAAGTCTTATTATGGCCCTGAATAAAAATATCGTCTTCCGTCTTTACAGTTGTATCAGAAACTCCTCAGAGACACTTTGAAATAACAAGTTTAAAAGTGTAGTAAAAGGAGGCATAAAAACTATCCTATGACACATTTAAGCACCCACGTTGAAGTTCTCCAGCATCACTCTTGATATCTCAACACAGTTAAATAAGCCTGCCAGTCCAAAGCCACCATAAATCAAAGATTCAAGGATAAATTCTTATTTGTTTACAATCATATTTCTCCGTGACAGTTGCTTTTATGGCGCAATGGGATCGGCTATTAATTTTGATTGCTCAAAGTGTATAGAGCCAGTCAGCAGTAGAGAGCATACACTGACCTCTGATGGGTTTTCATTATTGTATATTTGAAAGAAGCTGTTGAGAAGTGTGGGATGGGCTTTTTTTTTTTTTTTAAGCGAATGCAATCTTGATTCATTAGTCCTATAAATAAAGGTTACAAAGAAGCACAAACAGTAGTTTGCGGTATGCAGTAAACTTAATGTTCAGTAGCCAATAGATTAAAAAAAATAAAAGCAGAGTATATTATGGCAGAGGGAACAGGTTTACTATCTATTTTGTTATGCTCTTTTATCCATTCAAAGTCACAGAGGTCTTCTTTTGTAGTTGGATCATCGGTATTGTTTATACTTTGCATGCTGGGATTATCTTTTCATAAATAGGAAATCCTAATGTAAAGCAGTAATATAGACAGATGTCAAAGATTCACATTTAATCCAGTTATTTATTCATAAAAAAATCCTTAAACATGTATTTAAGTACTTCACTCTAGCTTTGTAGTAAAGAGGAGAGGATGCGGCAGCACAGTGGGGGTCCTTATTATGCAGGGCTGTCATTCTTACACATTTCTTGCTGACAGGATGGATAATTTTATTGATATGCTGCTGCTCTTTCGGTCTCCAGTCATAGACTGGGGTGGTCCTTGACTGAGCGGTTTTACTTTTTTTAAAGTGAAGTTTTATTAAACATATTCCATACAAGACAGTGTATAGATACAGCACTGGAAAAAAAGATTGGTCGCAGTGCATGAATGATCAAAGGCATTCATAATCATTGGGGGTGAAGCTACAACAACCTTTGAGGTATACGTATAAAAGAGTGAATTTTCCAGTTGCCTGATGCCAAAGAGTAGAGATCAAGCAGGGGATCAATCAGTAAAAGATCTTGGGTAATAGAAGAAATCATGAGTATGTGGAACAAAAGAAGGGGATAGAAGGAAGGATTGGGTAGCCTTCATATAGTTGTATGGCTTTAACTGCAGTAAAGAAAAATGAGGTCAGGGGCATGGCTTTGCTGGCTAGCAAGAGTGGGTAAATCTCTAGATTAATACTTAGAAGGACATGGGCCGAGCAAGAGAATTCTAAAAGTGTAAGGTCAACTTAAAGCTGAACTCTAAATATGACAGTTTTTCATAGTTACATTAATCTACTTCATCCAATTAGGGAGCACTTTGCATGCATTGAGAAAATGAAGAGTGTTCTCTGAAGGCCAGTTCACACTTGGATCCCGTGTTGTACATTTTGACATCCCATTCATTGGCCTGGGAAAAAGTAGAGCTTGCACTACTTCTAAAAATGCACTGCAACAACCAGCATGGTACTGCGGTACCTTGCAATTTGGTGCCCGTGACCTGTGTTTGAGGTGCAATTAACAATACATTGGTACCCAAATGCAGGTCGCAAGGGCCACGCTTTCATCTGCAGTGCAGGGAACGCACCTTTGTGCATTGGACGGTCAAAATGCACTCCAGACCCTGATTAGGTTGGGTCTTTAGTAATGTCACGTTTGTCAATGCTGTTAGCATTTGCTGCTGTATCTGCCTCATGGATCTGCTCTGTTCCTTGTTGTATATTGGAGGATATTAGAACTGTATTATGAGTTTTATTGTTTAATATGATTTGATAAATCACTGCAAGCTATTTTATACTATTGGAAACTTGACTTTGTTTTATACACATTTACCAGAAATACCTTGCTAAATGTAGGAAACATTTAAAAGCCTCTACTTCGCTTACTGTAAGTGGAATCAATCTTCTTGTATCCTAATAGAATTGTCCATAATCTCATTTTGACCTTTCTATGTTTAGAGGTCAAACAAATATGGTTAGTTATTTCCCATAGGTGGTGGCACTGAAGGGGATTTGGTGGTGGATCAGGATTTCATTCCTACAATAAGGCTGGTGTTTCTACATTTTGTGTGATTTTAATATGACTATATAATTTATTAATATTGTTTGTAATTGTATGTCCTGTTTCTTTAATTGTTTAGCTATTCTTTTAATGTTGGTTTCTTCAAATGTTACACATTACTTGTTACAGCATACACGCATTGAACATTAAATAACATCTTCAATGCTAGGTCTACTGTAATGCTAAGCTTTTTAACTTTTCTTTTTATTTTATAACATTGACTTTTGGAAATAGATGTTATTTTTATGCCTAATTTCTACACACAGAATTTAGATCTGATGAATCCTTTGTATATCAGGGGCCTCTGGGGGGATCTCAGCATGGTATATAGTACAACTTAGAACCGTACTGATGTTCTGAGCTTTAATCGGTACAGTGCACTTATCATAGTGTGTCTCATCACTGTAAACATTTTATGCCATCTAAAAGATACTTGGCAAGAAACCCAGGACTAAAAATCAAAGAAGCACAATACGTGATTGTACAAGAGCTGCAACTATGCAATCACAGGCTATTGTTCCAGCATGAGGATTTCTTTTTTTATTTAACTGAATTGTACTCTCAGGAGTAGATTTAAACTCAGCAAAGGATGATTAGGAAATGTATATAAAGATTTATGTGTGTGAATATTTTATAAAATCTACAGCATAAATGCTGTTGCAGTTAATACTAGTTAATGCTGTCCCAGAAATACTAGTTTCAGTGGGGATTGCAACCATCAGTTTAAAATAAATGCATTATTTTAATAGGTAACAAGTAATGTCAATCGGTGAACTGCCAAAATATTTATTGCAGATATACTTTAATTTTATGAAATCCAGTGTACTTAAATGTATTAGGCTTCTTATAGGGATATTAGCACTACTACATTCATCTCCTATTCTGTGTTGTGCAGCCTCCCTCGCATGCCTCAGTTTGTGTAAGCAAGGCTGCTGTGGGCTTGAACCAAAGAACACATAGATTTGTATTCGGGGACATTAAAAAAAAATTGAGATACTGGCAATGATTAGGTTTTTGCAAGCAAAATGTGAATTCTGGGATGAAATAAAAATAATCCTGTCCTATTATTTCCTCTAAATATAGCATTGCAATGCTTCCTAGGATGTATTTACAGTATAAGTCATTTTGATCATATTTCATATTTTTTAGAATGGGTCTATTTCAGTAGTGCTCAACCTTTTGAAGAAGACTACTTAACCACTTAAGCCCTGGAAAATTTTAACCCCTTCCTGACCAGGGCCTATTTTGCGATTCGGCACTGCATGACTTTAACGTACAATTGCGTGGTCGTGCGACGCTGTACCTAAACGAATTTGACGTCCTTTTTTTCCCACAAACAGAGCTTTCTTTTGGTGGTATTTGATCACTTGTGCGATTTTTTGATCATGCGCTATAAACAAAAAAGGGCGTCAATTTTGCAAAAATAACAATATTTTTCAAATTTTTTTATATGAAATTCCCCAAAAAAAATGTGAAAATCAAAATTTTCTAACATTTTCGGCCAATTTGTTTTATGCTACATATGTTTGGTAAATAAAAATCGCAAAAAGCGTATTTTGATTGGTTTGTGCAAAAGTTATCGCGTTTACTAACAAAGGGAAAGATTTTTGTTGTTTTTTTTTAACGAGTAATGGCGGCGATCTGCGATTTCTTTTTTTTTTGCGTGACTGCGACATTGCGGCGGACAAATCAGACCCTCGACTGACATTTTTGACACTTTTGGGGTTACCAGTGACATTACTGCAGTAATCAGTGCTATACATATGCACTGTTACTGTAAAGATGAGTTAACTGTATTGGAGAGGGAAGGGGTTAAGTGTGTCCTAGGGGCGTGTTTCTAACTGTGATTGGCTGTGGCTACTAGTGTAAGAACAGAGATCAACGGTCCTACATAGTAGAACCGTCTGATCTCCATTCTTACACAGGGAAGAATGACAGGCGGCTTTGTTTACATCAGCCGCCTGCCTTTCTTCCGGTGTAACGGACGATCGCGAGTGCCCGGCGAACATCGGGCCCGCTGGGCACAAGCGCGTGGGTGTCCGTGACCGCGCGCTCGCTCCCTAGAGCCTCACAGGCTAGCGACGTAGTACTGCGTCGCTTTGCCTGTGAGGGGCTGACCGCCGCAGTAAATAGTTGTGCGGTGGTCGCCAAGCGGTTAAGTGATTTGGTAACCGGTTGCGGGTTACAATGAATTATGGGCTTTTACTGCCCAAAAACCGGGAATGTAAATGAGCCCTTGCTGTCCTGAGCCCCCCTATAAGGTTGCTTTCACACTGATGTACTGTGGCTGCACCTGTCCCACATGGAGTGCATTTGGTATCGCTCCACCTGGGACAGGAGCCAGCGCAATAGGAGAAGCTCCATTCACAATACTGATGCTCTGGGATGGTGGGCAACCTGCAATCTAGGCTTGCCAACCCGCCATCCGAGAGCAGGAGGTTGCGGGCCACATCAGAGGTCACTGATTGGGCACCCCTGGTCTATTTTCTTCAAAATGGGCCTATTGTCTAAAGAGTAATTTTTATACCTCCTTAGCATATTTTGGTTGAACAGCCTTTTTTTGGACCCCATATGGTGAGGGAACTGGTAAAATGTGTGTCGTTTTCTTCAAAATTGTTAAATATTTCCCTACTATACTGTGTCTGTTTTGATTGCCTAGGCCTGTTTTTTAAACCCCAACTAATGTTAAAGCTGTTTTTTCCCAGTTTTTCCCCATGCCTATATGTGGATTTGGTGAGTCACTGCAATGACCCTGTAGTTTTTATTTAGAATGTCTAAGACATTGGGAGATAACCAATGTGGCTTATATCGTAAACACACAGGAATACTATTTTAAAAGAATAGGTAATGCTTAGCGGGGATAAACTCAAAAGTTGGCCAAAAACAACTTGTACTGCGCAAAGGAACATGCACTAGATGGTCAATATATAACTAGTATATAACAAGCTTCAACTTACAGTTCAAGAGGGAGACAATCCTACATTTTTCCTAGAGGCAAACGTATGAAAACACAGGGTGTTAATGTTTCTAAGGCATTGATTTGCTTCCAGTAAATAAGCATTATTTCCCTTTTGAATGATCACTGTTATTTTCCTGGTACAACTGCAGAAATGGAAATTCACAAGCACACTTTTTAGAGAAGCTTCTTTTGTAGTGAGGTTCTAGTAGCATTTCATTTATTTCATGTTAAAATTAAAGTGGTTAGTATTGTGATGGCACACACCTCCCTTCCCCTCTTTCCCCTTTCTCTTTTTCCACATAACCCTTTCTTTTTTATGTTCTTTTTTGATTCTTGATGTAATTGCTCATTTACATACTCGAAGATAATCACTGAGATAGCTGCTTCAACTGTCTTCACCGCTCTTTTGGGCGCTATGTATCTAATTTGAGTATTGTACCCATATCTTTAAATTTCTTCCTACTTTCTGTTTTTTGGAAAAACAAAAAAAAATAATAAAAATTGTTATTTGAAAAAAAGAAATTAAAGTGGTTAGTTTTAAAAAAAAAAAAAAAAAAACACTTGCTTCCTCAACTATTACTTACAAAAATACAGCACACCAAACATTCAAATATAACTATTCTGGGTGAATAGCTTCCTACCAGTATCCTGTATACCTGCTATACCTGTATATCCTGTATTCATTTTTTAAAGGGATGGCAGGGAATACATTTTGCTTCAGGTGTTGGGCCTAAAATGCCTACCTATCCATTTGTACTGTGGATTTGCTGGAACTGTCTCTTGTTGTTCTATTTCCAAAGGTCGGGACCACCACAAGTGGTTGGTTGCAGACGTCTAGAGCAATGTGACCGAAACTTGGTTTAATTAGATTCCATCACCACAACTATTGCAATGTCTAAGTGCCACCTGTGCTATTTAAAACGATCATATATACCACTTAGCTACACTCCCAGAAGCCAGTTTTGACACACCCTCATCTGCCGAAGGTCCATAGGAACATTTACATACACCCCACCCAACACATGCTGAGCCCAGAAGTGTCCAAGTATAGTGATAATGTGTTCCGCCAGTAGTGCCCCTACTCACATGTATACACTGATCTAGTTCCCATAACATACTGCTCTATAGCATTATTGGGAGTTATCTCAGCTATGTCTTCTTTAAAGACTAAGACTAAATCTGTATTTATGAACATGCTGTTTTAACTTGCAAGCATGATCAGGAAGATTTTAAAACTCTGGCACATTGCTATATTACTGAATGTTTATTACCTGTATATTGTCCATTAAAACACAGGCTTCCTATTAACTCTATGGACTGCATGCAGTATATTGCTTTTTGCTAAATACCAGTTGAGTTTCTGGGTAAATAGTCTCTTCCCCAATTGTTTCTGACAGTTTGATAAGGGTTTCACTACAATAACCCTCATGGGAATTGTATTTCAGTAACTACACAGTGCGCGGAATTATCTACACTTTTTTATTTATTTACTCATTCAGATGCTATGTTTTAAACCTTGATCAAATAGTTTGCTTCCAGCATTTTTCTCATACTGCATCGCTAATACCATAATAAGATAACATTTAATGCAATTAGAGGCAGAAGATAGAGTATAACATTTTGAAAGCAGGAGAAGAAAAAATTAAAAATAAATAAAGTTTATTATCTTTTAGAGAGTGGTTTACTTTTTAATGACTTATTTTAATCAGATTTCACTATCATCTTTATAAGAACTGTAATACATTTAGTCCACCCTAGCTACTTTTTTGCAGAAATGACATAGCAGACTGCTAATATTCAAATATGCAAAATGAAAAATAATCTTCTATTGCTGCAGCCTAAAATCTTATCTGACTAGACTTTGGCTTAAGTTTAATCAGAATAAAGAGAACCTGTCAAGTTAGATATATGGGAGCTGCTGTAGTCACCTCAGTCTTTATAGGTGTATATTTTGAATCAGTCATTGCTGTCTGCCCTGCTTTACTTTAAGTGATATTAAAAGCTACAGTATGTTTGTTTTTGTTTTTTGTTTTTCTACAATAAAAAAAATTATATTTCCCTTCTCTGTGCAATGATATTGCACAGGACAGTTGCTTGGCGTTCCCTTGGAGTTAACATCAGTGGGTGGAAAACCTCCTGTGGCTAAATTGAGGGAAAATCACATTTATATCTGAATAGGTGTCCCCTCCTGTAGCTGAAATTTGTTAAAAATTTTAGGTCTGCCCTAAATATTTGCCCACTTTCCCAACATATTTATTTCCAACGCAAAGTAAGTCCAGAAAGCCTGCAATTAAAGGTCATAATGCATCTTTTGCCTGTACTTCTGATGTGGCTTGGGTCAATACTTATGATCATATACATTAAATTACCAAAAGTTTTGGGATGCCTGCCTTTACATGTACATTAACTTTGATGGCACCCAAAAGTTAAGGGTTTAATATTGAGTTGGCCCTCCCTTTGCAGTTTTAACAGCTTCAACTCTTCTGGATAGACTGTCCACAAGGTTTAGGAGTGTGTCTATGGAAATGTTTGACCATTCTTCCAGAAGTGCATTTGTGAGCTCAGTCACTTATGTTGGATGAGAAGGCCTGGCTCGCAGTCTCCACTCTTAATTCATCGCAAAGGTGTTCTGTCAGGTTGAGGACAAAACTCTGGGCAGGCCGGTCAAATTCCTCCATCCCAAAATTGCTTGTTTTTATGGACTTTGCCTTGTGCACTGGTCTAAATCATTTGGTGGAGGGGGGATTTTGGTGTGGGGTTGTTTTTCAGGGGTTGGGCTTAGCCCCTTAGTACCAGTGAAAGACCTCTTAACCACTTGCCGACCAGTCACTGGGACTGTACTGCGGCAAAGTGGCTCGATTCCGTCCAGCGACGTAGACCTACGTCGCTGGACTCCTCCCCTTGTGGGCGGCGCTCGCTTCCGCTGTTTTCAGTCACAGCGGGAGTCGGGCCAGGGGAGGAGCGGCGGTGATCACCGCCGCTCTTCCCCGATCATCGGGGAATCGAGTCTGGAGATCCGCCCGCTTGTGTAAACAAAGCGGGCGGATCTCCTAAGTGACAAACAGTGACAAATTGCAGGGTTCAGAATAGCTGAACATGCGATCTGTCCCTGTGTCACTCAGTCACCTCCCCCCACACACGCTAGTAAGCACCAGGCATACATTAACCCCTCCCTCACCAATAAAATTAACCCCTTCCCTGCCAGTGTCATTTTTACAGTAACAGTGCATATTTATAGCACTGATTACTGTAGAAATGTCACTGGTACCCCCAAAAGTGTTAAAAATGTCAGTCAAGGGTCCGATCTGTCCCGCAAAAAAAATCGCAGATCACCACCATTACTCGTTAAAAAAAAAACACCAAAAATGACAGAAATCTTTCCCTTAGTTAGTAAACGCAATATCTTTTGCACAAACCAATCAAAATACGCTTATTGTGATTTTTTTTTTACCAAACATAGGTAGCAGAAAACAAACTGGCCAAAAATTTTAAAAAAATTTGATTTTTACATTTTTTTTGGGGGGGGGGGGAAATTCATATAAAAAAATTTGAAAAATATTGTTATTTTTTCAAAATTTACGCTCTTTTTTTGTTTATAGCGCAAAAAGTAAAAATCGCACAGGTGATCAAATACCTGCTGACCTATGTTACCTATGCTGAATCCTGCAATCTGACCCTGCCTGTCACTTAGGAGGTCCGCCCGCTTTGTTTACACAAGCGGGCGGATCTCCACACTCGATCCCCGATGATCGAGGGAGGGGAATGTCTGGTGACGTAGGTCTACGTCGCCAGACGATAACGAGCCACTGTGCCGCAGTAGCAGCACAGTGAGCAGAGGTAAAGTGGTTAAATTGCACACAGGTGGACTCGATTTACTAATTAGGTGACTTCTTAAGGCAATCTAGGTTTTGAAAGCAAACTAGGTTTTAGTTAGGGGTATCAGAGTAAAGGGGGCTGAATTCAAATGCCCACCACATTTTTCTGATTTTTATTTGTAAAAAATGTTGAAAACCATTTATCATTTCCTTCCACTTCACAATTATGTGCAACTTTGTGTTGGTCTATCACATACAATATCAATAAAATACATTTACGTTTTTGGTTGTAACATGACAAAATATGGAAAATTTCAAGGGGTATGAATACTTTTTCAAGGCACTGTAATCCCTAACAGGAAAATTGACCTTGTGCCCAGATCCCCCCAAAACTGTAGTTCCTTGTCAAAAGCTGCTGCCACACACTGCCTCTCTACAGAACAACATGCTCTTGCTTCCCTAAAATTTGTGAGAGTTCAAAGAGACACTCTGAAGAAAGCCACCTTCTCTACAAAAGGCAGTAAGAGAGCACTGGTGAAATCAATCCTATTTCAGTTTCTCAGCAACACATCACACCTTTTGGTATATATGAATGTATCTTGATACCTTAAGCATATGCTTCTTGCAAACACATTTCATTACTCTTTCATTTAGCTGTTTTGTTGCCAGCCACATTTCACACATAGTTAATTCTTGGAAAATGTGATGTAAATTATCTCAATTTCCTTCATGTAAATCTGGATTTTTATTACACTGTCCTGACTAGCCTCCGTATCAGCACGGTAAAAAACATTAATGGTTCTTGATTGGTGTGTCTTATATCATCACTTGTCACTGGGAGTTATTCTCTATTTTTATTTGTTAAAAATGTATTGGTGTTTTTTTTTTTAATCTAGATTATAAGTTTTAAAAATAAATGAATAAACATGATTTGAAAAACATTATTATGCATCTGGCTTCAACCGGTTTACTTCAATTAAGACTTAATAGCTGTATGTCAGAGCAGAATTGCAATGATTAATTTGTCACAGTTAATAATTGCAAACTGGTTGCTAAGATGCAAGGCAAAGTGCATACTACAGTTTATACTTTACAGCTTTGATGGCTAGAGTCTTTAACAGCAACTTAGAAATATCGCTTCAAATTATCTAGCTGTTTTGTCCTTTCTATACATTTTTTAAACAACTCCAGTTTTCAGAAATATTTTGCTTACTGCTTCCCTCCCATCCTAAGAGAATTAAAAAAAATAATATAATATTTCAGTTCTTCAAAGATGGTTAGAAAGTGGCTAAACCTAAGAACAACAATGTAATATATTGCAGTTTATCATTATTTTCACCTGATGATCCTTCCACCTGATGATCCTTCCAACGTAACGTAACACACGTCCTTTCCTAGGGTGACAATGGTCACTCCCTGTACTTATTTATATATACAGTGCCAGTATTCGGCCCCCTTGAACTTTGCGACCTTTTGCCACATTTCAGGCTTCAAACATAAAGATATAAAACTGTAATTTTTTGTGAAGAATCAACAAGTGGGACACAATCATGAAGTAGAACGAAATTTATTGGATATTTCAAACTTTTTTAACAAATAAAAAACTGAAAAATTGGGTGTGCAAAATTATTCAGCCCCCTTAAGTTAATACTTTGTAGCGCCACCTTTTGCTGTGATTACAGCTGTAAGTCGCTTGGGGTATGTCTCTATTAGTTTTACACATCGAGAGACTGAAATTTTTGCCCATTCCTCCTTGCAAAACAGCTCGAGCTCAGTGAGGTTGGATGGAGAGCGTTTGTGAACAGCAGTTTTCAGTTCTTTCCACAGATTCTCAATTGGATTCAGGTCTGGACTTTGACTTGGCCATTCGAACACCTGGATATGTTTATTTGTGAACCATTCCATTGTAGATTTTGATTTTTGTTTTGGATCATTGTCTTGTTGGAAGACATATCTCCGTCCCAGTCTCAGGTCTTTTGCAGACTCCATCAGGTTTTCTTCCAGAATGGTCCTGTATTTGGCTCCATCCATCTTCCCATCAATTTTAACCATCTTCCCTGTCCCTCCTGAAGAAAGCAGGCCCAAACCATGATGCTGCCACCACCATGTTTGACAGTGGGAATGGTGTGTTCAGGGTGATGAGCTGTGTTGCTTTTACGCCAAACATAACGTTTTGCATTGTTGCCAAAAAGTTTGATTTTGGTTTCATCTGACCAGAGCACCTTCTTCCACGTTTGGTGTGTCTCCAAGGTGGCTTGTGGCAAACTTTAAACAACACTTTTTATGGATATCTTTAAGAAATGGCTTTCTTCTTGCCACTCTTCCATAAAGGCCAGATTTGTGCAGTATACGACTAATTGTTGTCCTATGGACAGAGTCTCCCACCTCAGCTGTAGATCACTGCAGTTCATCCAGAGTGATCATGGGCCTCTTGGCTGCATCTCTGATCACTCTTCTCCTTGTATGAGCTGAAAGTTTAGAGGGACGGCCAGGTCTTCGTAGATTTGCATTGGTCTGATACTCCTTCCATTTCAATATTATTGCTTGCACAGTGCTCCTTGGGATGTTTAAAGCTTGGGAAATATTTTTGTATCCAAATCCGGCTTTAAACTTCTCTACAACAGTATCTCGGACCTGCCTGGTGTGTTCCTTGTTCTTCATGATGCTCTCTGCACTTTAAACGGACCTCTGAGACTATCACAGTGCAGGTGCATTTATACGGAGACTTGATTACACACAGGTGGATTCTCTTTATCATCATTAGTCATTTAGGTCAACATTGGATCATTCAGAGATCCTCACTGAACTTCTGGAGAGAGTTTGCTGCACTGAAAGTAAAGGGGCTGAATAATTTTGCACGCCCAATTTTTCAGTTTTTTATTTAACAAAGTTTGAAATATCCAATAAAGTTCGTTCCACTTCATGATTGTGTCCCACTTGTTGATTCTTTACAAAAAATTACAGTTTTATATCTTTATGTTTGAAGCCTGAAATGTGGCAAAAGGTCGTAAAGTTCAAGGGGGCCGAATACTTTCGCAAGGCACTGTATGTATGTATATATATATATATATATATATATATATATATTATTTATTATATTTATAAAGGATTAGCATTGTCATCATAGGACCGGACTAGCAAACACCTTCCCCTCTCCTTTTCTCCATATCCTAGGGGAAGGTGCTCTGCACAGCAATAGCTTGAAACTACGTAAGTAGAAATGAGTGCAGCATAGCTGGAGAATATAGGAAATTTTCAGCAATGAAGCTATCTGCAAGGATCAACAGATATTTTTTTTACACAGATAGCAAATCACTTGTAACAATATTTTAACAAAGAAAAGGGGATCAAATGAAAATTGTACATACACGTTGTGAAGGATGCCCTTCTATGTCTGTTCGCATGTTTTCCTCTCCCTGCTTAAAAGACTATATTGAGTATTCGTTTATATGTCTGTGACAAACTCCCCTCTTTTGAGTTGGCCACGAGTTCTTGGAGAGGACTACTTGAAGAGGACTACTTGCCAGCCTCTTACCATGTGATTATGGTCCCATGTTGAATCCCCTATTATTCCCCTGCTGTTTAATCTGTATGTATGTGATCTGAGTGCCATCCAGTAATGTGTGCTCGGATCTAAGCTCTCTGGGGATATGTTGAATGTACCTGTTTTATGCAATAGCCGCATAGTTATATAGTTTCATGTATTTTGCTGTCTTTTGCTACCATGTGGCTAATGGAGTCTTGCCTCTGTCCTTGGGAGATGAATGGATCACTTCTCCATTGTCTCCAGGACAAAAGACTGTGTAGAACCGGTTTTGTGCAGACAAGCCATGTGTACAGCCAGGCCAAAGAGACTTTTACTAACTTTTGAACCCATGGTCTAATTCGTGCCATTTTTAATATGTTGTTCCCCTGAATTGATTGATTGTGAATATGTATTTGTATAAAGATTGGATGTATATTTTTAAAGTTACAGCATGCGGGTAAAACTGCATTTTTCCTGCCTGTGATAATTATGTTAACCATTGTGTACCATAATTACATCACAGACAGAGGGGAGGATTTGTTGTGGGTGGCTCCCTTGCATGGGGGCAGGGCATAAAAGAAATTGTTTGTTTTTCAAATGTTGTTGTGACTTCCAGTAAAGTCTGGTTCCAGCATTCAGCTTTGGCTCATGTGTGGAATTATTCAGCGATACCAGCGATTTCTTATTTGGCGAATTGAGGATTCTTCAACTATTGGGGATTAAGGAATTACAAGGCGGTGAAATACAGTGATACCGTCACACACTTTAACAGTTAAAGCTGAATTTTGGGCACATCATCAGAATTTCTCACTAGCCAAGAGGATATAAATCCACTTTGTGTGCACCAAACCTCAAAAAACCACAATGATATCATAAAAAAGTAGTGATGTAATCACCGTGCTGCATATGACTGGAACAGAGCTGTTGTAGGGACCTTGCAGCTTTGCCTGCTACAGGCTGCCTGCAGAAAAATAAAGAAGGGGCAGATACAAGACCATTCACCCTGCACAAGGAGAGAGAGAGCAGCAGTGAGTGCTCTTTATCACAGGGAGCTTCTGCACAGAGGCAAAGCGTCATGTTGGTTTATTGCACAGATCTGAAAAAGATGATACACAAAGTACACCAAGATACACACACATCATGGCTTTAGATCATAGGAATTAGACCTGGAGCCTGTGGAACCTACTTATCATAGCTGATAGGCAGGTTTCTGCTCACATTTGCAAGCGCTTTGCATACCAATATGCTTACCTAAAGGAATATAGGGGACTTATAAAAGAAGTATGTTTTATGTTTTTTTCAGAATCATACTTCCCTAGGTGGATGCAGCATGATCTGATGCTGAATCTATCCCCCGCTGGCTCTAAGACTGTGAACCGAGCGATCAAACACCGCTGATTGCTTAGTTCTCAGGGCTCCCTGAACAGAGAGCTGGTTACTATCAGTCACCGGCCCTCTGCTCTGCCAACCCCCCTGTCGCTCACTGGAGCACTGGGGGGGGGGGAGGAACGGATGGCTCAGGCTCTCAGCGGCTCGCATGTCCGCGGTCAAGGCATGTGGGCGGATCCCAACTTCATTGTCACCATCTTGCCCCAGCCTGGACTGGCTCTGTGACATCAGCCATTAGCAGGCTTTAGCCCGCTGTCTGCTGAAAAGGGTCAAAGGAGTGCCGAACGAACCGCACTCTTGTGATCCACAGGAGATTTATAGCTAAACAAGCTTTGGCTGTACTTCTCCTTTAACCACTTTACCACCGGAGAATTTTCCTGCTTTACGTCCAGGCCACTTTGTGCAACTTGGCACTGTGCGACTTTAACTGACAATTGCGTGGTCATGCAACGCCGTACCCAAACGAAAATTTACGTCCTGTTTGTTTCCCACAAACAGAGCTTTCTTTTGGTGGTATTTGATCACCTCTGCGCTTTTCATTTTTTGCGATATTAATAAAAAAAAGAGCATCAATTTTGAAAAAATAACAATATTTTTCTACTTTGACAGTTAAAAAATTTGTGAAAGATTTATGTAATTTATATTGTTTTTTTTTTTAACTAGTAATGGCGGCGATCTGCAATTTTTTTTTTTTTTTTTGCAGAACTGCGACATTGCAGCGGACAGATCGGACCCTTGACTGACATTTTTGACACTTTTGGGGGGACTAGTGACATTACTACAGTAATCAGTGCTATACATATGTACTGTTACTGTAAAAATGACACTGGCAGGGAAGGGGTTAACTTTATTGGTGATCAAGGGGTTAAATGTATGCCTGGTGCTTACTGACGTGTGTGGGGGAGGGGGATTGTGTGACACAGGCACAGATCGCAGGTTCAGCTATGCTGAATCCTGTAATCTGTCCCTGCCTGTCACATAGGAGATCCGCCCACTTTGTTTACACAAGCGGGCGGATTTCCTCACTTGATCCCCGGCGATTGGGGAAGAGCGGTGGTGAACACTGCCTCTCCTCCCCTGGCCCGACTCCCGCTCAGAAGGGGGGGGGAGTCCAGCGTAGGTCTACGTCGCTGGACGGAATCGAGCCACTTTGCCGCAGTACGCTCAATGTGAGCGGTCGGCAATTGGTAACTTTAAAGTTTACCCCTTTTAAAAAGGGTAAATCTGTTTAAAACTATTGTTTAGATTTTGAGAGGGCATTGGTTGGTTAAATCACCTCCTGGATAATTAAATATTTTATGAAGGTTCCAGAGGTGAGATGTTCATTGCAGTAGTTTTCCTCAAGATATGGAAGAAATAATTCCTTCACAGTTATCTGCAAAGTGGTACTGATTGACGTCTAGTCTCCCAAAACTTGTTCTGATGAGCCAAGCCAGCAGCATATGAAATCATTTAATATTTTATACTTATTAGCCTCCAAATTTACCCAAATTAATCAAACTTTTGGGTGTTGTATGGCATTTTTGGGTCAAAACAAAGTAAAAAAAGCTTTGTATGCTGTGTCTGTAAGGCCTCTTTCACACAAACTACGCCACATTTGTAACCGGGTTTCGTCTGTAAGTGGTTGTTAAGCCTAGACATTTTTTACCTAAATGCATTCCTTGCATTAAAGAGAAGCTCCAGGCATCTATCAAAAAAATAAGTCCTCCGCTACAAAAAGTGTAGATGCTGACTTTTAAAAAAAACAGCCACTCACCTGTCCCATGGTACATTGGTGAGCTCACCCGAGCCATCTTCCTCCTCCATCTTCATTATGGGCACCCGACTGTGATAGCTTACGGCTTCACAGCGGGGTGCCTACTGCTTATGCACGAGTCCCACTGCGCATCCTGACTGGTGGATGTAGTGTTCTGGGCCCTTGAGTGTCCCAGAAGACTGCAGGGGGAAGGGAGGGAACTTCTGTTGCCAAGGGCCGCGCCGCTCCGAACGGAAGTGGGAGCAGGTACCTGTCAAAATCAGGTACCTGTCCCCCCCTCCCCCTTCCCCACTCCTCAAAAGTGCCAATTGGGCAAGAGGAGCGGGGGACAAGTCCTTAAAGCTGAACTTCCCCTTTTAGTTGCCTGAGCCCTTATTCGATCCAGTGCCCTGCACGTCTGCAGCTCTTCTCTCCCCACACTTCTGGGTCTCACTAGCTTTGATGGGGCACCAGGAGTTATTGGCTCTCAGTGCTGTCAATCAAAGCCAGTGATGGGATGGCTGGGTCAAGTCCCACTGTCTATGTCAATGGATGCAGCAGCGGGGCTCAGTAACAAGCACGCATGAGTGCCCCCATGGGAAGCGGTTTCCCATGGGGGCACTGGACAGAGAGGAGGGGCCAGGAGGCGCCGGCAGCGGATCCAAGAAGAGGAGGTTCACGACCATTGCACAGGGCAGGCAAGTACTGATATGTTTGTGTTTACTTTTTTTAACGGTTACTTTTACAATCAAAAGGTTTAAATTGCCCACCTGGTGCCAGTGTATGTGCTCTGTACATATACACACTTATCTTTTTTAAGGCTTCTATGTCTGTAAGCATGTGCATGCTTGTGCACACATGCATTAGCCTCCACACAGTGACACCGTGCAGAATGAGACGTAATAAGTCAGTGAAGAAAAAATCAGCTTCACAAAACCTACCAACAATACTGATGACAATTTGTGTATCCTCTGCTTGCCTTTTTATTTTTATTGTGAACAGTTTCCACAGAGCTGGTCCTACTTATCCTGACTATTGACTTACTTTTCAGGCATGTTACATCCTTGTTATGGAGAATTTTGGAATAATGTTGGCTGTTGTCTTGTACTCAAACACTTGTTGGAACCATTTCCAACTGTTCAAAAACATTTTAGCGTTAAATGTTTTGAGAGTCCTTGAGAAAAAAGGAATTCTATTGAACTGATATTATACAATGGTTTTAATAATTTTTTTGTTTTGGCAGTGATATTGTAACTGTAAGCCCAGTTTTTCAAGTTACTTTGTCTAGACTTCAAGAAGTGGAAGTAGGCAAAGTTCCTTCTTTCATTCCTCACAAGAAAGCAAATCCACATATTTCCTAGGGCTGTAAATGTTGTTTATTCTCCTTTCTTCTTTAAGCTATATATGAACACTCTGTCAAAAATGACAAAGTTCTTCTAATCCGTTGTTGTGTTGAAGGTGAGGTAATTAATGGAAATGTACAATGTTGCTTCTTTATAATGAAAGTTTGTTAAAAGGGCCTGTCAATCTCTACAGTTATGAATATTTTATTATATTTATTCTTTAAATGAACACTGAAACTTAAGACATTTGGGGTGCTTCAGGGGCAAAAAAGACAAAAAAATAAAGTTGTTAGATGATTTATAGTGGACTGGTTACTTTGTAGTTGACTTGCTGCAGGTAGGTCACCTATGAGTGGTTACTTTTTATGTAATGTATACCTGCATTCTTGTACAAATACTAGCTCTCTGTCTTTTAAGGGTTAGTACAAATACTAGCTCTCTGTCTTTTAAGGGTTAATTCATTAAGTAAGAATTCAGCATTTTTTATATACAAAATAGGATACATATTTTCCGCACAATACAAAATCTGGAATATGTACAAATATATTTGCAGAAAGATTATGGTTATGTATCTAATTACACGGATGGCCTCTCTTGCACCCCCATTTTAAGTAACGTCAATGTCAGGGCACAGGGAGGGATCCAGATGGGTTCCTCTTTCACATTACACTATTATATGATCTTTGCAGGCACTTTAGCTAATGGGTGATCTGCTAGCCAGGAGTTAATGTGGACTTCCACCCAAGCTCACCCTAGTAGGGATTCCACCATAAGAAAGGTTCCATTGGTCTTCTTGACATGATAATAGTAGAGCTGTGAGCGGTCATACTAAAGTGCTCCAACATGTGAAAGTAAGTCCCCCGACCCCTCCCATTAATGTTGCCTGGGGAATGTCTCCCCTCTGTCCTTTAGACTACAAAAAGTGGCAAATAAAGCCAACCTCATTTCATCATGAAACCAGCAATTTGGCTTGGTTTGATACATATACTAAGTGATAGCTTTAATACATATGTATACTATGAGAACTGGACAAATTGGGAGTTCCAATGAATGGAGGTTGCAAATTACTGCAATTATTGTGCAGAAAAGATATTTCATGGCTGTTTTGTGGGCATTATATATATCCAGCTAATTTCATGGATGTTGAAATAAAATAAGGTTTTAAGAAAATGTAATATATGGTCTGTGTGGTGTCAAGTTTTTCTTAATTTCTTGTATTGTTTTCATTCACCCTGAATGTAGTTGCCAGTGGTGTGATGGTACCTGTGCCTGCTGGAACATTCATCAGCTATTAGATTTGAGCTAAGCAGTAAGTGCGCGGACAGAAACCTTGGTGCTGGTAGACAGGACAGGAAACCAGCAAGTGGGTAGGTTGTTGGCAGCAGAGGATTCATAGTTGGGTCAGGGTGAGTAACAAAAGGGTGTCCAATGACTAGCAAAGCAGGCAGAGGCTAAAGCTGAGTACACATGAACCTGAATATAAGCTGGTTCAGCAGGAGCCAGTCGAAATTCGGTCAATGTGTACAGCTGCCTGTCTGACAGAGGCCGGTCTTATGACTTTTGTCAAATGGCCTTGCTGGATGACCAGCAGCTGATCAGTGTGTTTGGGGAGGGGGGGAGGTGAGTCCCCCTCTCAGAATACATAGACACAGCGGGAGAGATTGCCGCACTAACATCACTTGTGATAGTATGGCGATCTGGTTTTTTCTTTTCGTTCAGCCAGTTGGGATGAGCGAAGAAAAACGGAGTGTGTGTACCCAGCTTAAAGCGGAGTTCCACCCAGTAGTGGAACTTCCGCTCTTTTGTTTCCTCCCCCCCCCCCTCCGGTGCCACATTTGGCACCTTTTAGGGGGGAACGGGTACCTGTTTTTGACAGGCACCCTTCCCCACTTTCGGGATACAGTGCCTCAGAAGTTCGGCCCCCTCCTCCACCAAGCCAATAGGAATGCGCAGCTCGCTTCGTACATGTGCAGTAGGGACAGCGCCCATGAAGCCGCAAGTCTTCACTGTTGGGTTCCCTTACCGGCAGTGCCAGCGGCAGCACCAGGCAGCCGATGGAAACATTGGCTTTGGTGCCAACATCGCTGGACTCCAGGACAGGTAAGTGTCCTAATATTAACCACTTCCATACCGAGTCAAAATGACGTCGGCAAAGTGGTTGTCTAGATCCGGGCCGCCGTTATATGACGTCGGCCCATTCTAGCTGCTACTCGCAGCGGCGCGATCAGGGATGAGGCTCGTCCCTCGGACATAGCCCATCCCTGATCAAGGTAAACAGCCAATAGAAATTGGCTGTTTACCACGTGATCGGCTGTGTCAATCACAGCTGATCACATGAGCGGCTCCAGCACGAGCCGCTCGTTCTCTCTGCAATGCGCGCCCCCGGGGGCGCGCAGAGCAGCGATCGGGGACGAGGCTCGTCCCTCGGACAGAGTCGATCCCCGATCTAGGTAAAGAGCCAATGAAATTGGCTCTTTACCACGTGACCGGCTGTGTCCAATCACAGCCGGTCACAAATGTCAACAGAGAACACGGTAACTAGCTGTCACCGTGTTCTCCTCCTCACACACTGATCCTGTGTGAGGAGGAGATTGTGGTAACAGCTAGTTACCAACTACAGTGCACCCTAAACACACTGATTGCCCCCCCCCCAATAAAGAGCACCTGTCACTAGCCCATCAAAGTACCCGAGTACCTGTCACCAGCCCATCAGGTACTCAGATGACAGGTACTTGGGTACTCTGATGGGCTGGTGACAGGTATTCGGGTACTCTGATGACAGGTACTCTGATGACGGATACTCTGATGACAGGTACTCGGGTACTCTGATGACAGGTACTCGGGTACTCTGACGGGTACTCGGGTACTCTGATGACAGGTACTCGGGTACTCTGATGACAGGTACTCGGGTACTCTGATGACGGGTACTCTGATGACAGGTACTCGGGTACTCTGACGGGTACTCGGGTACTCTGACAGGTACTCTGATGACAGGTACTCGGGTACTCTGATGACGGGTACTCAGGTACTCTGATGACGGGTACTCTGACAGGTACTCTGATGACAGGTATTCGGGTACTCTGATGACGGGTACTCGGGTACTCTGATGACAGGTACTCGGGTACTCTGATGACAGGTACTCGGGTACTTTGAGTACCTGTCAACGGAGTACCCGTCATCAGAGTACCTGAGTACCTGTCACCTACCCATCAGAGTACCCGAGTACCTTCCACCTGCTCATCAGAGTACCTGACGCCTGAAGTACCCAAGTACTTGCCGCCTGCTCATCAGTACCCATCACTACTCATCAGTACTCATCAGTACCTATCATGTATCAGTACTGATCATCAGTACCCATCAGTACAGTATCACCTATCAGTCAGTGAGTACTACTCATCAGTACCTATCACCTGCCTGTCACCTGCCCATCAGAGTACCCGAGTACCTGTCACCTGCCTATCGGAGTACCCGAGTACCTGCCACCTGCTCATCAGTACCAGAGTACCTGTCACCTGCCCAACAAAGTACCCGAGTACCTGTCACCCTTCATACAGCCACCATGTCCAAGTCCAAAAAGGTTTATATACGTCCTCCGTTTAAACCTAAATACCGGTGTTATGGCAGCAGATAGCTGCCATAACCCTGGTATTTTTTTAAACGGTGGATGGTTGGCTTTCCGATAAGGGTGGTCCCAGCGGCGGATTCGTCGTGGGATCACCCTTCCGGGATGGCGGAAGAGGCGCCCCCCCTCCCGACGCGTTCCGGTCCTTTTCCCCGCTTACCGGACCCGCCGGCAGCGGGGAAAACGATCCGGTCCCGAATCCTCACAGACAGGATGTCGAGTGAGGGCAAGCTTGCCCTCACTTGACTCTATGGTCTTGGAGGACCAGAGCTACGGAAAATGTTGTTGCCTAGCAACCGGTTTAAAGGTCCTTTTTTTTTTTTTTCATTTTATATTATAATTATTATTTTTTTTTTTTTTTTTTCTATCTTTTAGTGTACTTGTGAGATCTGAGGACTTTTTGACCCCAGATCTCACAAAAAAGAGGTCCTGTCGTGCCTATTTCTATTACGAGGAATATTTAAATTTCTTTTAATAGAAATAAAAATGATCAATTTTTTTTTTTTTTTTTTAAACGGTGTAAAAATAAAAAATAATAAATAAAATAAATAGTAAAAAAAAAAAAAAAATTAAAGCGCCCTGTCCCCGTTAGCTCGCGCGCAGAAGCGAATGCATACAGAAACCCCGCCCACATATGTAAACGGTGTTCAAACCACACATGTGAGGTATCACTGCGATCGTTAGAGCAAGGGGAATAATTTGAGCCCTAGACCTTCTCTGTAACTCAAAGATGGCAACCTGTAGAAATTTTTAAATTGTCACCTATGGGGATTTTTAAGTACCAAAGTTTGTCACCATTCCGTGAGCGTGCACAATTTTGAAACATGACATTTTGGGTATCTATTTACTCGGCGTAACATTATCTTTCACATTATGGAAAAAAATTGGGCTAACTTTACTGGTTTCTTATTTTTTAATTAAAAAAAGTGAATTTTTTCCAAAAAAATTGCGTTTGGAAGACCGCTACGCAAATACGGTGTGATAAAAAAATATTGCAATAATCTCCATTTTATTCTCTAGGGTCTCTGCTAAAAAAAAATATATAATGTTTGGGGGTTCTAAGCAGTTTTCTAGCAAAACAACTGATTTTAGCTTGTAAACACCAAATGTCAAAAATAGGGCTAGGCAAGTGGCTAGGATGCATGATGATGCTCCTTGGATGTTAGGCCCCTCTATATGGCTAGGCTGTGAAAAAGTCTCACACATGTGGTATTGCCATACTCAGGAGGAGTGGCAGAATGTATTTTGGGGTGTCATTTTTGCTGTGTAAATGCTATGTGTTGGGAATATCCTATAAATTGACAACTTTGTGTAAAAAAAAAAAAGTTTTCATTTTTTTCCCACATTTTCCAAAAACCTGTGGAAAAAATGATATGTTCAAACGACCCATAATGCCTCATAGAATATACGTTGGAGTGTTTGCTTTCCAAAATGGGGTCATTTTGTGAACTTTTCCAATGTATTGGTGCTCTAGGGCCTTGAAAAGTGTGATAGGTAGTAAGAAAGTTTTATGTGTATTTATGCTCCTAGAATGTGCTGAATGTGCTTCTTGGACGTGGAGTCTCTTTTTGTGGCCAGGCTGTGTAAAAGTCTCACACATGTGGTATCGCCATACTCGGAAGGAGTAGCAGAATGTATTTTTGGGTGTAATTTTTGCTGTGTACATGCTATGTGTTAGAAATAGCTTATAAATTGACAACTTTGTGGGAAAAAAAAGAAAAAAAAAATTTTTTCTTCATTTTCCCAAGAATTGTGGGAAAAAATTACAACTTCAAAAAACTCACCATGCCTCTTACTAAATACCTTGGACTGTCTACTTTACAAAAAGGGGTCATTTGGTCGGTATTTGTACTGTCCTGACATTTCAGGGCCTCAAGAAAGGAGATAGGCAGTCAGTACATCTGGTGTGATCAATTTTCAGTAATTGGTACCATAGCTTCTAGTCTCAATAAATTTCACACAGACTAAATAATATACACTAATTTGGGTTAATTTTACCAGAGACATGTAGCAGTAAACATTTTGGCCCAAATGTATGAAGAAAAATTTATTTTTTGCAAAATTTCATAATTGAAACTAAAAAAAAGTGTTTTTTTTTCAAAATTTTTGCTCTTTTTTTGCATATATCACGAAAAAAAAAACCCCAGTTGTGATCAAATACCACCAAAAGAAAGCTCTATTTGTGTGAAAAAAATGATAAAAATTTTGTTTGGTTACAGTGTAGCATGACTGAGCAATTGTCATTCAAAGTGTGAGAGTGCTGAAAGCTGAAAATTGGTCTGGGCAGGAAGGGTGTCTAACTGCTCTGTATGGAAGCGGTTAAAAGTCAGCAGCTACAGTATGTGTAGCTGCTGACTTTAAATTTTTGGACTGAGAGGCGGAACTCTGCTTTAAGTTGATATTCAGAGCAGAGATGATACAATTAGGGAGAGGTACAAGGTAAAGTTAGAAGAGTAGAAAAGTCTGAAGAAGTTTGAGAACAAAGCATCAGCAGATCAGGTTATTATTAATATACAGCGAGGCTGATGTATGTGATGTGTGTCATTATTTTATTCAAGACATTTGCTTCAAAAAAGCCAACAGTCAGTATCAAGCACACCTTGAAATCTAATTGATAATGCAAGCACAAACTCAATGGAGTTCTATGCTCTGGTAGTTGCAGGTCCTCTGACATCATCAAGTTCAATGCTAAGCTTGTAGACCTGCATTGAGGGGTAAGGACACTGAGGCACAGTACTCGCTGGAGTATAGGGAAGTAGAGGGGATTGCTGGTTGCCTGGGGAGCAGAGGATCGGGTAAGGAAAATTGCACTCCCCTAAACCTAAATGAGCATTTAACCCTTGCAGTGCATGGGGCAGACCCACTGCAAGGGAACAGTCTTCATTTCCTTGGAGATAGGCTTTAACGGTTAGATTTAGGACCGCTGCAATTCTCTCACTTGGGCATGTTTTAAAGATATATGCACTTTATCAATCACCCCTCCCTTACAACAAAATGTTATCTTTCAGCTAATCCAAAAGAGTTCTTTAAGCTGCATGTGGATTGAATGGATTCTGTCAAAGTTTCCTTTGGATGAATGAGCATGGAATGTGGATTGGAAGAAACCTTGATCCAATTCTTGCTAACATTTAAGAATAAACTTCTCAGCACTGATGTAAATGTATACGGATATTAAAAATTAGTGAATGACATTTCTCTGTTTGTCAAAGGAACATTTTAAGAAGACAATGGGGTTGATTTACTAAAGGCAAATCCACTGTGCACTGCAAGTGCACTTGGAAGTGCAGTCATTGTAGATCTGAGGGGAAGATCTGAAATGGGGGGAAGCTCTGCTGGTTTCTATCATCTAATCATGTGCAAGCAAAAAAGCTGTTCTCTATTTTCCTCGAATGCCCCCCTCAAAACTGCAGTGACTGCACTTCCAAGTGCACTTGTAGTGCACAGTGGATTTGCCTTTAGTAAATAAACCCCAGTTTACAGTGTGTACAGTGTGTAGAGCCCGGCTAATCACTTTCACAGGACCTACTGTTAATACGTACTGTACAGCTGCTCATTGAGATTAATTTGAAGATGCAGATGTAAAGCACCCACTTGAGCACCAATGTGTGCTCAAAACGCACACTCTATTCAGGTACTTTATGCAAACCCTGGTGCATAATTGCTTAACAATGCATATTCTCAGGGCTTTTTTTCTCAGAGAATAGCTGCAGGAACTCCTCCCTTCAGAGTCATCCTTAGTCTCTGCCCCCTACCCACCTCTGAGCACCATCCCTTGGTTCCACCCCCCCCCCCACTCTAATCCCTGTACAGCCTATTTTACAGAATACAGGACCAAGTATAGATACACTTTACATGATGCTATGGGGTCCTGTGGACCTGTATACAAGTTCACTATGAAAGAGGTTGCATGGTAAACCCTCATTTCTCTATCGTCCATTGACAGACGCAGCTCTTATGCTTTTTATACCATTGGGTTATGCTGCCCCCTACAGGAGTAGTATTAGGCAGGAAAAAAGTTTACAAGGCCTACAGCGGCTGTTCCTATAGGCCTAACCCCACACACCCTGCTCCAGCATACCCGTTTGTTTCTGCCTAGTGAAGAAGTAGGGCCTAGGTTTCCTGCTGGGACTTCGTTTTCAGTTTTTTATTCTTTTAAGAATATTTTGTTTTATTTTCTTTACTCCTTCTAGTTAGTCTTCAGGGGGATTTCTCCTAGTGAACTGCAAGCAATTGCCAGCTGAGGTTTTGCACTGAGTAATCTAGATACTTAAGGTCTCCCAGCCTGGCCTACGAGCATGAGCAGGTTATAGTCCCGCACTAGGCCTCGCCACAACAGAGCCCTGTTTTTCATGGGCACGAGCCTGCGAGTGGATGTTTTGCTGGGACCCGATGACCTGGAACGCCCGGAGTTACAGCGTACCTTTTGGCTGGCAGCACCCCCACTCTGGGTGGGAGGTGGTCTATCTGGAGCGTAGCCCACCTGGCCCATGATATGGTGAGTAAATGCAGCCCCCCATATCCCTTAGTGGTCTTGGGGGATGTGGGCCCAATCCTGGGGATGATAGGACCTAGTACTCACTAAAAGATCCCCCTGGCCTGGGAAAAGTACTCTTCTTCCTCAATCCTCCAAAGGTAAGACACCCCGTAGTAAGTGGGGGCCTTCTTTCACCGCTCATAGTGCCTCAGGGGCGCAAGAAAAAGGTAAGCCGTCCAGGGCTTCGGAGGGGCTAAAAAGCCATGGTCAGGCAAGAACAAGACCAGCCAGTCTGGTTCTGCGGGCAAGTCCTCTTCAGCATGAAGGGGCGCCCTCACCTGTTTTTCATCGGTTGGGAGACATCTGCGCTTCTTTCAGGAACCCTGGACTTCCTTCATTCAAGACAAATTGGTTCACAAACTGATTTGTTCTGGGTACAAGATCGAATTTCGGTCCCAGGCCAAGCATTGATTGTGCCAGTTCCTCCGCAGGAACGCTTTTAAGGTTTCTATTCAAACCTGTTCACGTTTCCCAGAAAGGAGGGCAAGGTGCATCCAATGCTGGACCTCAAGGCTGTGAACTGCTTTGTGCGGGTGCAGAAGTTTTGAATGGAATCCATTCTGTTGGTGGTAATGTCTTTAAATCGGGGGGATTTTCTGGCCTCCATCAATATCAAATACAGTGCCTTGTGAAAGTATTCGGGCCCCCTTGAAGTTTTCGACCTTTTGCCACATTTCAGACTTCAAACATAAAGATATAAAACTGTAATTTTTTGTGAAGAATCAACAAGAAGTGGGACACAATCATGAAGTGGAACGAAATTTATTGGATGTTTCAAACTTTTTTAACAAATAAAAAATGAAAAATTGGGCGTGCAAAATTATTCAGCCCCCTTAAGTGAATACTCTGTAGCGCCACCTTTTGCTGCAATTACAGCTGTAAGTCGCTTGGAGTATATGTCTCTATCCGTTTTGCACATTGAGAGACTGAAATTTTGCCCATTCCTCCTTGCAAAACAGCTCAAGCTCAGTGTGAGGTTGGATGGAGAGCGTTTGTGAACAGCAGTTTTCAGTTCTTTCCACAGATTCTCGATTGGATTCAGGTCTGGACTTTGACTTGGCCATTCTAACACCTGGATATGTTTATTTGTGAACCATTCCATTGTACATTTTGCTTTATGTTTTGGATCATTGTCTTGTTGGAAGACAAATCTCCGTCCCAGTCTCAGGTCTTTTGCAGACTCCATCAGGTTTTCTTCCAGAATGGTGCTGTATTTGGCTCCATCCATCTTCCCATCAATTTTAACGATCTTCCCTGTCCCTGCTGAAGAAAAGCAGGCCCAAACCATGATGCTGCCACCACCATGTTTGACAGTGGGGATGGTGTGTTCAGGGTGATGAGCTGTGTTGCTTTTACGCCAAACATAACATTTTGCATTGTTGCTAAAAAGTTAGATTTTGGTTTCATCTGACCAGAGCACCTTCTTCCACATGTTTGGTGTGTCTCCCAGGTGGCTTGTGGCAAACTTTAAACGACACTTTTTATGGATATCTTTAAGAAATGGCTTTCTTCTTGCCACTCTTCCATAAAGGCCAGATTTGTGCAGTATATGACTGATTGTTGTCCTATGGACAGAGTCTCCCACCTCAGCTGTAGATCTCTGCAGTTCATCCAGATTGATCATGGGCCTCTTTGCTGCATCTCTGATCACTCTTCTCCTTTTATGAGCTGAAAGTATAGAGGGACGGCCAGGTCTTCGTAGATTTGTAGTGGTCTGATACTCCTTCCATTTCAATATTATTGCTTGCACAGTGCTCCTTGGGATGTTTAAAGCTTGGGAAATATTTTTGTATCCAATCCGGCTTTAAACTTCTCCACAACAGTATCTCGGACCTGCCTGGTGTGTTCCTTGTTCTTCATGATGCTCTCTGCGCTTTAAACGGACCTCTGAGACTATCACAGTGCAGGTGCATTTATACGGAGACTTGATTACACACAGGTGGATTCTATTTATCATCATTTAGGTCAAAATTGGATCATTCAGAAATCCTCACTGAACTTCTGGAGAGAGTTTGCTGCACTGAAAGTAAAGGGGCCGAATAATTTTGCACGCCCAATTTTTCAGTTTTTTATTTAACAAAGTTTTAAAAATCCAATAAATTTCGTTCCACTTCATGAGTGTGTCTGACTTGTTGTTGATTCTTCACAAAAAATTACAGTTTTATATCTTTGTGTTTGAAGCCTGAAATGTGGCAAAAGGTTTCAAAGTTCCAGGGGGCCGAATACTTTCCCAAGGCACTGTATGTGTATCTACACATCCCCAGGTACAGGGGACACCAGCGATTTCTCCGCTTTGCAGTGGCAGAGGAGCATTTTCAATTTGTTGCATTACCCTTTGGCTTCACCTCCGCTCCCAGAGTCTTTACCAAGGTACTGGCCCCGATATTGGCTTTGTTGCGCCAAAAAAGGATTGCGATCCTGGGATATCTGGTCGATTTCCTGTTGAGAGCGGACTCTCACTTGGCTCTGTTGGGTGACCTATCGATTACAGTTAAGACCCTTCAGGAATTCGGTAGGACTATCCATTTCAAAAAATCTGCTCTGATGCCTTCAGTGAGGTTGGATTATCTGGGGTTGACTTTAGATTCAGCCTTGGCGAGGGTTTTTCTTCCCCTGGAAAAACTTTGCAGAAGTTGCAGGGAGGGATCTGATTGCTGTTGGAAACCAATCTGTCCTTAATAGGGACTTGCATGAGAGCCCTGGGTCTGATGGTATCACCCTTCAGGGCGGTTACGTTTGCTCAGTCTCACTCTATATCTCTTAACTTGTATAGTCGGGAAGATACTGGAGAGTTTAATAAAAGACCACATAGATGAGTCCTTTCTGGAAAAAAAATTTTTAAGCAACAGACAGCATGGATTCATGAAAGACAGAAGTTGTCAAACAAACCTGATTTCTTTTTATGAAGAGGTAAGTAAGGTAAGTAAAACCTTGGACAGAGGGGTGGCTGTGGACATATTATTCTTGGATTTTGCAAAAGCGTTTTACACAGTTCCCCACACACAGCTAAATGGGTAAGGTAAAGTCTACAGGCTTGGAAAAAAACAGTTTGCAAGTGGATAGAAAATTGGCTAAAAGATAGATTTCAGAGAGTAGTGGTAATGATTCTTACTCTGAATGATCTAAGGTTATCAGTGGTGTACCCCAAGGTTTAGTGTTCGGACCCTTACTTATTAATATCTTTATAAATAATATAGGGTCTGGGATTAAAAGTACCATTTCAGTCTTTGCAGATGACACCAAGCTTTGCAGTGGAATAACTTCTTTACAGGATGTCTCCAACTTACAAGCTGACCATAATGCACTGTTTCATTGGGCAACTATGTGGCAAATGAGGTTTAATGTTGATAAGTTATGCACTTGGGGGCTAAGAATATGCATGCATCATACATACTAGGTGGAGTAGAACTGGGGAAATCCATAGTGGAGAAGGATCTGGGTGTTCTGGTAGATCATAAGCTTAATAATAGCATGCAATGCCAAGCTGCGGTTTCCAAAGCAAGCAAAGTCCTTTCTTGTATTAATAGAGGCATGGACTCCAGAGAGAGAGATATCATTTTGCCCCTGTACAAATCATTAGTAAGATCTCATGTGGAATATGCAGTTCAGTTTTGGGCACCAGTTCCCTAAAAAGGATATCGGGTAACTGGAGAAAGTGCAGAGAAGGGCAACCAAACTGATAAGAGGCAGGGAGGAGCTCAGCTATGAGAAAAGATTAGAGGAACTGAATTTATTCTCTCTTGAGAAGAGGAGATTAAGGGGGGATATGATCAACATGTATGAATACATAAGGCATCCATATAGTGAACTTGGTGTTGAGCTATTCACTTTAAGGTCAACACAGGACAAGGGGGCACTCTTTACGTCTAGAGGAAAACAGATTTCGTCTCTAAATACGGAAAGGTTTCTTCCCTGAGTTGTGAAAATGCAGAATAGACTCCCTCCAGAGGTGGTTCTGGCTGGCTCACTAGAATGCTTAAAAAAGGCCTGGATTCTTTCCTGGGTGGACTTAATATAAGTGGGTACTAATATTTATAGGAAAAGTTGATCCAGGGAATATCAGATTGCCTCTCGGGGGATCAGGAAGGAATTTTTTTCCCCTGCTGTAGCAAATTGGATCATGCTTTGCTGGGGTTTTTTTGCCTTCCCCTGGATCAACTGCGGGTATAGGATTGTGTATATAGGTTGAGCCAGATAGACTTTTTTCAACCTGTCTAACTATGTAACTCGAGACTTCTGCAAAAAGATTCTTGCCAAATGGAACAGGTATCCACAGTCTTTAGGCAAAATGATACGCTTGAGCCGACTCAAAAGGTCTGCTCTATCCTAGTGGATCCAGTCCCCAGCATTGTGTCAGGGCAAGTACTTCCTACCGCTGTTTTGGACGGTGGTCACCATGGACGCCAGCCTGACAGGCTGAGGTGGAGGTCTGGGTAAGCTCTGTGCCCAGGGGCCCCGGTCAACCGAGGAGTCTTCCTTACCGGGGGCACCAAGAGCGTCCTGGTGGCCGAGATTCTGGTATGGGCAGAAGACAATGTTCCGGCTCTTTCCGCAGTCCACATTCCGGGTGTGGAGACTTGGCAAGCGGATTACCTGAGTTGTCAGGTGCTGGATCAAGGGGAATGGTCCATTCATGCGTAGGTGTTTCATCTCCTATGTGTCCGGTGGAGAACTCGGGAGGTAGACCTGTTTGCATCTCGCTTCAACAAAAAAGTCCAGAGGTTTGTGGCCAGGTCTCGGGATTCTCTGGCCGATGCCACAGACACCTTGGTGGCTCCTTGGAGCCAGTATCGGCGGCTCTTTGCCTTCCTTCCGATAAAACTCTTGCTAAGGCTTCTCTGCAGGATGGCGGTGGAAGGAATTCCGGTCGTTCTGGTGGCCCCAGACTGGCCTCGTTGGTCTTGGTATGCAGACCTAGTAAAATTGGTCGCCGATCCTCCTTGGAGACTTCCCCCTGAGGGAAGTATGCTATCCCAGGGACCGATCTTCCATCCTGCTTTACGGTCGCTGGCTTTAACGGCATGGCTGTTGAAGGGCAGGTGTTAAGAGATGGGGGTCTCTCTGAATCGGTGATTCCTACCCTGTTGAAGGATAGGAAGGCGACTTCTAGGAAGATTTATCATCGTACGTGGAAATAGTACATTTCATGGTGTGAATCGCTGAAGTTGCACCCTCCCTTGTTTTCTATAGCTAGGGTTTTGGCCTTTTTACAAAAAGGGGTTGAGCAGCGGTTGGCCTTGGGCACTATCAAGGACCAAGTGTCTGCCTTGGCTATTTACTTCCAATGTCCGTTAGCTGCTAATGCCTTGATTTGCACTTTTATTTAGGGGGTGCGTCATCTGGCTCCCCCGAGAGATCCCCGTTGGCTCCGTGGGATCTCAATCTGGTTTTGTCTGTTCTTCAGAATCCTCCTTTTGAGAACATCCCAGAAGGTTGCTTTTCTGGTGGCAGTTACTTCTGTCTGCAGAGTGTCTGAGTTGGCGGCGCTGTCTTGTAGTTCACCTTATTTGGTGGTCCACAGAAATAAAGTGGTACTCCGACCTAATCCTTCTTTTCTCCCTAAGGTGGTGTCTAATTTCCATCTAAATGAATAAATTGTGTTGCCTTTACTCTGTTCTAAGCCTGAGTATCCCAAGGAAATTGTTTTGCACTCTGGATGTGGTTGGGGCGATCAGGGTTTACTTGATGGTCACTGAGTCATTTAGGAAATCAGATGCTCTTTTTGTCCTTGCTGAAGGATCTCGTAAAGATTTGGCTGCGACTGCTGCGACTATATCTAGGTGGATTAGGCAGATGGTTGTTCAGGCTTATTCTTTGCAGGGTCAAGTTTTTCCTTTCCCTGTGAAGGCCCATTCTACTAGGGCGCTGAGTGCCTCTTGGGCTTTTCGCCATCAGGCGTCCAAGTTTGTAAGGCGGCGAATCGTCGTTGCACACATTTACAAAATTATACAAGGTAGATTTGTTGGCATCTTCGAATGTTTTCTTTGGCCGCAAGGTTTTGCAGGCTGCTGTTTAAAAGAGACTCGTTTGTTTCTCTTTAAGGGTTTTTTGCTTTCATGGGTGAGCTCCTGTTTTTCCTAGGTGAGCTTCATATTACCCAGTTGGCTAAGTTTAGCCTTTGGAGTTTACGTTAACTATTTGGTTTGCGTCCTTCCCACCCCTCTTGCATACACTGCTTTTGGGCGTCCCAATGGTAGAAGAAGCATAAGAGCTGCGTCTGTCAATGGAAGATGGAGAAATCTGGATTTTTGTAAGAACTTACCGTAAAATCCTTTTCTCTGAAGTCCATTGACAGACACAGCACCCGCCCCCCTGATATGGGGGTGGTTTGTGTCCTTTTCTCACTGCTTGCAACGAAATTGGTATGCTGGAGCAGGGTATGTGGGGTTATGCCTATAGGGACAGCCCCCGTAGGCGTGGTAAACTGTTTTTTTCCTGCCTAGTACTACTCCTCTAGGGAGCAGCATAACCCAATGGTATAATAAGCATAAGAGCTGTGTCTGTCAATGGACTTCAGAGAAAAGGATTTTACGATAAGTTCTTACAAAAAGTCCTTCCCACCCCTCTTGCATACACTGCTTTTGGGCGTCCCAATGGTAGAAGAAGCATAAGAGCTGCGTCTGTCAATGGAAGATGGAGAAATCTGGATTTTTGTAAGAACTTACCGTAAAATCCTTTTCTCTGAAGTCCATTGACAGACACAGCACCTGCCCCCCTGATATGGGGGTGGTTTGTGTCCTTTTCTCACTGCTTGCAACAAAATTGGTATGCTGGAGCAGGGTATGTGGGGTTATGCCTATAGGGACAGCCCCCGTAGGCGTGGTAAACTGTTTTTTCCTGCCTAGTACTACTCCTGTAGGGAGCAGCATAACCCAATGGTATAAAAAGCATAAGAGCTGTGTCTGTCAATGGACTTCAGAGAAAAGGATTTTACGATAAGTTCTTACAAAAATCCAGTTTTTCTACAGCACCTTCTAACTGGAGCCTAAGATTATAGGAGCTGGTACCAGCATCCTAAGGGACCCCCACAGTCTTCCTGCCTAGTGGAATACCAGCCCTGGTGTTGCAGCAGCCTAGTATCTTGGAAGGGAAAAGCTATTCATATTTAATGCTTTCTCATCAGCAGCAGATTAGTCAACATTTGCATATTTTTATCATCTTTAAATTAACCCAGTCTGGTTGAATATGAAACTTTGGTTTAATTCACTTTTCTCTACTTGCAAATCTTAGTGTACTTTCTCTTCCCATATTAAAAAAGAATAGCTCACACATGCAAAAGAAATGACTATCAAATATGAAGACAATCCATAAATAAAAATGGGGATTTGGTCCCACCATATGGCCATATCGTGCTCAAGCCCACCACTACGTCAAAGTACCCCATTGTCAGTGGGTCCTACACTATCCATAAAAAAGGATGAATCCAGCCTCTCTAACCCTTGGAGACAACACTCCTTGCTGGGAGAGATGTGCTAATGCACTACAAGGGACTACGTCAAAGTACCCCATTGTCAGTGGGTCCTACACTATCCATAAAAAAGAATGAATCCAGCCTCTCTAACCCTTGGAGTCAACACTCCTTGCTGGGAGAGATGTGCTAATGCACTACAAGGGACTCCTCCTATATCTACTTGATAGTGGACACTGATAGAGTACAGGTGTGGGTGGGGGGGGGGGGGTTCTCAACCTCAGAAGTCTGATCAGACCGAATACATAATAAACAAGCAAAAAGTTGGGGGAGCAAACCCTGAACATGTATTTCTAAACCTGGTGCAGTTATGAACCAAGCGACATGCATATTAAAAAAGAATAGCGCACACATGCAAAAGAAGTGACTATCAAATATGAAGACAATCCATAAATAAAAATGGGGATTTGGTCCCACCCACTTTCTCTTCCCACACTGATATATCTGCTTTACTTTGTGAAATCTTTCTCTCAGTATCTTCGGTCCTAGTTCTTAAATACAAGTCATTTCACACATATATAACAGGTTTATAGGTGCAATTTGTGCAATCCTATATGGATTTCATTATAGACTTTTAGAATGTAATTAATTGATCTCAGGGTTTTACGAGTTACATTAACTTTTAATTCTTTATGTTGCTGTATTAAGTTGTAGCTGGAAACGAATAGATACAGTAAAAGTTAATGAGATGAATAAAAGTTAACTTTTACTAGGGTTTTAAGTAGGTTTAAAACATATCTTCTAATGCTTGTGTATCAGTTTAAAAAAAATCTTCATAGCAAAGAAGCCTTTTTGTATGGTGCAGGCTTTCATTTTACATTGCTAACTTATTTAAAGGAATCGTTTATGTTCAGTTGCAAAGATGAGAGTTTTTCAAACAAACTAATTTCTAACATTGAAAGTGTTTTTTATTCAAGGAAGTCAATTCACTGCAAAATTGAATGTTAAAAGCAAGCATTTTTTTTAAGTACTTTTGAACAGCATTTGTCATAATTTGTCACGCCATCATACACTGTGTGCACAATTATTAGGCATGTTGTATTTTTTAAGGATTCATTTAATTCTTGAACAACTACTGTGCTCTTGATCAGTCCAAAATATCAATAAACCTCAACCCTAAATATTTAAGAAAGTAAGGATTTGGCTTTCTTAGCAGAATATCTATGTGTGCACAATTATTGGGATAATATGTGTAGAATTATTACTCAACTAAATGAAAAACGAAGATTTTCACATCTCACTTGTTTATTTGCATCTGTAAGAATAGTAAGAATAATGATGAAACAACTCAAAATTTACAAATAAACATTTCTGACATTTAAAAAAAAAAAAACAAGTGGCCAATATAGCCACCCTTCTTTTGAATAACTATCATAAGCCTTCCATTTATGAAGTCTGTCAGTTTCTTGATCTGTTGACGATCAACTTTTTGTGCAGCAGCAACTACAGCCTCCCAGACACTGTTCAGAGGGGTGTATGGTTTTCCTTCACCCTAAATCTCCCATTTAAGAAGGGCCCAAAAGTTACCAATAGGGTTTAGGTTAGATGAGGAAGGGGGCTATGTCATTATTCTTTCATCTTTAAGGCCTTTATTGGCTAGCCATGCAATGAATTACTGCATATCTTGGACTTCTTGAAAGATACAGACTTTTTCCTGTACCACTGCTTGAAGAAAGTGTCTTCTAAAAACTGGCAGTAGGTTTAACAATTGATTTTAACCCGAAAAGGTCCCACTAGCTGATCTTTAATAACACCAGCCCATACAAGTACCCCACTTCCACCTTGCTGGCGTCTGAGTTGAAGTGGAGCTCTGTGCCTGTTACTGATCCAGCCACAGACCCATCCATCTGGTCCATCAACAGTTACTCTCATCTTATCAGTCTATAAAACCTTTAAAAAATCTGTCTTCAGATATTTCTTGGCCCAGTTTTAACGTTTCAACTTATGTGTCTTGTTCAGTGGTGGTCGGGTTTCTGCCCCCCTTACCTTGGCCATGTTTCTGAGAACTGAGCACCTTGTATTTCTGGGCACTCCAGGTAGGTTGCAGTTCTGGAATATGACAGCACTGGAGGATAATAGATTCCTCGTAGCTTCATGTTTGATTCTTCTGTAATCTTTGGCAGTTCATTTGCGCCTTTTTTTCTCAACACATTTCCTGCGACCGGTCTGTTACCCACTATTTTCAACAAAACTTTTGTTGGTTCTGTGATTATGCCCCAATAACTTAGCAATTTCAAGAGTGTTGCATCCCTCTTAACCACTTGCCGACTGCCTAACGCCGATCTACGTCGGCAGTCAGCCCCTCACAGGCAAAGTGACGTAGGGCTACGTCACTAGCTTGTGAGGGTCTAGGGAGCGAGCGCGCGCCCCCGGAGGCGCGCTCCCGCTCCCGCGTGGTCACGGACCCCCCCGCGCGTGTGACCGGCGGACCCGATGTCCGCCGGTCACTCGGCGATCGGCGGGGGAGAGGGAGAATGTCAGGCAGCCTGTGTAAACAAGCTGCCTGTCATTCTCCTTGCTGTTAGGATACTGATCACTCGGATCTAGTATGTAGATCCGTTGATCAGTGTCCATACAGCTCAAGCCCCAGCCAATCACAGTAGAAAGCACGCCCCTAGGGATACACACAGCCCCTCCCTCCCAAATAAAGTTAACCCCTTCACTACCAGTGTATTTTTACAGTAACAGTGCATATATATAGCACTGATTACTGTAGAAATGTCACTGGTAACCCCAAAAGTGTCAAAAATGTCAGTCAAGGGTCCGATCTGTCCGCCCCAATGTCGCAGTACCGCAAAAAAAAATCGCAGATCGCCGCCATTACACGTTAAAAAAAAAAACAACAAAAATGACAGAAATCTTTCCCTTTGTTAGTAAACGCGATAACTTTTGCGCAAACCAATCAAAATACGCTTTTTGCGATTTTTTTTACCAAACATAGGTAGCATAAAACAAATTGGCCGAAAAAGTAAAAAAATTTTGATTTTTAAATTTTTTTTGGGGAATTTCATATAAAAAAATGTGAAAAATATTGCTATTTTTGCAAAATTGACGCTCTTTTTTTGTTTATAGCACGTGATCAAAAAATCGCACAGGTGATCAAATACCACCAAAAGAAAGCTCTGTTTGTGGGAAAAAAAGGACTCCAAATTCGTTTAGGTACAGCGTCGCACGACCGCGCAATTGTCCGTTAAAGTCACGCAGTGCCGAATCGCAAAATACCCCCTGGTCGGAATGGGGGTAAAATCTTCCGGGGCTTAAGTGGTTAAAGACTTTTTATAGTTGTTGACTTTTCAGTCAGTTAAATCTCTTTTTTGGCCCATTTTGCCTGAGGATAAGATGCTGCCTAATAATTATGCACACTTTGATATAGGGTGTTGATCTCCTTAGGCCACACCCTCCCTCATTACACAAATACAGATCACCTAATATGCTTAAATCCAATAAGCATTCAAGTTTATACAGCTTGGATTTGGACAATATGCAAATTATAATCTGGTCAAAATAGTCACTTACCTAATAATTGTGCAAACAGTGTGTGTTCTATTGTATAGCCGAAAAACAAAGCTAACAAAGACCAGACTTTGATGGAAGCAGCTATTTCTGGATTTTGTGCCATCCGTTGGCACAGGTGCTATGAAGCTGAACGGATTCATAGTCTCTCTTATAGTATTAGTGTCAAGTCTTTGATTTCAGGAATGTCTGCTTCCATCATAGCCTTCTCTTGCAGGAGCCTCTTTAAAAAAACAGGCCAGGCTCACCTAGACAAAAGGTGAAAGAAGGATTGTGGGAAAATGGGAGGATCTTAATATATTTTTATTCTCTGTCCCTTCTCTTCCTCTTGATTCTTTCACTTCAGATACAGTAATTTTCTCTTTATTTCCACCTTCTGCCCTTTTTGCTTTACCTTCATTTTATGAGCCATTAACATGGAGCTTTATAAGAAAATATATGATCTGTGCTAATTCTAATTATCAGCATCTAGCAATGATTTATCCCTCTGATACATGTTTAATTTTAGCCCTCATTAACTTTACACCAACACTCTTTATCAAATTTACTATACTGCTGTATGTCTTGAAACTGTCAGCTAGAAGAAATGCTGTGAAACTTGGGGGGGGGGGGGGAATGCAGTTTATATTCCCACAACCTAATTTTTTCTTCTATTTTATTAATCATTTATATAGTATAATACTGCTTAAATTACCCTTATACATTGTCTTATATTTAATAGTTATAGTTATAGTTCTTAATGTTTTATGCCTCTTTTGTAAATACATTAATCTCTTAACCACTTCTGCCCTGGAAGGTTTTACCCCCTTAATGACCAGGCCATTTTTTGCGATACTGCACTGCGTTATTTTAACTGACAATTGCATGGTCATGTGGCGCTGTACCCAAATAAAATTGATGTCCTTTTTTACCACAAATAGAGCTTTCTTTTGGGGGTATATGATCACCTCTGCGGTTTTTATTTTTTGCGCTATAAACAAAAAAAGAGCAACAGTTTTAAGAAAAAAAAAAATATTTTTTTTTACTTTCTGTTATCAAATAAAAAAAAATGTAAAATATCAAATGTGTTCATCAATTTAGGCCAATATGTATTCTGCTACATATTTTTGGTAAAAAAAAAAGAAAAAAAATCCCAATATTGCTTGGTTTGCACAAAAGTTATCATGTCTACAAACTATGAGATATTTTTATAGTATTTTTATTTATTTATTTTTCTTACTAGTAATGGCGGCGATCAGCAATTTTTAGTGGGATTACGACATTCTGGCGGACAAATCAAACACCTAACTGACACTTTTGGCACTTTTTTGGGACCCGGTGACATTATTACAGTGATCAGTGCTAAAAATATGCACTGGTACTGTACTAATGACAGTGGCAGGGAAGGAGTTAACTTCAGGGGCAATCAAAGGGTTAAGTGTGCTCCTAGCTGGTGCTTGCTAACTGTGTGGGGGATGGTCTGACTGGATGAAGACAGAAATCAGTGTTCCTGCCTAGCAGAAACACAAGATCTCCATGTTCTTCCCTGTCAGAACAGCGATTTGCCTTGTTTACAAAAGCAGAACGCCGTTCTGCCTCTCTGGGGAATGATTGCTGATGGCTGGCGGACACGAGGTCCACCTGGACCCGTTGATTGACATCCCTGTTAGCCAATCACAGCGCGATGTCGCCTGTCGGTGCGATGGCGCCATGTAGTGACTATTGCACAAAATGACGTACAGGTATGTGATTTTGTGCAATAGAGCTGACCTGCCGCAGTAAATGTACGTTAGGCGTTCGGCAAGTGATTAATGATCTATTAATATCTTTATCTTAGCCAAACCGAGCATTATTTTATCGAGGAACTGAATGATAACGCATGAATGTTTAGAACATAACTTTTTTACTGACTTTTAGATATAAAACTGCGTTTTATATTATAAAATATAATATTATAATATAAAAACGTTTTAGTTGGTCTCATGGGTCCAAAGATTGGTCCAATGGGTTGCATTATCCTTTCCATCATATTATTTTAAGTGAACCTGTGCTTCACTTGAAAATTTGTAATTTAAAGTGCTGCCTGAAACTGGCCATACACTGAATGGAAATATGCTGGTTCCTCATTAACCGGCCAAAATTCCCTTAGCTGGTGGTACTGTAGGGACTCTACCACCTGACATCCTTCCCGTAAAAAAAATTGAAATTAAATCAGAAAAGGGTGCACTAAAAAAGGACTGAATAACAAAGCTATAGGCAGGTATCTTGTTTTCTGTTCTTTTGATGTTAACTTTTAAATTTTTAAAGTTGAGAAAGATTCACCTAAATCAAGATTGAGATGGCAATAAATATTGGCACCCTCCATCAACAACTGATTGTTTCTTCCAGCCTCTGCTGTGTAGAGCTTAATATTGTGGGTACACAGAAACATTAGATGGTCACATACTCACTCCATGGTTGCTTTTGGATGAAGCATTTAACACTGACCCTTTATCCATCCTATAGTAAAGAAAACTTCTCAAAGGGAGCACAACACAAAGACAGTAAAAAATGGGTTTCCAGCTGTGTCATTGTAACCAATCTGTATACACTGAAAGTGATAAAAATCTGATTGTGCATCCATACTCTTTGCTGTGTATTAAAACATCTATAACAAAAAATAACTGCGCTAAACACACTAAAAGTAAATAATATGTGCTGAACAGTGAATGAGGTAATCACGAATGTAAATGGGATCACCAATGTAGAAAAAAATATACAAAAGCTGCAGCTGAAGTGGGAACACACCAAATAAACAATATAAAGGTAAAAGCCGCGCTAATTGAAACATAAATAATCAAACCATGTGCTTAAATGAGGCAATAAATAACATCCAAATAACATATGTTCATAAAAAGTATAGTCCAAAATAGGATGTGCAAAGTGTAGAAATGAAACTCCTCCACCGTATATTGTGACTGCTCAATTTGTGATAAACTGAGGACCACGCTATGCGCTTACCACAAATTAAAAAAAGCCCAGCCTTATAAACATGTATAGTGCAAAGTGTAGAAATAGAAATCCTCCACCGCAGTAATTGTAGCTTCTCAATCGGTGATAAAGTAAAGGTCATGCTATGCGCTTACCACAAACCAGATGGATAAGAGCCCAGTGATATGTGTAGGTAATATAGCTCCTGACCGATCTAATGGGAAACGGGATAGCCCCTTCAGCTGGTTCAGCCTAGCGGAGGCGCCAAACAGGAACAGTGCTACCGCATGGACCGTCCAAATCTCTCTTGTTGCTGTTCAGGGCTTTACGAATATGATCTCGCACCCTCTCTGTTGTCACCGAGTCCAAATCGCTGTCAACTGTGATTGCATCAAAACTCTTCAAAGGGACCCCAGCCACAAGTTTGAAGGCTGAAGAGGCTGTATGATCTTCCTTCAGAGTAGAGTCTACATGGATCCGACCTGGGACTTCTTCATTTACACCTAACCTCAGGAAATATGGGGCCCCATAGGTCTGTAGGTTTGTGGTAAGCGCATAGCGTGACCTTCACTTTATCACCGATTGAGAAGCTACAATTACTGCGGTGGAGGATTTCTATTTCTACACTTTGCACTATACATGTTTATAATGCTGGGCTTTATTTAATTTGTGGTAAGCGCATAGCGTGGTCCTCAGTTTATCACGAATTGAGAAGTCACAATATACGGTGGAGGAGTTTCATTTCTACACTTTGCACATCCTACTTTGGACTATACTTTTTATGAACATGTTATTTGGATGTTATTTATTGCCTCATTTAAGCACCATGTTTGATTATTTGTTTCAATTAGCACGGCTTTTACCTTTATATTAAGACATCTGTTAATGAGCTAACTAAACACTTTTGGCAGTCTTCAGAAATTATTGTTTAATAACATACAGTATGTAGGAGCAATGAAATGGAATGTGATTATTAAAAAAGTGTTTCTGTGACTGTACACATTATGGAAACCAATGTAGTCTTTTCTCTTGCTCTTTTGTAGCTTACTGCCTTAGAATTTCCCCCAAAGAAGCTCTTTGGAAACAAGGATGAACGAGTGATTGCTGAACGAAGAGCTCAATTAGAGGTACATCTCATCATTATTCAGAAAAAAAAATTTGAAAAGCTAGCATTATAATATCAAATGTTTGTTTTAAAGGTTGAAAAACAGTGCGCTCTAACTAGTATTTCCAAACTAAAAAATGTCAGCATTAAACTTTTAATTTTTTATTTTATTTTTTTTTAACCTTCCAACTTTTTAGTTCAGATCAGTTTTGATATGAGATATGATGCTAAAGCCATGATGATTACAAAATGTGCATCATACAAGCATATTATGTAAAAAAAAAAAAAAAAATAATAATAAATATCTATAAATGCTAAACATACATACATACATATATATATGTATACATGTAAAATATTTATACATGTAAAATGAAGTTAAAACAGCGCTAGCATCACATATAAAAATTCGCTGGTGAGTATAATAAGGTTCTGAAAGTGCAAGGTGATCAATATAAATAATATATAAAAAATATATAAATATATAAATATATAAATATGAACCAGCAATAAATCACAATAAATATTCCTAAAATAGTCCTTAAATCTTGATGTGATCAAATAAAGTGCTCAGGTGCAAAAATCGTCCGATCAAGCAGTGCTCAAGTGAGTGGCCCGACCCTCCAGGTCCCCTACTCACCACAGATATGTATCACAAACGCTTGATAGGATCATGTATGGCTTAGGCAACCAGGTTTTCCATATGGATAGTTCCAGGAAAAGGAATGCCTTAATATAGGATCGCTCCAAAGGTCTCCGTTGTTCCCAGATGAAAGAAAAGAAGGGGTGCCAATAGTGTAATATGTTTTTATAAACTTTATTCCCCCAAAGCATAAATTGTACTTACAGAATAAAAGATAAAAGCTCGCATTGAATGTTAACAGGCATGAGGAGCGCCGCTGACAGCGTGCGTTCCACTTGTTCCAGGAAGTAAAACCGGATGTGACGATGCGTACCCGTGTGCCGGAAATTACGTCAACGCGTTTCACCCGTAAAGTGGGCGTTTTCAAAGAAAAGGTCTTATACTCACCAGCAAATTTTTATATGTGATGCTAGCGCTGTTTTAACTTCATTTTACACATTTTCTCCAAGATTTACTTGGATGCACAGCAGCTGCATTCGTTTTGCACACCCTGCACTTTAAATAGAAGTTGATCACCACACATTTTTATTCAATATTAATTTATTCGATGTGCTAGCGCTGTTTTAATTTGATTTTAACATACATATATATATATATATATATATATATATATATATATATATATATATATATATATATATTTCTCACTACGTCTTATTGCCATCTACTAGTTCATATTTTAACTGCAATTCTTTTTAACCTCTATATATGGATTGGAAACTATAAATATTGCACCTAGAATAATATGCACCTTTACTTAAAAATTAGTAACAAAACAATTGCGGTCTCTATTAATGTTAAGACCATATGGTTTTAATGTTTCTAACTTGTATATCCAATGCACCTTATTTTGGGTAACTAATTTTTTTAAATTAGATCTTCTCCAGTGTTTTAGAACTTTTGCTATGCCATAGAACACTAGGCCACTGGGGTCTCTGTTGGGGATTAGCCTGAAATGATTTGAAACCCCATGTTTCCTGTATCCTTTGCAGATATTATTTTATACGTTCACTAATTTGAGAGCTTCCTAGTGGTCTTGCCCACATATTGGGGGCCACATGGGTACTCCAATATGTAAGTGACATGTGTATTGTTTTATGAAATAAATTTATCCACACGGTGTGTAATTCGCTTGAAATTCTGTCTTCTTCCTTTGTTTATTGTTTACGGTTCTGTATGATAGACATCTTATGCACCTACAGAAAAAAAAAAGGTTTGATAGGACTTTACTAGTACCAGAATGAAAGGAATCACCATATGTTAATAATATAAAACATCAAGGTTTATTCCAAAAATAGAAGAAAAATGCACATAAAAACATGAAAATTTGCTCTCATAGTACATATGGGTGATATATCTTAATGAATTGTCTCTGCTTGAACATCCAAGAAGTCGACACGTTTTGCATTAGATTGCTTCCTCAGGACCTTTTTGTCGTGGCAGCAAAGAGATATATCCTATTCAAAAAAATATATAAAGCACTTAGAAATAAATTGTACATAGGTCTTGTATGTTTTTAAACCACAGCACACAGTGCCCATAACATGACTTACATAACCACTCGAGAGCTTCCGTAACGATGGCCGAATTAATTGTATCAACACAGAAGACAAGCTGCGAGACCATCGTTACTGAAGCTCTCGAGTGGTTATGCAAGTCATGTTATGGGCACTGTGTGCTATAGTTTAAAACATACAAGACCTATGTACAATGTATTTCTAAGTGCTTTATATATATTTTTGAATAGGATATATCTCTTTGCTTCCAAGACAAAAAGGTCTTAAGGAAGCAACTTAATGTGAAACGCGTCAACCTCTTGGATGTTGAAGCAGAGACAATTCATTAAGATACATCACCCATATGTACTATGATAGAAAATGTCATGTTTTTATGTAAATTTATTTTATAATTTTGTAATAAACCTTGATGTTTTATAATATTGACATATGATGATTCCTTTCATTCTGGTACCAGTAAAGTCATATCAAACCTTTTTTTTCTTTTGTTGTGAGTAATTTAGGGGTGTGGCACTATGGTGTTGCCTCTCCCTTCTTAATATTTTTCATCTTCTGCACCTATAAAATACTATCTAATTTAAAAATGTGACATTTTTTCTTTGGGGGGGGGGGGGGTCAGGAATGTTATAAACAATTTCCGTCTACAAGCCTGGGGGTTTCCTGTATATAAACTTAGTATTTTGTTTTTTGGGTAAAATTTTGTCCAATGTGCAATCCCTTTACAGTAAAGGTTAGTATTTCTTTACACTTTTTTCTACTTCTTATTGTTTATTATACCCCATAACAAACGCCTTGTCAAAAGTAAAAAAAAAAATAATGGTTTCCTTTGTTCTGTTATTTAA
The DNA here is from genome assembly GCF_965119305.1 of Pelophylax lessonae. Lineage (NCBI taxonomy): Eukaryota > Metazoa > Chordata > Amphibia > Anura > Ranidae > Pelophylax > Pelophylax lessonae. Next base: position 589,893,526 of record NC_138770.1, read on the forward strand.
TGACTCTTTTCCATCCATTTTTTGGCCCAGTTTTTTTATACTTTCCATGGTGGTTTTATTATACCCATTTTCAACAAACCTGATCACCAATACATTAGCTTGGGCCTCATAATCTGATTCTAAGCCACAATTATGATTTATTCTCATAAGCTGTCCTTTGGATATTCCTTTTGATTCACTTTGTGAATCAATAACAACTCTTTGTTGATATATAACCATTTCTGTCAGTCTCTTCAAAATATGTTTTTGTGCACAGTTTTCTATCATACTTAAATGTTACCAAATCTTAAAAAATGAATGGTTGGGGATGTATATTTATTCCAGTGAACTGAATGGCATATTTGTTTTCATTAATATAAATTAAAAAGTCCCCCAGCGTTTCTTGTGACCCTCTCTCAAAGGATTACAGCGTTATCCATGTACCTCCCTATATCATTTTAATTCAGTGTGGCTACTTCCTTGACTTGATTATAGATCTGAATCACTATGCCCCCCCCCCCTTTGTCTTCTGGTCTAAGAGCTATATATTTTTATTTTCTAAAGACCATATACCTTCCCAAATATCTTTATCTTTATGGTATTTTTATCATTTTCACTTCTTGTTCAGCCATATTTTTAAATACTTTAGTGTATTGATGGGAAGCAGATTTGGGGTTAAAGACCACTTTGTTTCTTAGACCACTATGTTGAAATTCTTTGAATCACTTGTTCCTCCTATTTCTAAGAGTAATTTTTTTTAATATTCATTTTCCATTCAAATGTCTATAAACCTATAAAGTCCTTAAAGCGGAAATAAAGCCTAATACCTTAAATTCTCCCCTGCAATTGTTAATGTGAGCGGAGTTCAGCCTTATGTGTCAAAATGAAAAAATCCCAGTTTTTCTACCTTTATTTTGCAGTTTTCAGTGCTGTCACATGACTTCAGTCCCTCTTCCTGCTAAGTCCAAGAGCAGCAATGGGTGCTGTTACTAAAAGCTAGTGACATCACTTCCAGGGAGGGACACTGTTCCTCTGTAGTCAGTGGGCATATATATATAGGATGGGAGGAGCTGAACACAGGTTTCCGCCCAGGGTTCTCTCATCAGTAAGGATACATTGTACATCCTAATTCATGAGAAAATGAAGAAATAAAAAAGAGCCATTCACACAGGACACGGGGAGGGGGCACATATACAGTATAGCTATGCTGGGCTTTGAATTAAGAGTAGCACAGGAGAAGGAAGCCGGACACGTGGGGGGACTGTCAGTGTAGCTGCTCTGTGGTCTCAGCTCACAGTCTACAATGATCATAGTACAGGAAACCACACTAAGTCTATGTTTTTCCTAGTGCGACTAATCAATGGCACCCGTTCCCATCTATGCAACTTTGAAAATCAGCAGCTTTGAAAAGGTACCTGCATTACTTTGATGCAACTTTTGATGCGACTTAGTTTGAGAGTGTAAAGTTGGATCAAAGTCACACTCTAAATCGCAATAGTGGAAATGTAAACTAAAGCTCAGTTTCCACTAGTGTGACTTGCAATGCAACTTTAAACAAAGTCGCATGACAAGTAACAGCCCATTGATTTCAATGGCACCCGTTCCCATCTATGCGACTTTGAAAAGGTACCTGCACTACTTGGATGCAAATTTTGATACAACTTTGATCCAGAGAGTGTAAAGTTGGATCAAAGCTGCACTCAAAGTTGCACTCCAAAGTTGCACATTTCCACTAGTGCGACTGTGTGATTTAGAGTGCAGCTTTGATTCAACTTTACGCACTCTAGATCAAAGTTGCATCATAGTAGTGCAGGCACCTTTTCAAAGTCGCTGTTTTTCAAAGTGGCATAGATGAGAACGGGTGCCATTGAAATCAATGGGCTGTGACTTGTCATGCGACTTTGTGTCCAAAGTCACCAGACATGTCGCACGTGTAGAAACGGAGCCTAAAACTCATTACTTATATGTAATGAGCAATAGAAATCAGTCTGTATCCTTCTAAACTTTCAAAAATGTTCCTTTGTACCTTATTTCTTTCATATATTGCGCCGGTCACATTCCCTTCTCTCATACTCTCTCAGGAGAAGCTGCTAGCCTAAACGAGGCTATGAAGGCAGGAGGAGATCATGTTCTGTGAAGAATAAGAGGGATGGGGCTGGGGCTGGGCATGTCTAGGCAAGGCTGTCTAAGAAAGACCTACAACCTTTTCAGGAAGTGAAAGACAGCTTAGCGAATTCAGATAAAGGGATATAGCATTGTTGGTGAAGAACAGGAAGAAGCTGTTTGTCTAGTTTAGATAAGACTTTCTAAGCTACACAAACAGATGGCCAGAAAATTAATAATATCAAAGATAAACAGGAGTAGGATACTAGGCAGAAAAAAACTCCTGGCTACATCCATGGGCAGTCCCAAGGAGTATACTCCCTCTTCCTGCTATAGTCACTCAGTTTTTTTCTACCTAGTCAGGAGTAAGGACCTAGTTCCTTGCCAGGATCTTTGGTCCCAGCAAAATCAGCTCCACGCAAGGTCAGCCGCGACATAGCCTCACTGGACGGTGGCTGGCTCTGCGAGTTAAACATCTCGGCCTGAGTCGCAGCATTCCTCCTGGCCGACAGCCCCCCATTTTGATGGAGAGGAGGATCTGTCTGGAGAGGTGCCCACCAGGTTCCGGGTATGGTGAGTAGCTGTCTCCCCTCTACCCCTGGAGGGTCTTGGGGTGGACGTGGGTCCCTCCCCGGGTTCCCCTCCTTCTCGCAGGCACCCCCCTTGCCAAGTCCCTCATCCTGCCCCCCCTCCACATACACTGGGGATGTATTTTTTTGGGGTGGTCTGGCCACTTCTCCAAGGTGGGGGCAGGCCACTAACTGGCAATGGGGTAGGGCCAGGGGGTGCGCCGCACCACTGGTGACCAGACGATCGATTGTGCGTGGTCGGTTGTACCTGGAGGGGGGGCTCCTGCCAGGGCCCCCCTTCCTGCCTGGATCTGTCCTGAAGCCTGGTCTCCCAAATCTGGGTCCCTGTATGCCTTTTGGTGCCACGCGGGGCTGCCATTTGGTTGTACCCCTTTTTTTGTGGGGTCCCCCTGGTGACTCATGGAGTCTTTGGAGCATGTCTCCCCACCTAAACCCCTCTCTGAAGCTGCGGGCCCTCCGGGTCCCAACCATCCATTAATGCAATGACAGCGGTCCTGGAGTCCTTGTGTCCCGGATAGAGGCGGCTTGTGGGCAACGGGCTAGCAAAAAGCGCACCCCGCCTTCCCCTGCCTCATCTGTCTCCTCAGATCCTGAATCTGATTCAGCCGCCGCGGATGTGGGCCACCCTTCTGGGTCTGCGACCACGCTCCTGGAATCGTCTGATAGCGAGGATGATTCCTCCACATCTGTGACCGCGCACAAAATGGCGCTGGTGGATGCACTGATTGTATCTGTGCGTGAGACCCTGAAGATGGAGGACGCAGCCGAAGCTGCGATGGAGGTGCATGTACCCTTTGGCACTCACAAGCCATCCAGAGCAGCAAAGGTGTTTCCTTTCCCCGCCTACTTTGACAGAATGTTGCTAAAGAGTGTAGGCGACCAAAGCCTCCCCGTGGGGTTTTTAAGCTTTTTACTAGGCGTTACCCCTATGACGACTCCCTTTTTAAGAAGTGAACTGTGCCACCGGTGGTGGACACTCCTTTTTCCGGATTAAACAAGGCAACCATGATTCTGGTTGAAGAGTCCCCGGCCTTTAAGGACTCGGCTGACCGTGAGGCGGAGGGTGTGGCCCGCACTATATACACCTTAGCTGGTTCAACAATGAGGCCGGTATTTACCATTGCATTGACCGAGTGGGCTAAGCTCCTATGTCGTGACCTGGAGGGAGAACAGCTCATCTCTGCCTTTGCTGAGCTGGCGTACCAGCTGGTCCAGGGGCTGCAATTTATCTGTGATGCCTCTTTAGTTTCAACTCCGCTGATGGCTCGCATCTCTGTTCTGGCGGTGGTCCTTCGGCATGTCTTTTGGCTCAAATGATTTTCTTCGTACCAGACTTCTAAAAAGGCCTTGACTGATCTTCCCTTTCAAGGAGATCGCCTGTTTGGAGCTACCCTAGATGACATCATTAAAGGTCTCACAGGGGTGAAAAGTACCTTTCTTCTGCAGGCTAATAAGGGCAAGGAACCTTGACGTAGACGTGGACCTTCCTTCTTTGCTTATAAGAAGTTTTTTCGTCCCTCAGGGTCGACTGACAAGGCTCAAAGCTTTTCAGGGTCTCCTCTGGTGGATCCAAACTGACCTGGTCTGGCAAGCCGAGAGCGGGCTTCTCAAGACCCGCGGACAAGGCTCCTTCTTCATGAAGGTTGCCCCCTCACCTGTATCGGGGGTTGGGGGACGTCTTCGCTGGTTTCCAGACCCATGGACTTCCCTGGTACAAGACAAGTGGGTCCACAAAGTCATTCGGTCCGGCTACAAGATCAAGTTTTGCTCTTGTCCCTTGGCAAGGTTTTTTCCTTGCAACATGCACCTGTTCCTGTTTTGGTTGAGCCCCTGTTGCCTGGTTGGCTACTGTTTAGCATTGGGAATCTTTTGCTGTTTCCCACCCCTCATGTTTAACACTGCTTTGGGATTCACAAGGATAAGGTGGTGCTTCGCCCCTGTCCGTCATTCGTTCCTAAGGTGGTTTCTAACTTTCATTTGAATGAAGACATTGTGTTGCCTTCCCTGTGTCCCAGGCCAAAACAATCAAAGGAAATTGCTTTGCATGCCTTGGATGTGGTCCAGGCAATTATGGTGTACCTGGCAGCTACGAGTCTTTTTGGTAGTCAGACTCACTATTTGTGCTCATGGATGGGCCTTGGAAAGGGTTGTCTGCTTCCTCTGCGACCATTTCCAGGTGGATCAGACAGATGGTGGTTCACGTCTATCAAGGGTCAGGTTCCTCCTTTCTCTGTCAAGGTGCATTCTACTCGGGCGCTCAGTGCCACCTGGGCCTTCCATCATCAGGCGTCAATGACGCAGGTTTGCAAGGCGGTCACCTGGTCATCGGTGCACACTTTCACAAAGTTCTATAAAGTGAATGGGTTGTCATCTGTGGATGCTTCCCTTGGCCGCAAGGTTTTTGCAGGCTGATGTTTAGAGCACCTGGTCCTCTTTGAGTCCCCGTTCACACTGGGGCGACCTGTCAGGCGACCTGGTCGCCTGACAGGTCGCCTTCCATAGAGAAGCTGCGGACCCGTTCTAATAGGAGCGACACAAGTCGCTCCGACTTAGAAAAAGGGTCAGAAGCTTCTTTGGGGCGACCCCAATGTTATGAAGTCCGTGCCGGCCGCTCCAAGATCGCGGTGCGAGCAGCGCGTCGCGACCTATGAGGTCACCCCGGCAAGTAGCGTCGCCCCAGCGTGAACGGGGCCTGAGGGTGTATTGTTTTTTCTTTTAGGTGAGCCCCAGTTGTTTTGGTTGAGCTCCTGTTAACTGGTTGGCTATAGATAGCCTTGGGAGTTTATTTTTCGCTATTCTCACCCCTCATGTTTAACACTGCGTTGGGACATCCCAATGGTTAAGAAGATGTTCTGTGTCCGTCAATATAAGAAAGAGAAACTGGGATTTTTGACTTACCGTAAAATCTATTACTCTGATGCTCATTGATGGACACAGCACCCATCCCTATGTGGAGTTATAATGCTCCTGACACTGCTTGTCACAAAACTGAGTGACTATAGCAGGAAGAGGGAGTATACCCCCTGTGACTGCCCATGGGTGTAGCCAGAAGTTTTTTCTGCCTAGTGTCCAACTCCTGTACGGGGCAGCATAACCCAATGGTCAAGAATGACGGGAGCTGTGTCCGTCCATGAACATCAGAGAAATGGATTTTATGGTAAGTCAAAAATCCAATTTTTTGACTGGAGTTTTCCTTTCAATGTATCCAGATTCTATACAGGTGCATATTTTAATCCTTGGTCTAGAACTTTTAATTCCTCTTTGGTAAAGTTAACATCTATGAGAATAAAAAAATATTTTCACCTCTGCATCCCTCCTATCTGTATCTCCCCTTCTTGAACACTGTGAGGATTTGTACTGAATCTTGTAGGAATCTCTTTGTTGACCTCCTTTCAGAATGGAAAAATTCAGGCATAGATCTGTCAGAATGACAACTAGAACAAAGCGTCTGCTTTTGTTAGCCCTGTCTTAGTGCTACATGGTTTGTGTACATGGGCATTTGTGTTAGAATTGTGACAGTGCATGCTAACATGAATACAAATACAACTTGAAAAAAGGAGTTCAGAAGCACTTTTGAAGGAGCACAGAAATATCCCAGGCTGATCTCTGCTAGCTGATTGCACCTAAAGCCCTTAGGCTGGCTTCACACTATTGCAAATTGGATGCGTGTTTCCATGCATCCAATTCGCATGTCAGGAGATTGCCCTCTATGGAGCCGGTTCACATATTTCCAGAGCGGCTCCGGTGCGAATTGCACAGGAGTCCTGTTCGTCTTCTGGTTCGTTTCAGGTCCGAATTTAGCCAAAAATTCAGACTGAAATCAGATCTAAAACGATGAACAGTGACGCACTGGACCCCTGTTGTGAGCCGCTCCATATGGCAGTGTGAACCCAGCCTTAAGGTTTAGAATCTGCATATTTTCAAGGACTGAGGTCTCTGCTGACTGTCTAGTCTAGCAGCATATGCAAAGATGTAAGAGACAACTTTAAATGATGTAGTTCCCTTGTGGGCCAAGAGCCAGCTAGTAAGAAGATGACTGTAAAGTGTAAATCTTAGAGATTAAAAAGGTTACATTTGCAGAAAAGCGCTAAAGGGTCTTTTTGCTGATATGAATTATTACATAATAAATGCATCATTTTAGTGGTATTTGACAGTTCTGTGTAGAGAAACACACAGAAGACTCTATCTGTGGATGTTTTAAACGATTCCATAAGGCCAAGTATACATAAACATTAACATAAACATAAAAGTCTAGTGCAAGCCTTGTATATTATAAACTTCACCAATATTGTTCTAGCATGTAGGAGCTTATTCACCAATCACAACAGCCATCCCTCCACTACATATTCTACCACAATTCAAGGTAACCGCACATGAAGTTCCTCACTGGTCAGACCAAACCTGCTGACATCAAAGCAAAATTAGAGGATGTTGAAAGGTAAGTGACTAAAAGTGGCAGACCCCACCCTTGGCCTTATTATGCACTGCGCAGAACATTGGTTCCTAAATGCTTTCTCCTACAAAATGAATGGATCTAGTGCACTTCCACAGTCCAATGAGCATTGAGACTCAGAAGTCCACACTAACATACTTAGATCATTCATCTGTGTAATAAATGAAGCATTTCACGGTCTATATTATTATTAGATTGTGAGCTCCTAGGAGCAAGGCTCTCCTAACCCTCTTAAATGAATTGTACAGTATTGTAATTGCACTCTTTATAGTGTAAGCCCCGGTTCACATTTGTGCGATTGCGGAGATCACATGTAATTCGGAGCGCACTGCTCCTAAATTACATGGGATCTCATGTGCGGTGCGAATTTCAGCCATACACTTTGTATGGCTGAATTTGCACCGCATCCGCAGTAAACACGCACATGAGGCTTTTTTTTAGCCGCAGCAGAATCGGATCACATAGTGGTTCACACTAGTGCGATCCGATTCTGTGCGAACTTGCAGATCGCACTGTGATATGCGATCGCAACTGGGGTTGTCGTTAACTTTTAATTTACACCCCCTGCGTATCGCAAATGGCGCATATTCGCAGCGTTCCCGCATCGCACAAATGTGAAGTGGCACTCAAGCTCTGTGCAAACTGTTGACACTATGTAAATCCTGTATAATAATAATAATAATGTTTTAATGTCCTAACCCACAAGGTGCATAAGGAGCTCCATTATCCTACAGTACAAGACACAGCCTGGATATTCATAGACCCTGGGTTATAGGTTACTCCCTTCAGCTGATTGGAAACTGGCAAAGTTTCACTGCACATGCTCCCTGAGCATTTCTTTATAACCATGTCCATTAGCATTTTTGCTAATGTCATTCGATGACAATCATTAAGCGGTTGCCGACCGCCGCACGACGATATACGTCGGCAGTCAGCCCCGGCCAGGCAAAGTGACGTATATATACGTCACTAACCTGTCACTTCCTTGTAAACCAATAGCGGGCGCGCCCGCGGAGGCCCCGGCTCGTTCCCTGGGAAGTCAGTGCATGTGACCGGCGGACCCGATGACAAAAATCTTTCCCTTAGTTAGTAAACGCAATAACTTTTGCGCAAACCAATCAAAATACGCTTTTTGCGATTTTTTTATTTTTTTTACCAAACATATGTAGCAGAAAACAAATTGGCCAAAAATGTTAAAAAAATTAGATTTTTACATTTTTTTGGGGGAATTTCATATTAAAAAATGTGAAAAATATTATTGTTTTTGCACAATTTACGCGCTTTTTTTGTTTATAGCGCAAAAAGTAAAAATCGCACAGGTGATCAAATACCACCAAAAGAAAGCTCTGTTTGTGGTAAAAAAATTTGTTTAGGTACAGCTTCGCACGACCGCGCAATTGTCCGTTAAAATCACGCAGTAAAAAAATCGCAAAAAAAACCCTGGTCAGGAAGGGGGTAAAATCTTGCGGGGCTTAAGTGGTTAAACTGTGTGGTAAATGGAGCATTTGACATTTCACAGTCTGTATTATTGTTTCACTGCCCTAACCAACAAAGTGTATGGGAAATTATTCTTTTTTTATTGATACATCAAAAGTTCTCCATCACAGCTTGACACCATATTTTTCTCCAGATTTCCCTGCTAGACATTCTTAAATATTTTGACTGACTAATCAAATCAATATATTCATGCAGGCAAAAAGCAACATTTTATTCATAGATAGGAAAGTATATTTTATGGCCTGCTTGGTAGAGGGTCAGCACGAAAGTCAGAACCTTTGCAAACTTTTGCTACGATGGAGTGAACTCCTACACTGTAATTTGCTAGAAAGAAAGCATTATCTAAAATTGCATTTGTAACCTAACAAAAGCACATTTCACTTTGATCTATTCTCTCTCCCCATTTGCTCTTAATACACAGACAAAAATCAATTTAGATTCTACCACCCTCTCATTTAACTTCTTCCCTGTAAACTAGCCTGACACTGATTTGTTTTTAATTCAGCAACCTTAGGTGTTGACTTGTGTATGCCCAGCAATGAATCTTTGTTTATGTGCTATCACAGTATGATATATCTGTATATGTCTCCAATGTTGGAGTAATACTTCTGTTTTTACACTGACATAGTGACTACACTGCTGATTTTTAATGTCAAGCAGGCTGAATTACTGCAGAATATTCTCCCCTGGAAAAAAAAAGACAATTGACAAGAACTTAATTGACATAAGTCACTACAGACATTGTAAATGTCACATGCAACTATAAAATTAATATTCGATGGGAACAGAATTTACAAGACTGTTATCTCCAGATAAAATGTGTTGCAGAGATTATATGTTATTTACAATGATGCAGTGATCAGATTTATGCGTAACATAATTACAATGTCAGATTCAAATAATAGCTCTGTTGTTTTTTCTTTTTTTTTTCCTTTTTTTGTTATGTTTGCTGAAAGTAGAAAAGAACACTTCCATTGTTTAAAGCATTGTGGTTATATCAACTGAAGAAACTTTTGATTGATGAATGATGCATAAAGCGTGTGATATGTGTTATAAACTGGGTAGGCACAACTGCTTGTGATGTGAATAGCATATTCATCCCCGCCCATCAATCTGTCATCAGTTCTAGAGGAAAGCTAAAAATCTATCCTAATATAAAGAATTTTCTAAATTACATTCAAGGACATGATCGACATTTCAAAAGCCCTGTATTTGTCTTGACAGTATTAAAATGTATCATTAACATTTCCTTGCAACAAAAACAGTATAAAGTTATGACTTTTGAAATTTCGCTGTGTGTCTGAAGAACCATAAAATCAGGGGTGATTGGTGCACCTGTCAAGGTGTAATGTAAGAAGGAACGTATCATTGTGATGATTATAAACACTGAGAAAGTAACATGGTCTGACCAAGAGTACATACAGTGCCTTGCGAAAGTATTCGGCCCCCTTGAACTTTTCAACCTTTTGCCACATTTCAGGCTTCAAACATAAAGATATAAAACTGTAATTTTTTGTGAAGAATCAACAACAAGTAGGAAACAATCATGAAGTGGAACAAAATTTTTTGGATATTTCAAACTTTGTTAACAAATAAAAAACTGAAAAATTGGGCATGCAAAATTATTCAGCCCCCTTAAGTTAATACTTTGTAGTGCCACCTTTTGCTGCGATTACAGCTATAAGTCGCTTGGGGTATGTCTCTATCAGTTTTGCATATCGAGAGACTGAAATTTTTGCCCATTCCTCCTTGCAAAACAGTTCGAGCTCAGTGAGGTTGGATGGAGAGCGTTTGTGAACAGCAGTTTTCAGTTCTTTCCACAGATTCTTGATTGGATTCAGGTCTGGACTTTGACTTGGCCATTCTAACACCTGGATATGTTTATTTGTGAACCATTCCATTTTAGATTTTGCTTTATGTTTTGGATCATTGTCTTGTTGGAAGACAAATCTCCGTCCCAGTCTCAGGTCTTTTGCAGACTCCATCGGGTTTCCTTCCAGAATGGTCCTGTATTTGGCTCCATCCATCTTCCCATCAATTTTAACGATCTTCCCTATCCCTGCTGAAGAAAAGCAGGCCCAAACCATGATGTTGCCACCACCATGTTTGACAGTGGGGATGGTGTGTTCAGGGTGATGAGCTGTGTTGCTTTTACGCCAAACATAACGTTTTGCATTGTTGCCAAAAAGTTTGATTTTGGTTTCATCTGACCAGAGCACCTTCTTCCACATGTTTGGTGTGTCTCCCAGGTGGCTTGTGGCAAACTTTAAAAAACACTTTTTATGGATGACTTTAAGAAATGGCTTTCCTCTTGCCACTCTTTCATAAAGGCCAGATTTGTGCAGTATACGACTGATTGTTGTCTTATGGACAGAGTCTCCCACCTCAGCTGTAGATCTCTGCAGTTCATCCAGAGTGATCATGGGCCTCTTGGCTGCATCTCTGATCAATCTTCTCCTTGTATGAGCTGAAAGTTTAGAGGGACGGCCAGGTCTTCGTAGATTTGCAGTGCTCTGATACTCCTTCCATTTCAATATTATCGCTTGCACAGTGCTCTTTGGGATGTTTAAAGCTTGGGAAATCTTTTTGTATCCAAATCCAGCTTTAAACTTCTCCACAACAGTATCTCGGACCTGTCTGGTGTGTTTAACCACTTAAGCCCCGGAAGATTTTACCCCCTTCCTGACCAGGGGGTTTTTTGCGATTTTTTTACTGCGTGACTTTGACGGACAATTGCGCGGTCGTGCGACGCTGTACCTAAACGAATTTCACGTCCTTTTTTTTCCACAAACAGAGCTTTATTTTGGTGGTATTTGATCACCTGTGTGATTTTTTGATCATGCGCTATAAACAAAAAAAGAGCGTAATTTTTGCAAAAATAACAATATTTTTCACTTTTTTTTATATGAAATTCCCCCCAAAAAAATTGTAAAAATCAAAATTTTTTAACATTTTCGGCCAAATTGTTTTACGCTACATATGTTTGGTAAAAAAAATCGCAAAAAGCGTATTTTGATTGGTTTTACGCAAAAGTTATCGCGTTTACTAACAAAGGGAAAGATTTTTGTCATTTTTGGTGTTTTTTTTTTTAACGAGTAATGGCAGCGATCTGCGATTTTTTTGCGGTACTGCGACATTGCGGCGGACAGATCGGACCCTTGACTGACATTTTTGACACTTTTGGGGGTACCAGTGACATTACTGCAGTAATCAGTGCTATATATATGCACTGTTACTGCAAAAATGGCACTGGCAGGGAAGGGGTTAACTGTATTGGACAGGGAGGGGTTAAGTGTGTCCTAGGGGCGTGCTTCTAACTGTAGGGGGACAGGTCTCCTAGTGTAAAAACAAAGATCAACGGTTCTACATAGTAGAACCGTCTGATCTTCATTTTTACACAGGGGAGAATGGCAGGCGGCTTGTTTACATAATCCGCTCTGTCTTTCTCCCGCTGTACCGGCGATCGTAGTGTGACCGGCGGACATCGGGTCCGCCGGTCACACGCCCGCACTCCTCTGTGAACGAGCCGAGGCGGGCGCGCGCTCGCCCGCTATTGGCTCTAGAAGGAGTGACAGGTGAGCGATGTAGACCTACGTCACTCTGCCTGGCCGGGGCTGACTGCCGCAGTAAATATACTGTGAGCAGTCGGCAACCGGTTAAACGGACCTCTGAGACTATCACAGTGCAGGTGCATTTATACGGAGACTTGATTACACACAGGTGGATTATATTTATCATCATTAGTCATTTAGGTCAACATTGGATCATTCAGAGATCCTCACTGAACTTCTGGAGAGAGTTTGCCGCACTGAAAGTAAAGGGGCTGAATCATTTTGCACGCCCAATTTTTCAGTTTATTTGTTAACAAAGTTTGAAATATCCAATTAATTTTGTTCCACTTCATGATTGTGTCCCACTTGTTGTTGATTCTTCACAAAAAAATTAGTTTTATATCTTTATGTTTGAAGCCTGAAACGTGGCAAAAGGTTGAAAACTTCAAGGGGGCCGAATACTTTCGGAAGGCACTGTACGTTAAAACACCCACCAGAATTCTTATTTTGGCACACAGCATTACTTCTACCCACAGGTCCACCAAGAGGAATTGGCCCTCTCGGACTAGCCCTCTTTTAAACTATATATGAGTGAATCAATACTATTTTATGTTGCCCAACATGGTTATTCCTCCTCTAGCACTGACTAGGAACCTTTGGCCTGAGGCCAAACTCATCTAGATAGAACTTTCATTGTTGGGATAGGATTCTGTGGGCTTAAAAAATTGTAAAACTATGCCACAGTGTGCCATCGTGTCTCATTGATTGGTGGATATGGTAAGTATTACTTAAGGACATAGATTATTGTGAAAACATCTGCTTTCTTTGTGCTAAGCATTTAGTTACATCACATGTTAAATCTACAATGGAAATTAGTACTGAATTAATTTTCTTTGCCACACTATGTGAATACAGATCTGAATGGGGAGAGAGTATCTATATAATGCCCAGGATGTGTGACTGACTGCAAGTCCTGCTCTGATAGATGTCAAAATGGTGACGTATCTCCACTCAGCGCCACATATCTGCTACGTATTGGCAGTGGAGGCAAATGCCCTCTTATCTTCAACTAAGCCTTCCCCTATACTTGCAATTGCCTGATGGCTAAACATGGCACGCCACAAAACGAAGCCTCTGCTCTCCACCCAAAAAAGGAATACTTTCTCTACAATGTTTTCAAATTTAAGGGAAGCAAATTTTAGGCCAGGCCACTCCATTATTCCACCACTCAGGAATCCTAATTGTTACTTAAATGATAAATGCATTGTTTGAATGGCTACATTCCACATGCATCAAGCTGAAGATGTTTTAACATGTTGGCACTAGCAGCACACAACTATGCGGCCTCCCGGCATCTCAGCACATCGCTAAGAGCCTGAGCCAGCTGCTCCTGTCCCCTCTACTGCCCAGAACTCCAATTAGTGCTGGAGGGGCAGAGCACAGAGCGGTAACTGACAGCACCACTCCGTGCTCAAAGCAGACCCAAGAACTGAGCGATGATCAGCAGTCATGTGATTTCTCAGTTCTCTGGCTTAGTCAGCGGGGGGACAGCTTGCAGCATCAAACCAGTGCTGCAGCAGGTAGGTAAATACTGTATGTATGTTTATTACTTTTGTATTCCCACACTTCTTTAATTTCGAGAGCTTTAGGGGTGGGATGTTTAATTTATTAGGCTGTACATTGGGGAGAGCCTATTTATTATGGGGCAGTAGGCACAGTGGATTTAGATTAGTAGATTTAAAGGGTAATGGACTTTAGTTTAGAAGATTGTAGCATTAGGGAAAAGGATGAGGGATTTTAAATGTTGGGGGACATACGCTTAGGAGGCTGTAGGTGGCTTTAGGGTAAAGGTCTTTAAGGGTTACAGATTATAGTTCAGGGACTCCGTTTAGGAGGTTTGGGTCAAGGGCTTTAGTTTATAAGGATCAAAAGTTTGAGATGTCACGTATTTGGGTGGAGCCCAATCTTGCCACTCCTGTCCCTGGAAGTAGCAACAGACAATGCAGAGACGCTGGATTAGGTGTGCCTAAGGCCTAAATCAACATTGTTGGATCCTGGCATCCTTGACTTCAGCCATGTTGGATCCTAGTCTCTGGAACTCTGACTGTGGTCATTTAAATCCTGGCATTTTTCTGACATAACCGCTTTAGTTTTGAAGGCACCAAATGCAAGCAGATAATGCTAAGGCTGGAGAAAAGTATGGCATGGCCTTGTTTAAAATTAAAAATAAACCTCATTTATTTACTTAGTAGTATTTATTAAGAGATCATGGTTGTTCTTTTGATCATGTCCTGCTTAGAAAATATTATTTAGCGCTCTACCTATTTATTGCAGCTTCTGCTGGATAATGGTCTTATGTTTCGTATGTAGTAACGATGATTCCATTTTTGTATCTTTAAATTTTGATAATAGGATTTGACATTAAAAAAAGTAAATCTACCTAGAAAAAAAAAATATCAGGGAATATTTGATTGTTTAATTTTAGTCTCTCTTTGAAAAAACAGAAGTGCTAGGCTGGCCATACATTTATTTTCTAGATTTACCAAAACCATATAATTTGAGATAAATCCTAAACACTTTCAATTTGTATGCAATCTGGCAGGGCCTTGCACTACATAGTTGAATGTAAATCCTGGGCTGGGTTCACACATATGCGGCCACAGTTTCAGTGCGGTAGTCTGGTGTGGTTTTGTTCACTGCTTCAAGCGCAATTCAGGTGCAAATTTTTACCTAAAATCATGCAGGACCCTTTTTAAAACTCTCTGCGGCCGCCCCACACATGTGTGAACTGGTTTTATTGAAAGCCGGTCCGATTCACATGTTATGTGAATTGGATGTGAATCGGATGCGGTTAAAAACTCCTCTATTTCGCAAGATATGTGAACCGAGCCTAATGTAAATTAAATAAGAAAATTGTATAATGTATGGCCAGCCTTGGGTTGTAAAGTTATCCTAACTCCTGCTTGATCTCATTTTCGTTAATCAACACTCAGCTAGCTTATCACAAATGTGCTATTCACATACATGGAGGAAAACTAAAAGTCTTATTATTTGTCAGTTTTGTCTATTTCTAGCAACAATTATAAGCCCTGAATTCAGATAGTAGACAGGTCAACCTCTATGAAGGCAAAGCACTGGGCTGAAATTTTTGCTGTGATGGGGAGAGAGCACAACTAAACACCACACATACCTATACTTAAGAGGTTAAGCTAATTTATTATGATATGGAAATTTGGATTCGTACAAAATGGAACATACGTTTGTTTTTCTATTTAAAGATAGATACGCTTCTAGTTTTAGAAAACTGTGCAAATAGTTGCCACAATATGTCCATTTATAGTCTATTACAATAGCTATGATTCCATAATTTTAAACTGTTATTTTTACAGTGAACTTTACTTGATATGTTTATGTTTACAGCAGTATTTTGGACCAGTTTCAGTGCTTTATGGCGGTCTGTTCTACTATTGTTGGAAGTATCTTCAATTTCCAACTGATTTAGATATTTTTAACAAGACTTTATAGGAAACCATCTTTTGCTTATCTCCAAAATTATACAATGGAGGGCTTAAATGTATCTTTTGCAGAATTGGCAATTGATCTCTCACAATGGTAACCATACAATAACTTCTGTAACTCGCTTTTTGCTTCGGTGTGATCTCTGCATGTTGTTGGTTGCATTAAGAGAATCATTCTCCTAAAAAAAAAGAATGACTCAGCAACACATGCCCTGCCCACTTAGAAATGCCCATTACATGATCTGTATATGCAATGTTGTTGCTGGTAAAGGATACATGCATTTCAGTGGCTGTACCATACTAATTCACAGCAGCTTCTGTACACAGTGGTCACAGACATTCCCCTCCTGCCCTGCTTGGGCTGTCAGTTTGAAAAATTGTAATTAATTTCAAATACAAAACCTTGGAACACACGGGTAGTAAATATGTTTCAAAGAATAAGTGATGTAAAAAATATATGTTCAAATAAGTTTATCGGGGTGGCTAGAAATCAGATAAAAGAAATGCATGCTTATCTCTATTCTGCAGCTTCAGTGTGATCCCACAGCTGTCCCGCGTCAGCTCCACCCCCGGGAACTTAGTGACCACATGACCACTGATTGCTCAGTCCTTGGACTTCAAGGATTGGAGAGCAGTGGCTGCTGTCTGCTCTGCTCCTCCAGCACCCACTATAGCGCCAGGCAGGGGAGGGGGTGGGCACAGCTGGATCTAGCTTTCAGCTGCACGCTGAGAAGTGGAGTCAGCTGTCAGTAATACAACTGGATGGATCCCCACAATATTGTTGGGATCTTTCTAAAGCTTGAAATGGCTCTAACACATCAGCGGGTAGAGGACTATAGCTGACCCTGAGTTACAGAAGAGAAAAAGTAAGTGCATTCCTGAGACTCACTGGAGATATATGGCCAAAAAAGCTTTGGCCATACTTTTCTCTTAAATGGCACCTGAGAGGAAATGTATTTTTCTTCCTTTAGCAAGAATTGCTTTTGAAATGTGTCATTAACGTGCAAATGGTACTTAGTATAGCTTTGTGCTTTATGGAATCATCAAACATACAAAGAGAATTAAGAAAAAAACAATCTGGATTTAATTTGCACCTCCGCAAATTAAATTAACAAGAGAAGCACTCGACCCTGCTCTTTGTAATTCCCATCTCTTACCTTGTCCAACTCGATTTTTTTATCATCAAGTTTTCAAATTAATTAGTGCAATGCAGTTATTTTTCTGCAGAGTTCAAAACATTCATCTAAAAATGGCAAGCGATAAAATGCCTGTTTTCTGTCCCATGTGTAAATGCTGTGACATTAATAGATGTATTTTTTCCAAGCTCAAGAAACCTTCTGATGTTAAAAATCTGTCAATTTCCACTAGTCAAAGAGGTCCATCTTCCAGCCTCAATGTGACAAAATATAAAACATAAGACCACTGAGGTTTTTTGCCCCTCACAGAAAAAAGTGTCACTTCCCAGGCTGCCACCAATACATTTCTCTCAAATTGCTGCGAGAATATGAATGGGGAGATTAATTACATGTCTCCAGGCGCTCTCCACAAAATAAAGTAGGAGATCCTGTAGGAGAATTTCATTTTTAACCTCATTATATTGTATAGTGTTTGCTTTATTTATCCGCCATGACAGCCTAATTATATGAAAACTTCTGGGTCATATCTGATTTATTTCAATTTAGGCACTTAGACTTTGCTCGATGTGACAAACTGTGTAATATTTGGATCATAGTGGTATGAAATATTTATTACACTATTGCTTATAAGAAAGGAGAAAACTACAATCTGATGACTAAAATGAATGAGGTTTATAGGAATGCTGTGATTACATTGGGAAGGTATTAATTTAAAGTTTTGCGGGGGGGGGGCGTGTCCAGATGTAAGCTGAGGCGGACGTGTTGGCGAGAAGCTCTGTTCATCCTAGTGCAATCCTTCGCCATCCTTACTACTGCACAGCCTGGTGAGCCTATATCTCTGCTCTGCTAGTGCCCTCGCATCATCTGCTTCAGCCCCAGCCACTATTTCTGCTCCCGGCCGGTTCTCCATCAGTAATCCAGCCACGGCCACATCCCACCGCCATCTCAAGGCCTACAGAGCTTCATACTTCCTGCATCCTACCTGATCTGGGGCTGTCATACGCGGTTATAGTGGTCTCTCCACTCCCCCATTCCTGCTGCAATATCCCTGAGAGAGGGCTGGTCTGCTTTGCTGCATCTGGGGGCTTTTGGTCAGACCCTCACGATCGTCGCCATCTAGGCCTCATAGGGAGTGCTCGGCAGGCCATCCATCCAATTGTGGCTGCTCTCCCTGCACAAAAGTCTCTTTCTTCCTTGATGAATAACAGAAGCCCTTAAAGGGCCAGCGCCAGTATCCTACAGCTCAACCTGCAACATCTCAAGACACCTTTTCATGCCTTCTAGAAATAAATTGGCGGTCTTGCCGGCAGGGAAGAAGGTGCCCACTCAACCTGACCCGTGTCCAGGCACCATTTTGGATCAACTCAGAGCACTGCTGGCAAACATGGAGATGGCAGCGGTTCCAGCGGCT
Organism: Pelophylax lessonae; assembly: GCF_965119305.1. Classification (NCBI taxonomy): domain Eukaryota; kingdom Metazoa; phylum Chordata; class Amphibia; order Anura; family Ranidae; genus Pelophylax; species Pelophylax lessonae. The sequence continues at coordinate 589,911,764 of NC_138770.1, forward strand.
CCTCAGCCTCCACAGGTGGCACCACAGGCAAATGATCCTCACAGCCATAGAGCAGAGTGAAGACCTCCTTACTGGTCCGCATTTACCATTTGGCCGAAGAATGTAACCTTATCAGGCAGATTGTAATAAAATTAGGGGCAGGCTCCCTGAACCGAGTCTCAGATTTCCACCACGGAGGATCTCCCTGCCAGGCACGATGATACTCTTCACACATTACAATGCACCATCCAGACCCTGGTGGCTAAATCTGACAATGTAGAAAACTGCCTTAGGAGGAATAATGTCAGAGTCCTAGGCCTTCCAGAGAGGGCGGAGGGGGATCGTCCAGCTGAGTTTGCGGAGGCTTTCTTTAAGACCCTTCTTAACCTTACCGAGGTCCCCTCCAATATGTGGTGGAAAGGGCCCAGAGAGTACCAACTGGTCAGGGCACTCCTGAGGCTCCACCGAGGCCCTTCCTGGTGAGGTTCCTTAATTACAGGGATTTCGCAAGCATCCCACCCTTTCTTATGAGCATACGGCGGTGCATCTTTATCCTGATTTCTCCGCAGAATTGCAGAGGCGCCGCAAGACCCTCACAGATGTCAGAAGATGACTCTGTGAACTAGATATTAAATATTCCACGCTCTACCCAAGTCGCCTACGGGTTCAACATGGCAGATCAGTGGATTTTTTTGAACCCCCTGATGAGGCTGACATCTGGATACTAACCCTGTGGTAATCCCTGTGCCTAATCTCCAGTGTGTGCTCATGGCAGTTGTTATTGTTTCATGGTTCTTTATTTTCTTGTTTCAAGGTTGCTGAACATTTCAAGATGCTACAAGATGTGGAGTAGTACCGAGCTCCTGTAATGGTGGCAGGCGGACTTCTTTACCTGATGCCTGACATTCTTCTTCATCCATGTGGTCACCTTGCGGGACTGCCTAGATGTCCTCTATGCATGTCCCTGAGACATGTAGGATGGCCCTCTGTATGCTAGATTTGGGCAAGGTCATCCTTCCTTTTTCAGCACATTATTCCTTTTATCTGGGAGGTCCTCTGCTCTGGTAGGTAATATTTACAGCTAGAGTTCGCTACCCCTTTTGTACGGAACTTTTGGGGCTTGTGCCTCCCCTCCTCTTCTTTTGTCTGCTGTCCCAGTGTGGACATAACCTGAGCTGTGGATCCCAGGGCTTCTTTTCTTTTGTCAGTTTTTTCAGTTTTTGTTGACCATACACCAGCTCAGAATCTACAATATGCTTCTCCTCCTGATTTACTCCCTTCGCCCTAGTTACTGGTTTATTTTCAGGAGGCCACGCATTGGTCTCATGTCGCTCTTTACCGCTATATTACTGGAGTTTACCCTGTATGGCTTCCTCCTGGAGCTTCTTGTTTTGTTACAACAAATATGGACATAAAGTTCCTTTCCTGGAATATACGTGGCCTGAATGAAAGGGTGAAGAGGTCCCTGCTTTTTAAATACCTGCAGTCCCATAAACCACATATTTTATTCTTGCAACTCATTTAACAGGTAGCCAAATCCTGGCTCTTAGAAGAGCATGAGTCAAGCAGGGGTTCCATGCCACTTACTCTACTTATGCAAGAGAAGTTGCTATCCTCCTGAATAAGTCAATCCCTTACTCAGTGGAGCAAGTCATTACTGATCCAGGGGGTCGATACCCCCGTTTGATTCCACCATTCTCTACACAATTTATACCAAGTTGTCCCCCTTTCAGGTCCAGCATCTAATCCTGGGCAGGGACTTTAATGCTATTTTGTATAATACTTTGGACACATCCAACCCACTCAGAGCTGTCCCTCTGGCTGTCTATGTTCTCAACCTGCAAGAAATTTGGCGGTGGAAGCATTCGGGGGTCAAGTTTTATTCTCATGTTTTCGAGTACCCATAAATCAGGTTCTCGCATAGACTTAATGTTTGGATCTGCCTCGGATCTCTCCTGTGTCCATACAGCCTCCTACCTCCCGGCAGGTCTTTCAGACCATTCTCCTCTTGAAATCTTACTATCTCTGGGTAAGAGTCATAAGCCTGGGTGTTGGAGACTAGCACCACATTGGATTGGTGACCCCAAGGTTCAGAAAATGGTATCTCCTAAACTGTCTGAATTTTGGCAGCTTAATGGAGATTCCGCCTCACTTGATATGGTGTGGGAGGGATGCAAGGCTCATACTTGAGGTGATTATATTTCCTCTGTCTAGGCCTTGCGCTCTGATTTTGCCTCTCGGGCTGCTTCTGTAGCTTTCTCAGACCTGACTCCTGACTCATTCTCTGGCCTGTTGCAAATTAGGAGGGAGCTGAAACTTCATTACACCTGGTGCAGTCCGATGCACAATGTCTGGCTGGCTAATTGTTTGAATCAGATGATAAAAATGGAAAATTGTTTAATGATAGTGATAAAAGTGATAAAAATGGAAAACTCTAGTGGCAGAACCTTCCTATCAAACTGTGATTCCTGGGATACAATCTTCCACGGGGAGCTATGTTACGGACCTAGAGGGCATCCTAAGGAAATTCCATCAATTCTTCAATACGCTGTATCAGGATTCCCCTCTGGGTCCGGGTAGGCCCCTGCTTGATTTCCTGGGAGACGTGAGATTGATGCTTTTGTCTGCAGAGGACAGGGAGGAACTTGATAAACAAAAGAGAAAACAGGCGCCTCTGAGTTAAGACTGCGATTTAATATGGCAAACAAGTAATAAAAACTGACATCAAGGTAAGTATAAGCAGACAAGATGGGTCCTTCCGGTGTCCATGTGGAGGCTGGGGCTTGGAGTCATCACTGTGGGTCTGTAATCATCTCCTCTCTTCCTCTTCCTGTCCAGCAGGAAGTGGAGGGTGTCACAGCAGTGAGATGGAGGCTTGGACAGCAGGGTGAAACCGCAGTGAGATGGAGGCTTGGGCCGCACGGTGGCCGTGATGCTTGTCCACAGGATCTTCCGGCGTAATGACTGACGCGTTTCCGAGCATGCGCACTGTGGGGGGAAAACAGCGCGCGCTCCTTTTTCAAAGTCGGATGTAAAAGGGAAAGAGCAGGACCAATTTATGTGTTCCTGGACAATGCCCTCTGGTGGTGAAGTTATAAAATTACTATCAAAGTAAACATGACTCTACGTTATTGCTGTATGAGGAACAATGCCCTCTGCTGGTGAAGTTATTAAATTACTATCAAAGTAAACATGACTCTACGTTATGGCTGTATGAGGAACAAGGGTGCCTCTAGAGGTCAAACCAGTAAGAAATAAAAATAAACAATAATATACATGTGATACGATGCATGAAGAGAATAGTGCCATAGACAATGAGAGGAAAATTAGAGAAAAAAAAAAAAAACATGGGATGAAATGAGAAAGAAATGATAAATGTGGAAATAAAATTAAATATGAATAAAAATAAAATATAAAAAGTAAATAAAAATAAAAAATGGGAAATTAAAAATAAATGTAAACAAAATAAAGAATTGTATATGATGTATGCATATCATTAACTGAGACTAAATATACAATAAAAAAAATTATTATATTTGTATGTGATAATGTAAAATTCTTATAGTATATATTGATACATGTATGTATAAAATCAGGAAATGGATACTAATGCAATGAGATGGATGGAATGGGAACAATGATGAATATCAACCTGAAAGAGGTATGAATATGGAGGGAGTTGGGGAAAAAAAAAAAAAATTGGCACTGTATGGAGGGAATAGATCCAAAACGTTTCACGTTCGCACAGTTTGTGAAATCTTTCGGCTTCGGGAAGGTCTTTTGATATTTGCTCAATGATCCATACCTCAAGATTTGAGGTAGATTTGTCATGGTGTCTGAGAAAGTGGCGGGGGACGCTATGTTTGTCTTTTCCTTCCTCTGTTTTTCTCCTGTGTTCCCCAAATCTTTGTCGAAGGGGACGGATCGTGCGTCCTACATAGAGGAGGTTGCAAGGACAACTGAGGCAATAAATTACAAAATCAGATGAACAATTGTAAAAATCAGCGAGGTTGTATGTTTTATTATGTGTATGAAATGATTTTTTACCATGTTTTACATATGCACAGGTTTTGCACAAAGACTTGTTGCACCTATACATGCCTGTTAAAGGAATCAGGCACACCCTAGGGGTGGCGTCTTTAATGGTTTTAAGTTTGCTGGGTGCAATTTTGTTTTTAAGGTTGGGTGCTTTCCTGTATGTGACTCTGGGAGTACTTGGGAGGACTAATTTGAGATGGGGGTCCTTCAAGAGTATAGGCCAGTGTTTTAGAAGAATCTGTTCCATGGTCTTGTGTTTGTAATGGAATTTGGTGGTGAAACGAATGGATTGATCAAATGTGCCTTGGGTTTTGGCAGGAGGGGGATCTGTGAGGTACAGATGATATGCTTGATCTACCAGGGGGAGTGGATAACCTTTGTCCAATAATTTGGCTTTTAGAAGCTGACTTTCAGCTACATAGTCATCGTGCCTGGTGCAATTACGCTTCAGCCGACAAAATTGTCCCTTGGGAATATTGTTGGTCAGGAACTTGATAAACCCCTATCACTCCTTGGACAGCTACCAGATAGTATGTATCAGGCACTTATTGTGCTATTACCCAAACCTGGTAAAGACTTGACACACTGCTCTTCCTATTGGCCTATATAGCTACTGAACTATGACTTACAGATTCTCATCAAAGCCGTGGCCAATAGAATAATGAAAGTGTTACCATCAATTATCAACATTGACCAAACTGGCTTTATGCCTGGCAGTTTCACTGATATATCCACAGGGTTTTCACTCATCTCCTATTTCAGCCTGCAGAGACTGCTTGTGAGTTTTGGTAGCCTTTGATATCGAAAAGGCTTTTGACACAGTCCGGTGGGATTACTTGATGTAAGCGTTATAGCTCTTTGGTTTTGGTCTGGTCTTTCAGAAGTGGATCAATCTACAATACAAATTCCCTGTGGCAAGTATTAAGCTAAACGGTGAGTTGTCATCTTTTCTGATCCAGTAAGGGATGAGGCAGGGGCGTCGTCTTTCCCCTGCCTTGTTCGCTCTGGCTATTCAACCGTTGGCAGAGGCACTAAGGGCATCCATTGAGGTAGTTGGAATTCGGGTAGGCTTCATTGTAGACAAGGTAGCGCTTTACGCAGATGATTTGATTTTCTTTCTGTGGGACCCCGGCCCGTCACTCGCAGCAGCATTTTGGATCCTGGATTGTTTTGCGGCCTTTTCAGGTTTACATACCAACTGGGATAAATCCCTCAACTTACTGATTAATCAGGAGCCTAAAAGGTTAGCTGATCCTAATTCCTTTTGCAATTAGCAATGACTATTGAATATTTAGTTGTTAATATTTCTTCCAAGACTAAGGGTTTCAGACAACTTAATTTATCCCCAGCTTTTCATTGGTGTAAACAGAGGCTGAAAGCCTGGTCACATCTCCCTTTATCACTTATTGGGAAAATTAATCTAATTAAAATGAAAATCCTCCCAGTTCTACAGTACAGCCTTAGGCACTCCCAAGTCTGGCTATGGAAATCCTTTTTTAAACCATTAGATTTGCTAATAGGCTCCTTCTTACAAGGGGGCTTGGCTTGCCCAGACTTTTATACTTTTTATCAGCTATGCTCACCCATGCTCACAATTGGCTTATCTCTGATGACACAAATGCCAGTAGTATTGGAAGCTGCGCATTCCGGATCCTATGAGACCCTCCGTAATCTCCTTTACAGGGGTCAGAGAGTCTCTCACCCACCACTTACTGCCGCTATGGGAGCAGTTGTTAATGCCTGGCATGTTGCCATTGTTTAAGCCAATATAGTGCGTGGTAAAAGGTCCCCATCAACGCCGCTTTGGTTTAATCCCATGTTATGTGAATTATATTAATGTAGAGGCCTATGCGCTGCTAATCAGGTATAAGATGTGGGAGAATAAATGATAAAATTCAATACAGATAATAGGACAAAGTCCTATGGGAAACAGGCAGCCAATTCTGTATTATCACAAATACTAACAATAATCAATGTATGAGAGATGAATCTGCGCTAGTTTCATAAAGAGCTCACATCACACCAATATAGGCGTTTTTGTTTTTTTACATACTTCACTATGGATGCTCATTTGTCTCTTTGAGCTATTGGGAGTGAGCACTGTGATTACTACAATACGGATTACCTACATGGGCAGTGGATATCGAGGGGGCCCTAATTAGAAGCCCCCATTTGAGAAGGAGGAACCCACCACCCCCAACCTTGAGTGGTTACTATCACAAAAACGCCTATATTGGTGTGATGTTAGCTCTTTATAAAACTAGCTCCGATTCATCTCTCATACCATGACCTGAATTCTATTACCTACTGGACCCTGGGCTATGGGCTGCTAAAGGAGTTAGTTACCTTTCAGACGTTTGTGATGGGAGTGCAGTGTATACGTTTGACAGGTTGAGAAATACATTTACACTGCCTAATGTATTCTTTTTCTAATTCCTGCAACTCCCTCATGCCTATGCATCCTAATTTAAATCCTCTCCGTTTATATTGGAGCAGGATGATTTGGAGGTTCTCTTTCAGGATGACGCTCTCAAAAAACCTCCTATCTGTGAACTACAAGTCATTACTGCCCTCCATTGATGAGGGTCTGGGTACCCTACTTTCTGCGTGGTGTTCAGAGGAGCAGGACTTGGAAAATAAAGACTGGGAAGATCTCTGGGATGGCCCATTTCAAGCATTAATATTGACAAAGGACCGGTTGATCCTATTTAAAATAGTGCACAGAATTTATTTTACACTACAAAGACTGCATCGTATCTACCCTAATTCCTCTTCTTGCTGTTGGATGTCCCCCAGTGACCCAGCGGGATTTGCCCATATCTTTTGGGAGTGACCCTAGATTTGAAGCTATTGGCAGGATGTGACCCAGTTTATATCTACACTGACTACTATGCATGTCCCTGTAAAGTTTGGCGTTTGCCTCCTGAGATTAGTGAATTCTTTGGCCCGTTCATAGGGTGATGCACACTCTATTGGGTCTCTTATTATTTTATGCCAGGAAGGCGATAGTGCTCAAGTGAAAATCAGCTACAGCCCCTAATTTGCCCTTCTGGAAGCATCTAATCAATAGGGTTGTACCCCTATACAAAGTTACGTATTTGTCTTGGGGTTGCCCAAAAAAGTTTGAAAAGGTCTGGCACTTGTGGACAGACTCAGAATACACAGCTGATGATCAGGAGTCCATAGACTGAATCCATTCGCTCCTAAAAAGGTTTAGCCTAAGATATAGATGGATTGACTCATCTGCAGTGACTCACGTTACATTTGTTCAGGTATGAATCCAACTTCGAGTTCATGTTCTCCTGACATATCCTGATGGTTGAGAGGGAACAGGAATCTCCCTTATAATCCATTAATCCTTGCATTGAATCTATCAGAGATAGATGATACTGATGATGATAGATGAACTGAACGAAATGTATGGAATGTAGTGACTTTTACCAGATAGGATATGAGTGTAATGTTATGTCTTATGTATTTGTTAGCCGGGGGAATGCCCAAAGGCTATGTTTTGTACCTATACATTTTAATTCTTTAATAAAAACACATAAAAAAAAAAAGTTTTGCGGATCCAAAACTGCTTTTTTTTTTTTAAATGATCGATGTTAATGTGAACCTGTGCTAACTTTCCCCCTGCTCCTGCATAACCATACTGGATCAATCGCCAAGAATAAACACTGTCACGAGAGGAAGGGGAGTGAGTCAAACGTCCCTCCATACCTGGAGAGTACTGGTGTCATGATCAAAGGGTCAGGTTCGAAGACTAGTTGCTATAGCAGTAGCTGAACTACCACCGACCAGTAGGATAGGTACAAAGGCAGTCCCTCACCCTGGTGAATGACATGGGCTAGTCTGAGGTCTAAGAACTAAATAGTGTTCACCAGAACTCCTCCTGATGGCGGAGATTGATTTGGCTAGATGTTAGTACCAAGTTACAGTCTCCAGGATCGCCCCACCAGCAAGCCGAGGTCCAGTAGCGGATACGCAGGTAGGAATCAAACATAAACGTAGTCACTAAACAAGCCACAGGTTGATAACGATTAATTGCAAGTTGGGATCAGGCAGAAGCATAGTCGAGGAACAAGCCAAGGGTTGATAATGAGCGGTAGCAGGAGACAGGTAAATCGTGAACATGGGTCTGCCTCCCCCCAGCCTCTCTCATCTTCACAGCATAGCAGAGAGCGGGAGGTAGCATAGTGCTGGATGGAGGGCAAGTGCAGGAGCCGCCTCAGTTAACCCCTTAAATTAACCAGCAGGTGATTGGTTGCTAGGCTGTCCTAGCAACCAATCACTAGCTTGTCATTATTAAAAGTCTGGGGACAGAGGACACTGCTTTGGCGAAATGGGGGGTCAGAGAACACTGTTTTCAGGGGGCAGAAGGGCAGAGGACACTGCAGCCAAATGGACACTGAGAATATGGTTTGGATTATTTCAAATGGGACCGTAATATATGTCAACCATATATCTCAAGGATCCATGTTATGGGCTAGCTACCTATTGCCAATAAGAGGATGCTTCACACAGTTAGACTCATATTAGATGCTAATATCAGCTCAACCACCTGTCTTCCACACATGGTTGATTACGCTGATTTACTCACCTGGTATCTACTGTGGGTTCTGTGCTTACACTTATAATAATGTGTATTGTACTTCAGGAGCTTGATGACGGAAAGTCTGCTAGTTAACTGGCTCAGTTTGATTGAATCACTGTTATCTATTAGTTGCTGGTAGGAAAGTAGAATATTGTTTGTGTTGGTTGACTCTGTGAAATGTTTACTTGTCCCTAGTCCCCTCTCAGGTCCAGTGGGGAACGCCCCTTGAAAATTATTTAGGAAACCCCTTGCATGGGGATTCATATAAAAGCCAGCTGTGGCTGAATAAAAAGGTTGTTGACTCCCAGAACTGTGTGTCGTCCGGTTACTGCGGGGGATTTTGGCCTTTGAGATGTTAGTACTGCTTCAACTTCAAGGATTATACAGCGGAGATACCTAGGTTGGGTATTGGAACCCCCGTAACAGACACTACAGTGGGGGGTGATGTAAAGGGGCAGAGGGCACTGCCTTGGGGGAGTATTGGACATTACAGTTGGGGGGTGATGTGAAGGGAGCAGAGGGGACTGGTAGAGGACACTTCTGTGTGTGGGGGTGGGGGTGATGTGAAGGGGGGCAGAGGACTTTGCATTGGGGGGGAACAGGGGAGGTACAGGACACTACTGTGTGGGGAGGGGGGCAGAGGACACTACAGTGGGTGGGGGATGTGAAGGGGGGGCAGAGAACACTACTATAACAAACTATATGTTCCTCATTCCATCTTTTCATTCAGAGCTAGTTTTTTAAAGGGTGCTGCCCCTCTTTCCAGGAGTCTGTTATTTCCACCATGTTGTCCAGATAGATCTCAACCTCTGAAAGTTTGCCTACCCCTGGTTTAAAGCATTATAGTTGCTTTGTCCTTCATGGCGGAAGCACAATTTCACTGGGGACAGTGGAGTTAGGGGGGTAAAAAAGGGGAGAGATTTTTGTGGGGGAGGAGGTTAGTGAGCAGTGGTAGCCTGTGCATAGGGGGCGCCAGGGCGCCACCCCCCCCCCTAAAAAAAAGGAAAAAAAAATTACAAAAAGAACAATAAAGTTAAAAAAAATGCGTTCGCCGGCCTATGGGGGGGTGGGGTTTACGACCCAGAAGAGGCGCCGATTGGCTGCCTTCTGGGGGCGTAGGACATCCCCACTTTCGTGATATCCTGGCTGTGATTGGTCCAGACCAATCATCATCCAGGACATCCGATTGCTGACCCCGCTGACGTCGCAGTGGGGGTGGTGCCGGTGCGTGCGTCAGTCACGCACCGTCACCACCCGATCTCCTTCCCGCCGCCCGGACTGATCGGAAGACCAGAAGACTGAAGAGGACGAGACGAGCAGCGCCGTGAATGGTTCCCGCAATCCCGCCGCTGTCGGAAGAAGAGGACTCGAGGAGAGGAGCAGCGCCATGGACGTCTCGCAGGCAGCCCAGGAGGAGAGCAGGTAAGTGATTGAAGCCGACCTGTGCCCTCACCTGTGCCATGCCGCCTATACCATCACCTGTGCCATGCCGCCTATACCATCACCTGTGCCATGCCGCCTATACCATCACCTGTGCCATGCCGCCTATACCGCTATACCATCACCTGTGCCATGCCGCCTATACCATCACCTGTGCCATGCCGCCTATACCATCACCTGTGCCATGCCGCCTATACCATCACCTGTGCCATGCCGCCTATACCATCACCTGTACCATGCCGCCTATACCATCACCTGTGCCATGCCGCCTATACCATCACCTGTGCCATGCCTATACCATCACCTGTGCCATGCCTGTACCATGCCTATACCATCACCTGTGCCATGCCTGTACCATCACCTGTGCCATGCCTGTACCATCACCTGTGCCGTGCCTATACCATCACCTGTGCCATGCCCGTGCCATGCCTGCACCATCACCTGTGCCATGCCTATACCATTACCTGTGCCATGCCTATACCATCACCTGTGCCATGCCTATACCATCACCTGTGCCATGCCTATACCATCACCTGTGCCATGCCTATACCATCACCTGTGCCATGCCTATACCATCACCTGTGCCATGCCTGTACCATCACCTGTGCCATGCCTATACCATCACCTGTGCCATGCCTGTACCATGACCTCAAAGTCACGCAATTTTTTGCCGCGAAGCAATACCTATTACATTTTTCTTTTTGCGCCCCCCCCCCAAAAATTTTGAGCACCAGCCGCCACTGTTAGTGAGGGAAGGTTTGTTTGAAGTGGGAAGACAGGACAAGTTGATTTACTTAGTGCTAGAGCTGAAGAGGGCCTTGCCCTCATCTGAGAATATATACATATTCCAATTGATCCATGTTTTAGAGTATAACTCGTGTTTATTTTGGGCTAATAGGCTCTAGGTCATTTTTATCCTGTCTTCACTATCTAGATCAGGGGTCCTCAAACTACGGCCCACGGGCCGCATCCGGCCCGCCAGGGTCCTGAACACGGCCCGCTGGCCCGGATGGATGGATCATTCATGTTTTGCGCCGGCGCGGCTATCGTGGCACCGCGATCCTCCAGGACTCCATCGACTGCCTGTCACTCAGTGTGCAGGCCTCACACAGGATGAACGGGTGCTTCCAGCCAATGAAGTGCTGAGTCAACATGATGTCATTCGTCCCCGCCCACAAGACAGAGGCGCCCACAGTCCCTGGCTGTCACACAGACACACATGGTTTGAACTAGAAGAGAAGGTAAGAGAAGAGATGGGGACGGGTGGGCCGGTGTATGATGAGGAAACAGGAGGATATTCTTAAATCAGCAGTATATATATATATATATATATAGGCAGCAGTATTAGAAAATGATATAATATAATCCAAATTATTATATGTCAGCAAGAAAATATAATGCATACGAAAGCAGAATTCTTGTGTGATCCCCAATATTATATAGCAGTAAAGTGATGTATAATATACTGTCAAGTGTATGTATGTGTGTATATATATATATATATATATATATATATACACACACACATATATATATATATATATATATATATATATATACACACACACTGCGCTATATAATAATAATACTTTTGTGGATCACACAGGACTGTTGCTTTTGTATATATTATATTTACTGCTGTATATAATAATGGGGATCACACAAGACTGCTGCTTTGTAAATTTTATATTTACTAGTAAATATAATATATACAAAAAGCAGCAGTCTTGTGTGATCCCTAATATTCTATATCAGCAGTAAATATAATATACAAAGCAGCAGTCTTTTAATATAATACATGTATATATATATGTGTGTATATATATATATACACACACACATACATATACACACATATATTTATTTATATATATATATAACCAGACTGCTGCTTCTGTTAAGAGTGCTTCTCGAGCCGCAACCTAGAGGAGCCAAGGAGGAGGGACTACTAAGCTCTCCACCTCTCCCGCCTTTGGCCGGCGGCTCACGGACACCTGCAAGTGCTGTGCGATCTCCTGGCTGCCGCGGGAGATTTAGGATGTCAGTGACAGAGCCGCTGCTTCCTGTATAGGTTCGGCTCTGTCACAGGCCGAGTGATCTGAAATGCACTCTGCCTGTGACAGGAGCCAATACAGGAGGCAGAGGCTCTGCTGCTGTTGATTTGAATGCGGGGAGTGACCGTGGGCGGCTTCTTCCTTCCGTACTCCTCCTCTTCCCAGTGTGTCAGTGACTGGGAGCTCCTCCTTCCAGGCTGCCGCTATTCTCACCTGGCTCCCGGGCAGCAGGAAGTGGAGGCGCCGGGTGAGAAGGTACAGGGGACCGGTTGTGGGGGTCTGTCACCGGGGACATCACTGGGGGACCAGGGGAGCGACTGCATGGGGGGGGCGGGTGGATGCACAATTCTCCATCGATCCCATTGTGTGCTGAATGGAGGTCTGGGGAGATATTACTGTACACACGTGTCCAATCTAATACTGTGCAAGGAATAGGGGCTTCTATAGGGGGGAGGGGTGATTAGGTCAACCCTGTCATCACATGCATGCCTTGTGCACTGGGCCAGCACCACCTTCATCCTCCTCCTCATCATCATTGTATGGTGTGCTACCTCTGGGATGAGCAGGGCACAGGATGACAATGACAGATATGGAACCGGATATTGACCATCTCATTAGCCAAAAGTAGGCTCATACTTCCCATTGAAATACCAATAAGTTTATGTTGATTAAAATTGTTCTTCCTTTTAAATATTCTATTGTTTTTCCTGTTTTTTTGTGCAGTATAAATAAAATATGTGCATTGAAATTTGTTCATATTTTTTTCCAACTATAGTTCGTCCCCCAACAGTGTCTGAGGGACAGTGAACTGGACCCCGGTTTCAAAAGTTTGAGGACCCCTGATCTAGATAGTCTGTGGCCTGGACTAGTTAGTCATGTCTCAGTTCCTATTTAGCATGTTTTTCCAGGTCAGTGATTTACTAAGTAGTGAAACCAGAATTAGGATGGCAGTCAATGGCAAGGCCAGATTTTCCTTGGCAGGAAGGGCATCAATCTGATAACATTGAGGGTGAATTTAAAAGTGATCAATATATTTGACTACTGGACCATTACTTGATCCGATTCCTAATTATAGAGACCAGTATGAACTGTGTGCCAGATTGTGTCATAACAAATCATAACTCAATGATAATTGCAGATTAGAACTAGTGTTTGTTTACCCCTTATGTACAACTTAAATTTTTACATTTCAGCTGTGTACCTACTAATTTGTTAGAGCATAGTGACAATGTGGTAGCTTAACCAATTAAGGACCGGAAGGTTTTACCCCCTTAATGACCAGGCCATTTTTTGCGATACGGCACTGCGTTACTTTAACTGACAATTGCACGGTTGTGCGACCCAAGGAAAATTTATGGGGTTTTTTTCCCATAAATAGAGCTTTCTTTTGGTGGTATTTGATCACCTCTGCGGTTTTTATTTTTTGCGCTATAAACAAAAAAAGAGCGACAATTCTGAAAAAAAAAATAAAACTTTTTACTTTCTGCTATAAAACAAGTGACAGGTGGTTAAAAAAAAACAGCTTCCATGAGATTTAATAACATGGTAAGTCTGCAAATGGATAAACATCATTTTGAAAATAAAGGGGCTTGTAAAGGCAGTTTTTTTTATCTTAATGTATTCTATGCAATAAAAAATCTTCTGTATGCAGCAGCACCCCTCAGTCCCCCCTGATGCTTACCTGAGCCCCATCTCAATCCAGGGATGTCCACGATTGTCTCAGCTGTCCGGTACTCCCCTCCTCATTGGCTAAGACACAACAGCTCGCCATTGGCTCCGGCTTTCAAAGTCAGCTAGCCAATCCAGAAAGATAGGGGGCAGGGTTGAACCACAGCTCCATGTCTGAATGGACACAGGGAGCTGTGACTCGGCTTAGGTGCCCCCATAGCAAGCTGCTTGCTATGGGGACACTAAAATGGAGGGAGGGGCCAGGAGAGTAGAAGAGGGACCAGAGAAAAGGAGGATCCAGGCTGCTCTGTGCTAAACCAACTGCACAGAGCAGGTAAGTATAATATGTTTGTTATTTAAAAAAAAAAAAAACGAGACTTTGCAATCACTTTAATTAACCCCCTTCATAACAAAATGAGATCTCTTAAAATAAAATGAGATGTCAATAAAACTGAGAACACAATTAATTAATGTTTATTAAACAATGTGTAGACTTACAATTAGGTTGTCCACATTCAGCCGGTCTATGCTATGCTATGGAGCAGGGAGATGATCAGGGGACGTGGTTCTGCGTTCCACCTGCGTTCCAGGGACCGGAAGTGACGTATAACTTTGCCACATCCCAACGCGTTTCATCAGCAAGCAACTGACGTCATCAGGGGTTATGTTTTTAGTATGAATTTGGAGGGGAAAATTTTAAAAAAATGGTGTGGTGTCCTCCCTAAATTCATACCAGACCTCTATCCGAGCATGCAGCCCAGCAGGTCCAGGCATGAGCGAGTGCCCCCTCTCTCCTGAACAATACCAGACCACATGCCCTCAACATAGGGGGATGCTTTAGGGTAGGGGGGATCCCTCAATGTTCTGCTTTAATGACCAGAACTATTATAGAGATTAAAACCTTTTGGATCTGTTTGTTGAACATAACAAATTTAGATTATGTATGCTTTTTTTTTTCTCCATGGGGCGTTTGGTTGCATTAAAATATTTTTATTATAAGGATCTTATTTAGGCAGAAATAAGAGAAAAATATACACAGTAGTCGGTCTTTACCCCCTCTAATGATGTGTTTTTTATTAGCCTTACTGCAGAACTTTGGACAGAAATACTTCTAAAGGAGAAGGCCTTTACTCTACTGACATTCACAGAACTGCATGCTGACATTTTCGGGTCTCGAATTCAAAAACAAAAACATACTTTATACAGTTCCATGTGCAGTTACCTTTGCATCAGAATCACAGTGGGAGAGCGCATTTACTTCCTTCTGAAGGGACAGAATGTTCTGCCCTATTTGCAGCAATTATAGTGTCATATTTCCAGCATATTTGGTGGTTGGCTAATCCTTATAAATTCCATATAAAAACTATTTACTATCGCAGGCAGCAACTTGCCTGTATGTTTTTGGGAGGTTTCAAAACTTAGTTATATAGAGAATATTGAAGCTTTAAAAATACACTGGGAGTTACAATGAAAAAAAGTGTAAACCTCAACTGAATTATAGTTTGCTAAAGTACCGTGTTTCAGAAATACTTGCTTGCCCAAGCCAATTCTGACACCTCTCGCATACATGTAAAAACCTGCATATTTTTTACTAGATAATTACTTAGAACCCCCAAACATTATACATTCTTGAAAGCAAAGGCCCTGGAGAAAAAAAAAAGTTGGTTGTTGCAGTTTTTTTATGTCACACAACATTTGCACAGCGGTTTTTCAAATGCAATTTAAAAAAAAAATACACTTTTTAATTAATTTTAGTGCAAACAAATATAATAAAATAATGGGAAAAAAAAGGGGAGGAGAAAAAAAGAAAGCTGTAAAGGAGAACCCAAGGCGGTGTCAAATGCAAAGTCAAATAATCTTTATTGAAAAATATACCTCAAATGTGACAAGGATAAAAAAATACCCAACCCCAGACACCAAATATTAAAACCACACAATTGCAGCAAAACACGGAATGTATTAAAGGGGCCCCATTCACACCAGCACGTGCCACCAAAGATATCTGAAAAGGAACTTTTTATTAAAAAACTGGGATCTATGATAAAGGGAGAACACTAACTCCATGCATGGAATAATATAGTCCAATATAGAAAATCCCTACTTCAGGGCTATGGCAAACACAATGTCATGTGAGGCCAGGGATCTGAGCTCCAAATGATGAAAAGTAGAGGGTCTCATAAAATGGCCTCTTGAAGGGCCTGACTGATATTGTTCAGAATCCTGGGTAATGGAAATCTCTTGATCTCCATTACCCAGGATTCTAAACAATATCAGTCAGGCCCATTATTTGAGTTTGCATTTGATACCACCTTGGGTTCTCCTTTTACAGCTTTCTTTTTTTCTCCTCCCACTTTTTTTTTTCATTATTTAATTTTTCTTTTTTTCTCCTCCCCCTTTTTTTTTTTTCATTATTTAATTTGCTAAGTCCAGTATTTTTATCTATGTTTAAACAAACAAACATAATACAATACCCAATTATTTGGTAAAATATAAAAAATGATGTTACGCCAAATAAATAGATACCTAAAATGTCACACTTGAAAATTGCGCTTTGGAAATATACCCCACTTAATCAGAACCCACTACATGGCTTGAAGATGTAATGAAAGATGGGGGCGTTCCAGTGGCCGAAATGTTAATGCTCACAGGAGCTGCTGCACTTGGTGGCCATAAACATTTCTCTGCTACCCTGCATGCTCAGTAGAGGAAACCAAAAATTATTTCCAATACAAAGCTTTATAATTCACAGATTATAAATAAATATTGCAAAATAATTGTGCATCTGAAAAAAAAAAATTATAATTTTCTAGGGTTTGCAACAGATCAGCTCTAATTCGTAAATGTTGGGAACCCAAAATGATATCACTAAAAAGGTAGTAATATTCTGGTACATCTTCACATATCATCTTCTCACAATATAGTCATTATAATTTATTCTTGATGAAAAACAGTACACTTTGAGCACAACGTTGGGTTTAGCTGTACATTAAAGATGGTTTCACACTATTGCAATGCGGGAACCAACGCTATTCCAGTGCAGGTTCCCGCATTGCATGTTGCTCGCAGGCAGTTTACACTGTTTTATGCTAATTACTGAGAGTGTCAATACAAAGTTAATGACACCCCCAGATCGGTTCACAGATCACAGTGCAAATTGTTAAATGATGCAGGAATCAGATTGCATGGGTGTGATCACATTGCATGTGATTGCGTGTGATCTGCAAGCAATGCGGTGCGAATCACATGCGATGTCTGACATTGCAATAGTGTGAACCCAGCCTTAAAGCGGAGTTCCACCCTGGATTTTTTTTTTTTTTTTTTTAATACCCCCGGGACAGTCAGGGCTAGTGCATTCCACAATGGCTAGCCTCTGATCTGTCCCGGGTTGCACTTACCTGCAAGACAAAATACTTACCTTGCAAACGTCTTGTCCAGCGCTGCCATCTCAGATGTGGGCAGCTTGAAGCCAGCGCGTCCTCTTCGGCGTCTTCTTCCGCCTTCTGTGGTCCCACGATGCTCTGCGCCGGCCCCGACGTCACTTCCGGGTCGCGCGCGTCACCCCTCCACAGCTTCTGGGCATGCCCAGAAGCTGTTTAGAGGGGGATGACGCGCGCGACCCGGAACTGACGTCGGGGCCGGTGCAGGCGCAATGATTCCTGGGAGCTATGACGTCCAGCTCCCAGGAATCATTGCAGAGCCAGGAAGTGACGACGGGCCGCGGCCGAGGAAGGAGGAAGAAGGAAGTAAGGTAAGTATATTTTCTTCGCTACGAGGTAAGTAAAAAAAAAAAAAATATGCGATTATCCATTTCTTTTTCAGGTGACCCGGAGCGAGAAGATGGAGGTAAGTATAAAAATAGGGTGGAACTCCACTTTAACTTTGTATTCCATTTTTTCTCTTCTCTTTCTTACCATCTTTTTTCCCCAATTTTTTATTTCTATACTCTATATTTTCTGTAGTCTACACTTTATATGACACAGAGTCTGCAAACATAATATTGATAATTCATTGTGTATTATGTTTTCTTCCCTGTTCTCTTATGATATAAAGCTGTTTGCTTACCCTATTTACAATTTGTTTTTGGTTGTAAAGTTGCAAAAATCTAAAAAAAAAAAAAATAGAATATGAGAAAAAAATTAGCATCAACATATCAAATGCAAATGAATACTGTATTTTTGATAAACTTAATTTGTAAAGTCTTTTTTTTAATCTTACAAACAAATGCATTAAATGTTCATTGAATTTAGACCTCCTGCTGTTACCTTTGGAAGAATGTAAAAAGTCTTGATGCCAGATAAATGAAAGTCTGATGGCTAAATTGATTGAAGTTTAATCTAAAAGTACTTTAAACACACTAAAGATTAGCTGTCAGTCTGGGTCTGCTGTTCTGTGAATGGAGCCTTTCACCTTTAAAATCCTTTCACTTTCAGAAGTGTGTAGATGCTTTAGAAAAAGAAAAAAGAACTGTTAATATTAAATTATGTTGTATCCCTTAGGGCCTTTTCATGCATACCTTGGATTCTCAAGTTTTTAACAAGGATAGTTCTAAATCTGCATTAAACACTAAAGGTCATAGACATTCGATAATAGTTTCTCAATATGTCCGAAGGGCATAGTGTTTATGGTTTTTTTTTCAGATTTATGTGGACAGTATTGGCTGAGATGTTTTTTTAGTTGGTAGAGGACAGGAAATGAGGGATTGGCTGGGTTGGGTTTTCACATTTGATTGTCATTGTTCCTCAAGGATAGAGTACGGGCCTGGGGTGCTCTTTAGTGTATAAACATGTTTAAGAGTTATAATCATGGATGTTTATGCACAAATCATTTGTGCAAAAAGATTTCCTGCTACCATCGTGCCACCACCTAATGTATAGGGGGAGCTTCAACCTTGCCCAAAATGTGTTACAATTTTTGGAAAACACCGAAGGGCTGAAGCTCCTACTGAATGTAGGACTTAGTGAACATTAGCATTAAAACCTGTTCAGTGGATATCTCAGAGCTATGTCCATTAAAAATTATAGTCATTGTAAAGTCAACCCTTCTTCACTCCCATTCCTATCGTAGTATTGTAATGTAAAATAAACTGAAAAAACAGTGGAGCCCTGTTTTAATAGGCTTTGTTAGTTCAGTGAGGCTGAGTGTCTTTTGGGGATAAAGGAATGTGGTGGGTTATTTAGCTTGTTATCATCCTGCTTCGACAGCTTAAATCAAAGTGGGATGGTCTGAACTGTAAAAAAATCAGTGCTACCAGCCTAACATGCACAGGGCTGGAGGGGAGTAGGTAGCTTACAGGAGGGGGAGCACAGGATAGACCTCACCAATATTGTGGCACTCATTTATAGTCCAGGAAACACTCTGGAATCGGGAAGCAATATAGTAAGCTCACTCTCTGTATATATATCCAATCACCCACATCGCTATCTCTTTCTATTTGTGAAGCATTAATAAACCCTTTATCTTACATGTCACATATGCATAACAAATTTACATCAATATTAAAAGGTCCCATATCATGTACACAATTTTAACAGGTAAAACCTTAATACTGTGTCCCAATACAATGTGTACCACATATATATGACCACTGTTTATTAGTATTAAAAAGTCCCAATCTTCCCGTGCTTTATGCATAATATTAACACCAAATCCACAAGTGCTTTGTCTTTAAACATTCATGCAATTGTGATCCAGTGCTGTGCTCTGTGACCCCAATACTCCCGCACTCACCAGCGATATGGACCCCCTGTCTTACAGAAAGAGAAGTTCTGCCTCGCTTGCGGGTATATACCCCTTCTGGGTCTTTGGGTATGGACTGCATTCTATTGCTGTTAACCTCCACAGATTTTCACCAGCTTCCCACAATGGCCAATACTTCTCCACTCACATTTAACTCCATTAAAAAAACCAAGGGCTTCAAACTGTTTAGAAATCTGAAAAGCCAGTTCCCTAGTTGGTGTCAGAACTTTTTGTTAATATTATTCACAAGGCACAGTAAGATTGGAACTTTTTAATACTGATATAAAGTGGTCATATGTATGTGGTACGCGTGAATGTATTAACACACAGTATTGATGTGTTAATATTGTTCACTTGATATAGGACCTTTTAATATTGATGTAAATTTGTTACGCATATGCAACATATGAGATATAGGGTTTATTAATGGTCCACTGATGGAGACATGGGGCCTAATTCACTAAGAATAAGGATAGACATAGTCATTCTACATTTAATTACTCCCAAATAAAACAATTGAGACCTTGACTAGGTGAACATGTGAACGGAAAAGTAGGAGTAAAAATAGGCGAATATGCATTTTGTGAATTCCAAATCGGCATAGTCACAGTTCCATAACTGGCAATTGGCAACTAGTTTCCTATATGAAACTGTACTGCAGTATTTAGCTATGATAATGTGTGTACATGTATGCCAATAAATATGGGGTGTGCTATACCTCATGTGTGCTTAGTTTTTCTTCTTTTGCTAACAAATTATTTATTAGTAGACTATAGAGTTCTAATTATCTATGTTCATTTGTTAATCATACTAAACTATTATGCAAGTCTAATTTTCCTTTGCACATTGGCTTAGTGGTCTGCACTCATGTGCAAAAAGCTTTTAGGTCAATGCCTTTGACACATATACACCTACCTCCTGGAGGGTGTTCTTGATCTGGCCAACTGTTGTGAAGGCTGTTTTCTTCACCAGGGGAAGAATTCTTCAGTCATCCACCACAGTTGTTTTCCATGGTCTTCCGGGTCTTTTGGTGTTGCTGAGCTCACCGGTGCGTTGTTTCTTTTTAAGGATGTTCCAAACAGTTGATTTGGCCACACCTAATGTTTTTGCTATCTCTCTGATGGATTTGTTTTGTTTTTACAGCCTAATGATGGCTTGCTTCACTGATGGTGACAGCTCTTTTTGAGAGAGCATCTCATATTAAGAGTTGACAGCAACAGATTCAAAATGCAAATAGCACACTTGAAATGAACTCTGGACCTTTTTTCTTCTCCTTGTAAATAGGATAACGAGGGAATAACACACACCTGGCCATGGAACAGCTGAGCAGCCAATTGTCCCATTACTTTTGGTCCCTTAAAAAGTGGGAGGCACATATACAAACTGTTTTTAATCCCTACACCGTTCACCTGAATGTCGTCAGTTAAAGCACATCTTGTTTGTTTCATTTCAAATTTATTGTGAAGGTTTATAGAGCTAAAAAGATTAGAATTGTGTTGATGTCCCAATATTTATGGACCTGACTGTACCTATAGGTGGTGGAATTACGTCAGGCAGGAGTTCAGGTTCTTGATTTATTCGGTGATATTTGGTGTTTATTGGTGTGTGAATGTGGAATAGTGGTGTTACCCTCTGAATTTTGGTAATGTCATTTTGTTTGGATTAATAATGTTGGTACACATATTACATATTTGTGATGAAAATGATGATCATTTGGAAATACTAAACAACACACAAAATTGTTACTTATTTTACATTTTCATCAGCAATGGTATTGTGCGTGGTTTGTGAAGATAGCTGTGGGAATTTTGATTTAGATTTGTGTGAGATGGAGAGCAACAAGTGCATTATCTACCATTTACTCTTCAGATGTCAAACAGCTAAGTCCCTGAGCATGCTCAGTTTAACCAGAGATATGGCTCAAATGGCAAAATGGCAAAGTGGCTGAGCATGCTCAGGGTAACAAAAGATATTTCACAAATAACGTCCCTGGGCATACACAATGCACGTGGTGGTATATACACAAATATATATATATATATATATATATATATATATATATACAGTATATACTGCATAGAAGGTATCTATCTATCTATCTATCTATGATATGTTAAAATATATATATCTATACAGTATATACACTGCTCCAAAAAATTAAAGGAACACTTTGAAAACACATCAGATCTCAATGGGGAAAAATATCATGTTGGATATCTATACTGATATGGACTGGGTAATGTTTTAGGAATCAAAGGATGCCACATTGTTTGATGGAAATGAAAATGATCAATCTACAGAGGGCTGAATTAAAAGACACCCCAATAAAGTGAAAAAATGATGCAGCAGACTAGTCCATTTCAATGCATCAACTCAAAATGGTACTCAGTAGTTTGTATGGCCCCTATGTGCTTGTATGCATGCCTGACAACATCGGGGCATGCTCTTAATGAGACGACATGTTGGTGTCCTAGGGCAGCCTTTCTCAACCGGTGTGCCGCGGGATCATGGGAGAGAAGGGCTGTCAGATGAACCCGATCTCTCGATCCTCTGCTGTACATCGGCGCTGTGAGGGAGCTCTGCCAGCCTCAGCAAAGTGAAAGTAAAGGGAGGGGGGAGTGTGTTGTGCTCTCTGCTTCCCCTTACAGTGCAGTACCCGGCCTCTGTGAGGAAAGGTATTGTAATAGAACTTTTAAAGTTTGTATATTGTGTATTATATATATATATATATATATATAAGTGTGTGTGTGTATGTATGTGTACACATGTGCATGTGTGTGTGTGTGTCTGTGTGTTTGCACATGTGTTTGTGTGTGTGTGCATGTATACGTGTTTGTATTTGTACATGTGTTTGTGTGTGTGTGTGTTTGTATGTGTGTGCATGTGTCCATGTGTCTGTGTGTGCTCATGTATACATGTGTATTGTGTGTGCATTTGTATGTGTGTGTGTTTGTACATGTGTTTGTATGTGTGTGTGCGCATGTGTCTGTATGTGTCCATGTGTCTGTATGTATGTCTGTATGTATGCATGTGTGTTTGTACATTTTTTTGTATGTGTGTTTGTATATGTGTGTGTGTGTATGTTACTTTTAATCCTGACCCCCCCCCCCCCCCATTCCTGTACTGTCAGAACCTGTTTTTTAGGGCTTGTTTCTGATAGCAGCAATGGCTGCTGCTCCTTTGAAAATCAATCCTTGTTTAGATCACTTTTCAGAGGCATTTGGCAGGCGGTAAAGAGGCAATATGTTGCTTCTCACTACCTGTTTTAAGCCCGAAAATGCAGCACCACCACACCGAAACCATGCACACAGTGGCAGGGTGGTTGCAGTGCAGCCTCATTCCCCCTGGGTATACCTCCAGCTGCAGCCACCACATGTGTACATCCCCAGATGCTGCCTCTGCAGCTAAAGGAGAGCAGCTGAGGGTAGTAAAGACAGCTCAACCATGTGGTTTTACTGCCTCTCCAACCTGATATGTGAACAAGCCCTGTGTGGATGTGTGCTGCGTGTAGGGCTTCAATGGACTTCCCTACCAGCAGAAATGCAGGGCAAGAAGTCCCTGACCCTTTTTTTAAAATTGTGCCGCACCCAAAGCACCCCATGTTTGCCAAAGTGTGGGGTGCCATTAAGAATTAATGGCACCCCTAAAGAGCAGAGCATTTGTCTGTGTGTCAGGAACGAGCATGATTCTGCGCGTGTTCTGCGATACACAGTAATGTGAATCAAACCTTGGGCAGGGGTGCCTCAAGACTGAAAATACTTTTCAAGGGTGCCCCGACTGAAAAAAGGTTGAGAAACACTGTCCTAGGGTATTTCCTCCCAGATCTGGCCCAGGGCATCAATGAGCTCCTGAACAGACTGAGGTGCAACCTGGCGGTGTCAAATGGACTGAAACCTAATGTGCCAGAGGTGTTCTATTGGATTTAGTTTAGGTGAAGCGTGGGGGCTATTGAATGGTATCAACTCCTTCATCCTCCAGGAACTGGCTGCATACGCTAGTCACATGAGGCCAGGCATTGTCGTACACCAGAAGGAACCCAGGACCCACTGCACCAGCGTAGGGTTTGACAAGGGGTCCAAGGATTTCATCCCGATACCTAATGTCAGTCAGGATGCCATTGTCTAGCCTGTAGAGGTCTGTGTGTCCCTCCATGGATATGCCTCCCCAGACCATCACTGATCCACCACCAAACCAACCGGTCATGCTTACAATGTTACAGGCAGCATAATGTTCCCCATGGCGTCTCCAGACCCTTTCACATCTGTCACATGTACTCAGGGTGAACCTGCTCTAATCTGTGAAAAGCACAGGGCGCCAGTGGCGGACCTGCCAATTCTGGTGTTAAATGGCAAATGCCAATCAAGCTCCATGGTGCCGGGGCAGTGAGCACAGGGCCCACTAGAGGATTTTGGGCCCTCAGGCCATCCTTATGTAGTCTGTTTCTGATTGTTTGATCAGAGACAATCACACCAGTGGCCTGCTGGAGGTCATGTTGTAGGGCTCAGGCAGTGTTCATTCCGTTCCTTCTTGCACAAAGGAGCAGATACCCATCCTGCTGATGGGTTAAGGACCTTCGACAGCTCTGTCCAGCTCTCCTAAAGTAGCTACCTGTCTCCTCGAAACTCCTCCATGCTTAAAAAATGTACTGGGAGACGCAGCAAACCTACTGGCTATGGCATGTATTGATGTGCCATCCTGGAGGAGTTGGATTGCCTGTGCAACCTCTATAGGGTTTAGGTATCGCCTCATGCTACCAGTAGTGACACTGACCCTAGACAAATGCAAAACTAATGAAAAACAGTCCGAAAAGATTAGTAGGGAAAAAAATGTCATTGGCCTCCAACTGTAGAACTATTCCTGTTTTGGAGGTTATCTCATTGTTGCCCATCTAGTGCACCTGTTAATTTTATTAACACCAAAGCAGCTGAAACTGATTAACAACCCCCTCTGCTACCAGATCAATATCCCAGGAGTTTAATTGATTTGATGCTATACTCTGATTAAAAAGTGTTCTTTTAGTTTTTTTGCGCAGTGTACATCTATCTCTCTCTCTCCATATATATATATATATATAAATATAAATATATATATATATATATATAATGTGTGTGTAAAGATAGAGAGAATAATATCTGTTCCAAAAACAGGAAAACATTACACATTACTAGCATTGTTTAAGAAAAGGAATAAACATAAAAACCTAAAAACCCAGCAAGGACAATTTTATTTTAGGAATTAAAAAGTTCATCTCAAAATTAAAATGTATGTTTTTGTGGAAGTAACAGTTATACAATGAGAATCAATGGTTGACACTTGCATTTATATACAAATAGTAAATAGTTTGCTAGCTCTCACAAATTCACGTTTGTTTGGCATTCACACATTTTTGAATTCACTATAGCATGGGCCTAAACTGAGTGTAGGCTTGTGACTAGTTTTCAATCTGGGCATGCTCAGTTGTGTCAGTACAGGGTTTTGAAAACAGGGTGAATTTATCTCTTCTCAGACTTTCAAGCATATTTCTGCTTTCACAACAATATTTAGAGAAATTTAAAAGCATATCATCTCCTAACAATATACCACATGTTTAGGAACTATTTAATCTATCAGGTTAATCTCTAAACATTATTTCCATGTGCAATTGACCTGCTTCTAGCATGACTACTGATTTAGACGGTCACTGATTTATGTGACCTATAGAGAATTTGGTTTTCGTGAGTAAAGAATCACCATGTGCTAAAGTGAATACCGTTTGACTAGTTTTAGTCATTTGTGACCATTTGTTAACCCTTCAGGTGCTATAGTGAATTAGGCCCATAGCGCTGTGGGTGATTGGATATATTGGTTTAAAGCTGAAATCTCAATTTAAGACATACACACACTATTGATAACAAGTTTTATTGGCATAACGCAGGTGTTTTTTTTTTTTTGTTTTTTTTTTCATGCTCACTTTTCTAGCTATATAGCATGGTAGAAGTGTGTTTGACATTAGAAATGCTGAGAAGAGTTAGATATTTTGGTAGATAGTTTAGCTTAGCTGGAGTTACACAACAGCTTAAAAGTAGCATTGCATGGTTATAAATAAAGGGAACTCTTATATCCATGCAATAATGCACACTAAAGAATTCAGTAGCGCAAGCAATAGCATAAATCAAATTAATGAAATCTGTAAAAAAAAAAAAAACTCCAGTTAAAATTAATATAAATTACATGAAAATTCACATAAAAAATGTATTGGGGTTTAATATCTTATCTCATTATATCCTTTTAGATTGTAATGTTATAGGTGCGTTGTCACTGTATTGAACATTCATTTTGCAGTACTAGCATTTTTACTTAGAAGTTAATACTCTTTATTTATTATTTTACTTACCATTTATTAATTTGGATATGTATATACCCCTTGTGTGGATAGATCCTTTTCTTCAAGTTGGTAATTAGAATATTATTATAAATAAAACTCATCATTAATTCGTTTTGGCTGGCTGCAACTACCTTAATGGCATTGGCGGCATGTGAGGAGTTAATAGCCCATGCGGATATTTGTTCGTAATCTCTATTCGATTCTGTGGATTAGAGGCTATTGCAGTTTCTCTGCCAACTTGTCGAAAGGATTACGTGGTATCACACACCTGATGCATAGGAAACGATTGAGTGTTCATTTTCCGGAGAGCCGGGCCATGCAGTCAACTCCCTGTGACGAAGTCGGAAATGACGAGCTGCGTCGGGGAGTGACTGCACGGCATCCAGAAATAGCCAAAGTACACAGTCGGTGGTGTCAGCGGGTTCGCTCACCAGTGTAGAGAGGGTGAGAGACGCCAGATACAATCGGCTTGTGTCTACCAAAGCTTTTAGATTGTTTTTTAATGTGAGTGTAATTGATCTGTTAACTAAATAAAAATCAAGTGTCAGAACGTTATCACACTATGTGAGATCATTTTATTACATATATATGTGCCCTGCTACACTGTTAAGTGGTGAACGACGAGGAGGTGATTTTACCAGCTGTTCTAGTGGATCAGAGCGTGTATAGAGAGCGTGATTTGCCATGAGAATGGTAGGCAATTTCTGGTGAGTGGCCCCGAAATCGGGTGTGAGAGCACTTATCGATGTTGGTCCTGGTGATGTCTTGTTCTTCCAGTCACTCTGGGACATTTGATTTGTACACCTTATATACTTTAAAGGGACTCCTTTCATCAATTATGTTTTAATGAACTATTCTTTAATGAACCCCAATTCATTTTTTATGTAAACTTTTTATGGAAGTTTTCATGTAATTTATATGAATTTTAACTGGAATTTTTTACAGATTTCATACATTGATTTATGCTATTGCTTGCGCTACTGAATTCTTTATTGTGCATTATTGCGTAGATATAAGAGTTCCCTTTTATTTATATCTACATTTTTAAGTAGCAGCAGTATACGTTTTTGCATTATTATTTCTGAGCACAGGGATATATTTATAATGTATAATTTCATAACTTGTGAATATATACTTTGAGTATTGCATGGTTGATGGCAAATCATTACATTTTGTAAGGTAGTACAATAAGCAACATTGGTTTGCAATATGCAGTAATCCGTAGTAACCAATGTTACTGATTTCTGATTGGTCATTGTGAGTTCCTGCACTTTATAGCTCATCACTGCTGTAAATACAAATAAGCTGGCTGTGCACTAAAAGACGTGACTGCTGAAGTTGTAGACAAGCATGCAGTGTTCCAATGGAGTAGATATAAAAACTGAAGCAAAGCTGTTGAGCATTGGATTGTATAGTTTTCCCAGATGCCAACTGGTGTTTAGAGGGCAGGATTTAAATTAGAACACAGATCTAATTGCTTTACTGTGAACATAGCATTTCCTTGGTTAAATCAAGTCCATTGTCCTTATAAATATAGTATAATTATATAAGAATATGAGACTGAACAGAAAAATGTGATATTCTGGAAGGGAAAACAGTTGAGCCATCAAAATAGTATTTTAGAATTCTTCTGTGTCTTATAACATTGTGGTTTAGGAAATTCAATTAGGTTGGGATGCAGTGGTGAGTGGCTTTTCGAAAATCAAGAATCAATAGCAAGTTAGCTTAATGTTAGGCAGGCTTAACCGTTGCTGCACGCTCCACTTTCCTTTCACATCTTCACGATTGAACGGCACCCCTCTCATCTCAGCCTGTGCTGTAAACTCCTAATGATCTCAGTTGCAATGTCAGAGGGTCACACAGCCTGTCTGACAACTGTCTTTTCTGGTCTGCCTCTTCTTGGAATTACTGAGCCCTTTTATATCCATCACTCTGCCCTACTTCTTATTCAGCAAAACAACCTACAATGCCACTAACAATACATCCGAAATGCATTAAAAACATAAACTGTAACAATAACAGTTAAGGAGGCAAAGTTTCAGTTATTATTTTACATTTTATTAAGTGCCATTTAAAGTAATCTGAAAGTTAATTACAAATAACTTTAATATATACACTATTCATCTACAGAAATCTTTATCTTTCCCTCTCCCTTTCTCTCTCTCTCTCTCTCTCTCTCTCTCTCTCTCTCCATATATATATATATATATATATATATATATATATATATACACACTTTATTGGGACGCCTGCCTTTACATGCATTTGAACTTTAATGGCATCCAAGTCTTAGTCCATAGGATTCAATATTGAGTTGGCCCACCTTTTGCAGTCATAACAGCTTCAAATCTTCTGATAAGGCTGTCCTCAAGGTTTAGGAGTGTGTCTATGACAATGTTTAACTGTTCTTTTTTTTAAGGCACTGTAAACACTGTGTGTGTGTATATATATATATATATATATATATATATATATATATATATATATATATACTGTAAGTTGGCATTCTTTGCATCTGCATACCCTAAGAACCCATAACCCCAATTAGGACTTTAACCACTTTAGTACCAAGGCACTGTGATAAAATCAGTTTTTCGCTTTAGCTCATCGACGGACACATCGCTCCTTAAATCATAAACTGGGTTATATTGCCTCCTCCAGGAGTAGGACTAGGCAGAACAAAATACACTTGGATGAACACTTAGGCTGTTATCAGCCGGTCTATAACCCCCTCTCTGCTCTAGGTAAACAGTTTTAATTTGTCCAGTCAGGAGTAAGGACCAAGGCTCTCTGTTGGGATCTCTTGGTCCTACCAAATTTTTTCTCTTTCCTTGCGTCTTTTTTTCTTGGGAGATCTACAATCAAGTGCTGGGCTGGGCGACAGGCTGAATAATCTAGATCCAGTGGTTACCCCCAGCCAAGCCAGCAAGCGCGTTCATACTGCAGCTACGGACTAGGTCGGCCAGGACATAGCCTCGCAGATAGAGATGATATTATAGGGTGAATACCACCGGGCGTGTTCCGAGTCGCAGCGTCCCCTTGGCTGACATCTCCCCCATTTTGGTGGTGAGGGGTTCTGCCTGGAACATCGCTTGCACCACAGAATGGTAAGTACAGCCCCCCTCTCCCCCTTTGGCGGTTTGGGGTGGAAGCAGGTACCCTCCAGGGATGGTGGGGCCTGCCTGCAGGTTCCCTCCTTCCATCCAAAAATCACTCAATAAGCTGGTCTTCCCTCCTCCCCTCCCCCCTCATGGACTGGTGGAGGTCCTGGGGCAGAAGACACAGCGAAGACCCCTGGGGTCTCCCCCGCCATCTCCCCTCTGTAAGAGTCCTAGGATAGTGTGTGTCCTGCCCTGGTAGTATGGTGGGGTCTCAGTATAGGAGACCCCTAGGTTCATGCCCTACTGGTGTTTTTCTTTAAATTTTTTATTTTTCACATGGGGCTCTTGTGACCCAGTTAAGGCACCTGTGTCCTGGTTAGGATTGTGTTTAGCCTTGGATTATTTTCCCCACCCCTCATTTTCCTTTTGGCACTGCTTTTGGATGTCCCAGTAGTTATTATTTATGGAGCGCTGTGTCCGCCGATGAACGAAAGAGAAAATGGGATTTTCTTTACTCACCGTAAAATCAATTTCTCTGAGTTCATTGACGGACACAGCACCCACCCAATCTATGGAGTACTTCTAATACTGATACTTCTAATACTGATTGCTACTAAACAGATTACCTAGAGCAGAGAGGGGGATTATATACCAGCTGAGAATGGCCCATGGGAGTAGCCAAGTGTTTTTTGTTCTGCGTAGTCCTACTCCTGGAGCAGGCAATATAACCCAGTAGTTATGATTTAGGGAGCGCTGTGTCCGTGGATGAATGGAAATCCCATATTTTTTTGCTAGAAATTACTTTAAACCCCCAAACAATTATGTCATTTCTGAAACAGGGGCCCTGTTGATTTAAATGGTAGCTGTTGCAATTTTTTTCTGTTGCGCAACATTTATCAAATGCATATTTTCAGGAAAAAAATACTCTAAAATACATTTTAGTGCAAAAAACATAACAAAATGCCTGGTTTTGACAAAATATAAAAGATCAGGTTGAAACGAGTAAATGCATACTAATCTTGTCAAGCCTTAAAATTGCATACACCAGTGAAATTGTAACAAACTATGGTGCCCAAAATTGCCCATAGGCCATGGTTTAAAAGCTTTTACATAATTTCAGTTTAGAGTTAACTTTAAATTCTGGCCCTAGAACTATTGCTTCTCACTCTGATGTTCAATATCTCACATGTGCAATGCAATTTATGTTTACATTCACGTGCACAGCATGTTTGCAGGCTGTTTGTGTACGTACATGACAGAAAACCCAGGTACAAACTGACTTGTCAAAGAATCCTATTTTAATCTGCCAGATTAATAAAAGTCATATGTGCTAGCTTGAATGTGACTTTCCTTAGCTGATTTGTGATCAACATATATACAAATATAATGTTTACATAATTCCTCTGTTTTCCAAATTTCAGCATCTTCACACTCCTTTAGAGGTGTACAGATATGAAAAAGCTGCACATCTTTTAAGTAGCATATGCTATCTGAAGTTAACTCACTTATATTTTACTGCTCTGGCAGCCTAAACTCCATCAAATATTGGCAGATATGTTATGTATATCAAGAATTCCATTGATGCCAAATTGCCCAAACCACAGGTTTTTTTGCTCTTTACTTTGCTTCATTAAGCTGCCGTTGGTCATCCTAGCTCATGAGGACAGTGGCACACACTAAATCTGTCAAGGTCTTGGGGAACTGTTCATTTGCTTTTGTATTAGCTATCCCTAAGCCAAGAAACCGTTCAAATAGATGGACAATTGCATTTAGAAAATGTACCCAAGCCTTTGTGAGCAACGATATATAGAACAGAATTAGACAACTGCTCTTCTTCTAAGGAAATCCTTCCAGAGAGATACAAAGACTGCCATTGCTGACTTCTTATTTGTAAGTGTTAGCTGTTTGGCTGTCATGCTGATTGTCTTGCTTCAAATACTTTGAGTCACTAACTTGGAACAAATCTGCAGTTAAGGACTTTAGACTTGTCTCTGACTCGCCTGTTCTAGGACATAGAAGACTTAGTAGTGGAAACAGAGATCAACATAACAGTCGGGCACCTAGCATTTCCAGGCGGGTCCCCATATTATTATTATCAGGCCTTTTTTTCTCAGAGAATAGGTGCAGGAACTTGCACTTTCAGAGTCACCCCTTGTTTCCGCCCCCTTACCAGCCTCTGAGCACCTTCCCTTGGTTCCAAGCCCCACCCACCTCTCAGTAACCCCCTCCCCTTTTTAGAGAATACAGAGCCAAGTAATATTTGTGGTGCCAAATCATTTGTTTGGAATTATTAATAGAAAAGCAGCTCTTGCAGCCAGCAATAATAGACCCCTCCCCATCAACAAAAGATTCCCTTCAGCAACAATATACCCCCCTCCCACCAGCAACAATAAACCACCAGGAGCAACAACAAATCTCCCAGCAGCCAGCAACAATATATCCCTCCCTCAACAGTACATCCCTCCTAGCAACATCAGACCCCCTCAGCAGCATAAGACTTACTCCCAGCAACAATAGTTCCACCACTAGCAACTATAGACCTTCCCAGTAACAATAGACCCCCCTGCAAAAAAAAAAAAATCCCCTGCAGCATCAAGAGATCCCCAGGAGCCAGTTTTAATAGACCCATACATTACAGTGCTGGAGCTGCTGGAACTGCATTCCCCCACGTTCCCGCTGAGAAAAAGCTCTGATTAATATTATTTGGGATTTACACAGCTCCAACAGTTTGCACAGCACTTTACAAAAGGAGGCAGACAGTTGATTTAAAAATTCAATACAAGGGGGATCGGAGGGCCTTGCTCATTGTAGCTCACAATCTAAGAGAGGGGGTCAAGTGATACAAAAGGTAATAACTGTTGGGGGTGTGCTGAAAGAAAGCATTCAGTTTATTAGATAGAGACAGGGTAGGCCTCTTTGAAGATATGACTTTTTAGAGATTACTGAAGGTCAGACAGATTGGAGTAAGGAGATTCAAAGGAAGATAGGCTCTGGAGAAGTCCTGGAGGTAAGCAAGGGAGGAGAGATAGCAAGGGAACGATTGAGCAGAAGGCCTTGTAAGGTTTAAAAGGTTTGCTGGAATGAAACCAGTAAAAACCGTGTGTGTGTGCGTGCACAAATTAATAATTATTAGGCATGTGTAGCTTGTAAGAATACTGTAGAAACTTTCAAGCAAAATGCTACCCAGGACTAAGTGTTCTTCTTGGGCTAAGCAGAGGCAGAATTCAGTCACTCATTGCATATTTAGATGTGTCAGGTATCAAGACACACAGGATCCTCCAGGTGGCCAGATCCCATGTCACACCGAATACCAATAGTCTGAAAAATAGGAAAAACGTTCACCCTTCTCTGCGGTTGGGTTCCAGTATATGGGCCCAGAGTGCGTGAAACTGTGGGTACACAGGAAACCATTCCACCAAAATAAACATACATAAACAGCAACAATAAGGATCCAAATGGATTACCCTGATAGGCAAAGTGGCAATGTGGAATCTCTTTATAACACATAGTAAGGTTTTATTGACAGCAGCATGATGCGTGGGTAGTTGTGTGCCTGTCCTTCTAGCCCTGCTGCACTAGACAATGGCTTTTGATAACTATGCAGGGTCTGGTGGTCTGCTACTGACTTGCCAGTAGCGAAAACTTCATAACTTTATTGAAAAATGTTGGCCTGGAACTTTGCAATGAATATCACTTTAACGTTGTCTTTCCTCCTGTTCTCCTTAGTATATGTAGAACTAGATGGGCAGGGTGTGTATTAAGCCATGGAAGAGATGTCTTCTTCTAACAATACCTAAATTTCCTATAAATTTTACCTTTTTAATGAAACAAAAAACACTGCCCCATTATATTACCGATAGCATAACATATTAAAATATCAAGTTTTATTTTTTTTCGACGCACACAAAGCTGACCCTGCACAGTGAATGCCTGTGTCTGAAATAATTAGTGAAGAATGAGGCAGATATGAATATTAGGTATGTACAAGAGCATGTAACAGAATAAAGCGCATAACACAGCTCTGAATTATACACAAACCCAATGGCAATACTATTGAGGATGTGTTGCATTTCTGAAGACGTTTCAGGTAAAACATAGCAGTAGAGTACTGAGGAAGATGTGATAACAGGGATTCCAACAAGTTTATGGGAATTCTTATTTAAACACAGGAGAATAATCTTTTGTACTCTGTCAAGTATAGCTATTCAGCTTGTGGTGATGTGGCGTAAAATAAATTAATAAATTCCCAACTAAAGTGCTGTAGAGTACAGTATTGCTTTCTTAAAGCTGATCTCTGGGTACACCATCCTTCCCATTACCATTTAACCCATACCCACTCTAACCAATTTCTCTAACTAAAAACGAATACTTAAGCACCCTTTTATTTACCCAAATATGTGTTCTCTTGAAGCACTGGGTCCCAAATTTTCCCTCTTTTAGACGCAGACTGTGAGGGTCCTTCCCAGGTGCCCACATTGCTGCCTTAGTGATATGAACACTTTCTAATGACTGTCCTGCCTCGGGGCCCCTCAAGGTTCCAGAAGACTGCAGCAGCATAATATCACAGTGAGGGGGCAGTAACAAAAAACTGTCAGCAGCTGGCATGCGCTGCAATGCTGGATCTCTGGCCTTTCCTCCCAAAAGATGTTCCTGCAATTCCTGAGGAGTTTTTTTTTTTTTTTACTTTTTTTTGTGCACAGGTTGCGGCCTGCCATCTATTCTTGTGAAAAAAATGGGTGAACCAAAAACTGCGCAAATGAATATAATAATCAATAGTCTAAACGTGATTCAGGTGGAATATCTCCCACAGTGCAAGCTGCCACATAATCGTGAAAAACGTGATAAGTGAAAAATGAATAAATTGTAGCGCTCAACAAATATAAATCACAATAAATCAGATTAATCGTGCAAAAATTTAATTAAATAAGTCTCTAGTGTCCAAATCGATTGGGTCAACCAAACAGCCAATAGTGGAAACATAGACTTGATGGGAGTGATTCTTTAGAAAAGCCTTCACCTCCACACGATCACCCAGTGAAATGTATAGGTACCGCTTACCAGAGCCACTGGACCCTTTAGTTATAGGGGGTCAAACACGCTGTCAGATACACATTAGAAGCTTGTACATCCCATTATCTCATAGGCATGAGTACAACAGCCAGAAAGATGGAGCATTCAGGAACCAAGCCATAGATGGGGAAATGATAAGACAGGCTCTCATGGTGCAGTATTACTCAATAGAGAAACATTTTATTAAGCTAAATTGCACTTACTACAAGCAAGGTAGATAAAAGCCTTAAAATTAGAATCGGTGGCTGGGAATAGGAGACCCTGCTCCACGCCTGCGCTCCTCAGACCCGGAAGTGTACAGTCTCACGTTCCCGACATACATTTCGTCAGTCACGGCTGACGTCCTCAGGGGATCATGATCCCCTGATGATGTCAGCCGTGACTGACGAAACGTACGTTGGGAACGTGAGACTGTACACTTCCGGGTCTGAGGAGCGCAGGCGTGGAGCGGCGTCTCCTATTCCCAGCCACCGATTCTAATTTTAAGGCTTTTATCTACCTTGCTTGTAGTAAGTGCAATTTATCTTAATAAAATGTTTCTCTATTGAGTAATACTGCACCATGAGAGCCTGTCTTATCATCTCTGCCATCTATTCTTGCCTAGGCGAATACCGTCCGTGCTCCCGGTACCACTTGGGATATGCATGTCATATAATCCGGGAGGCATAGTCTTTTTTCTAATCATAAACACAGGAGGGAGGGGCGTGCCATCAGGATGCAGTAGCCTGAACCAAGAACAGATGGCAGCCTGCCGATAATGTGACTGAAGAGATTGGCAGCGTGGGACCCGAGAAGTGGCAACAGAGAAGTGGATCTCAGCCGGACAACGCTGGATCCGCTGGGTGGGTGCATATCTGAATTGAGGACAACCCAGTACTAGGTAAGCATAGTTTAAAAAAAATAAATAAGGGGGTTGGTTTGAAGTTCCTATTTAAATTGTTAGCGGAACTGAAGCCTGGAAGCTGTTACCAAAAGGACAAAGATCTAGTCCCCAAATTTGCGTGTGGCCTCCTTACAGCTTATCCTTCATCATTAGAGGTGGCCATCTTGGTAGAGTCGGAACTGTGCTTGTTCATGTCAGACCCTACCACAAGGAGAACAGTGAGCATGATAACTGTGACATCACTAAATCTCACTCCAAATCCCCTGAGACTCGCTGTCAGATGCAGCAGCGCTTAGCGGCTTAGATCTCACACTACAGATATAAGGCTGTAGGCACACTCACATACCAGGAAGTCCATTGCTATATTTCAGGAGGAATGCCAAACAAAATGTACATTTTTCAGAATGCTGATTAGGTGCAATTAGCATTTCTAGATGTTTTCTATACAAGACAAACCTTCACCTTTTTGAGTATAGCTTCACTTTATTGCATGGGAGGAGGGGAAGGGAAAAGAGGAAGAAACAACAGTTGACCACCAGAGATGAACTTTAAAGCAAAAACCAATTCATGACATCACTTCCATCGTGAATCAAAAGAATAAGGATTTTTTCTTTATATGAGGGTAGTCAACGTCATGCAGTGTATTCCATTATGCCCCTTAGCCTACTGTGCAGGTAAAACCACTGCTTTATAGTACAGCACGGTCATTTATTCCAGCTTGCTTAAAACTGGTACAGGTTATATGCAAGGTATGGAAATCACAGCTCTATGAAAGTGGTATAGCAGGGGGTTACCATGCTATAAAAGCTACTCAGTTTGTATTCAACTGAACTAAAAGGAACCAAAGATTATTTCACTAAAGTACTGCAAAGTATAGAATTCTTGTAACAGAGTGTAGTTGCATGTCATCTCTTCACCTACAAAGTAGTACCAATCATTTTGCCATTAATCCATAGGTTTCATGATCAAAGTGTTTGAAGGAAAATGAACCATTATTACTGCCTATACCAACCACTCCCTTCTTCCTTTAAAACCTCTAAAGTTGAGGTTTACTATACCTAAGAGGCTGTTGGATATAGCCCCTGTTAGAGCTGTGAAAATATTTCAGGTATATGTAAACCCAATAACTAAAATCGTATATAAGTTTAAAGAAGTTATAATTTCAAAAGTCATTTTTATTTTTTTAACTACAATAATTCCTGGTTATCTTGCCATTAATGCCTCTGTTTAGGCAATTTCTGTTATAGGGTGATTACGCTCTGTCCCTGGCTTCCAACTTTGCTCCTGTGTTGTCACCCTGACATACAGACTTCTGACAGAAACTACACAGGATTGTTTCAACACACATTATGCAGGCATTGTCCCCAGTTGTCACCACTGGTGATGAATAAACTGGAAAAAGTTTTATTTGTTGCAAATATGCTGAACTCCATTGACCTTTATGGGAGCTGATTCCTGTTATTTTTTCTGGCCTTTTACAAGGCCAATGTGAAAGATTTTATTAAAAAGGCATGAGTGGCTTGCTACTGCCATGGAGGATATCTACCAATGCAAACATTTTTCTCTAAGAATACCATTCAGCAGATCTTTTAATGGCAACATGAAAAAAAAACACATACATTTAAGCACTTGTAGACCAGAAGTTTTTCCCCCTAATGACCAAGCCCTTTTTTGCGATTCGGCACTGCGTTACTTTAACTGACAATTGCACGGCCGTGCAATGCTGTACCCAAATAAAATTGATGTCCTATTTTCCCACAAATAGAGCTTTCTTTTGGTGGTACAGTAAAACCTTGGATTGCGAGCATAATTCGTTCCGGAAGCATGCTTGTAATCCAAAGCACTCTTATATCAAAGCGAATTTCCCCATAAGAAATAATGGAAACTCAGATGATTCGTTCCACAACCATTTATTCATAAATCCTTCAGTTTATAGTCCATATAAAAAGATTATAGCATTGCGATAGGTTATATAACCATAAAATGTCCATCCACAAATAGCCGCTTCCACAAGGGGATTAGAAGCAAAATCCAGTAGGAGCTACAGAGTATCAAAGAGAAGAAAGGCGCCTCTAAGTGTAGCAATATGGTTCCATTTAATGAAGGTACAACATTTAGCAACTCACATGGTTGATGAATAAAACAGGCACATCTAAGTATGCAGGCATCCGGGGTAAAGCTGTCCACAGGGACTATCTTCTGCACCGCCGGCTGCCAGTCTGTAATCCTGACCGGGAAGACCACCCTGCAGTAAAGGGATCTGAAAGCGAGGGGCAGCATGGAAGGGATGACGTAGATGGCGGTGTGGAGGATGGTCTATGTGGACAGCTTTAGCCTGGATGCCTGCATCCTTAGATGTGCCTGTTCCAATCCTCAACCATGTGAGTTGCTAAATATTGAACCTTCATTAAATTTAACCATATTGCTACACTTAGAGGCGCCTCTCTTCTCTTTTATACTCAGCTGTGACTTGAGGCTACTTGTATATCAAGACATCGCTTGTAAACCAAGTCAAAATTTATTTGAAAATTTTGCTTGTCTTGCAAAGCGCTCTTAAACCAAGTTACTCTCAAACCAAGGTTTTACTGTATTTGATCACTTTTGCGATTTTTTTTTTTTATATTTTTATTTTTTGCGCTATAAAAAAAAAGATTTCTGAAAAAAAAAAAAACAGTATTTTTTACTTATTGCTATATAACTGTAGCAGGTTTTCCAGGCCTGTTGTCTGCCACTTTTACCGGTTACCTTTCCAGCCCTTG